>NC_142875.1:39823409-40126439 GCF_051225735.1 Oryctolagus cuniculus
GCATACTCACAAAAAGTGTTGGCTTGGGTATAAATATATTGTCTTCATGTTCTCTGGGCACATTCAAGGCCTGTGATTTCTGATTTTCTGTTGCAGGTTTTGATTCTGCTTTCGTCAGAAGTAAGCTGTTCTGAGCATGTTTACTACGCATATTAATGAGAATCTGCTTCATCGCTGCCAATTCCTGTTGATATATGAAAACAGAAGAAAATGGCAAATATGATTTTGGCAAGCAGACTAATAATGATTGATGTTGAAATATTTACTTTTCTTTAAGTAGAAGAAATATTTGAGGTAATTATACTACATCAATGAAGAAAGTTGTGAAAATAATAAAATGTTAATGTACCCTGATCATGCACAGGAACTTATAATCATCAGTAAGTATGATATCACTTTTAGTATAACTGACATATAGTGGTTTCCACATCCTTCAGTCTATGAGAGTCATTGTGGTGCTTCAAAAACTACAAATGGTGCCTGTATCCCACTCTAGAGAGCGTGACATACTTGGCGTGGAGTGTACGGTCTGGGTTTTGGAATATTTTAAATATTCCAGGTGATCCCAATGGACAGAGATTTGGGAACCACTGGCATAATTACTTTCCATTGTAGATTTTCTACACATGAGGGTTCTTCAAAAAGTTTGTGAAAAGTGGAATTAAAAGATACATTTATTTTGATGCAATTTTCAAAAAGATTTATTTATTTATTTGAAAGGCAGAGTTACAGAGACAGAGAGCGAGAGACAGAGATCTTCCCATCTGTTGGTTCACTTCCCAAATGGCTGCAATGGCTAGGGGTAGGCCAGGCTGAAGCCAGGAACCTGGAACTCCAACTGGGTCTCCCCCATGTGAGTGACAGAGCCCAAGCACTTGGACTGTCTCCTGCTGCTTTCACAGGCACATTAGCAAGGAGCTGGATAGGAAGGGGAGCAACCAGGACTGAATCAGTGCCATGAGATGCTGATGTTGCAGGTGGCAGCTTAATCTGCCACACTACAATGCTGGCCCTGATGCAATTTTTAAAAATGTTTATTTATTTTCATATACTTGAAGGCAGAGCAAGAGCGAGAGAGAGGTGTGTCAAGACAGAGAAGCTCAGAGATCTTCCATCTGCTGGTTCACATTCTTTTTTAAAATATGCTTAATGTATTTTTTAAAAAATATTTATTTTTTTACTTGAAAATCAGAGTTACATAGAGAGAAGGAGAGGCAGAGAGAGAGAGAGAGAGAGAGAGAGAGGTCTTCCATCCACTGGTTCACTCCCCAATTGGCCACAACGCCAATCCAAAGCCAGGAGCCAGTAGCTTCTTCTGGGTCTCCCATGCGGGTGCAGGGACTCAAGGACTTGGGCCATCTTCCTCAGCTTTCCTAGGTCATAGCAGAGAGCTGGATTGGAAGAGGAGCAGCCGGGGCTCGAACCAGCACTCATAGGGGATGCCAGCACTGCAGGGGGTGGCTTTACCCGCCACACCACAGTGCTGGCCCCTGGTTCGCTTTCTAAATGACTGCAGCAGCTGCGGCTGAGCCAAGCTGAACGCAGAAGACTAGATTTAAGCCAAGTTTCCCATGTGCATGGCAGGAACTCAGTTATTGGACTATCATCTGCTGCTTCTCAACACGCACTAGCAGGAAGCTGGATCATTAACACAGCAGCTGGCACTTGAATCCAGGCCTCCTGATATAGGATGCAGATGTCTCAAGAGGTGGCTTAACCTGCTGTGCCACAAAATCAGTCCCTGTTGCAAAAATTTTGAAGTCCATGCATACAAGAGGTCTTTAGAAAGTTTGTGGAAAATGTGTATTATGAAAAAACTATGCATGGATTTCAAAATTTTTTTTGCACCAAATAAACTCATCTTTTACATTCATTTTTCAAACATTTTGAAGTACATTCACTTATTGAGATTAGGTACTTTTTATCTTCTCCCTCTTAAACTGTCCCATAATCTTTATGAAGTCTTATATAAAGATGGTAGAGAAAAAGGGTCCAAATCTTTTTTTTTTTTTTTTTTTTTTTTTTTTTGGCTACAAACCAACAGTTGAAGCAGTGAGTTTAAAATAGCTCCAGAATTTCTTTAGGCATATTATCCCCTAATTCTTTCATGGATATTAAGTGGAGTTGGCTTTCATTGCCTTGTGAACCAAGAATTAATTATGCTGGACTTTTTGAAGAATTCAGATAAAAAATTTCATCCATTCCTTCTTCCAAACCTATTTTGTCTATTATTTTTTTCCCATAACCAACTCTTAGCATTTAATTAGTGGATATTTCTGATTAATTACTAAACAGCTTTATCAAACACAAAAATATGGGGAGATGACAGACTAAACTCCCGTTTACCTTATTTATCTGTGGAGTAGTAGCAGGCTGTGTAATAGATCATTTTTTCCTATTTATTTTATCTTCTTGCCAAGACGCAGAAGTTATGGTGAGAGAAAGATGTTTTGCTCCCTTCTACTAATCTGTTTATAGACATCAGCTCCGTGTCAGAGCAAGTTCCTACAGGCCTTTCTTTTCTGGCTGTCATTAGTTCTATTTAGAACCATCTAGCTTGAGTGTGTATTTTAAAACAGAGCTGCTGAGTTTAAGCCTCACTGCCTTAGTAGATTTTAGGAGCAGAGAGGAGCTGGAAGAAATAGTGCCAGAATTCTTCTTCTTTTCTGCAGGATGGGGCTGTCTTGCCCAATGTACATACAAAGGTATATACCTTCAGACAGCTGCTATTTGGGTCTCTGGGGTTTCTTCTGCTTTCCATGTTATGTTATATAATTTATATGCTCCTCTATGATGAGGTATATAACCACTGACTTAATGTTTAACATGTCTGATGTGAAGTTGGATTTTAGCTCCTATTTGACTTACTAAGATAAGTAGAAGAGAAAGGGGAACTGACAGTCTTCCAGCCTATTAAAAAGAACTTTCTAGGGCGGGTATTTGGCCTAGCAGTTAAGCTGCCCATGTCAGAGTGCCTGGGTTCAATTCCTGGCTCTGGCTCCCAATTCTAGCTTCCTGGTAATGCTGCCACATACCCTGGGAGGCAGCAAGTGATGGCTCAAGTCACTGGGTTCTTGTTACCACATGGGAGATCTGGATTGGATTCCCAGTTCTAGTTTTGGCCTGGTCCAGTCTTGGCCCTTATGGGCATTTTGGGAATGAACGACTGGATGGGAACTCTCTCAGCCTTGTTTAGATTAAAACACACACACACAGGAAAAAAAAAAAAAAAAAAGAGAGAATAACTTTGTATTTGAAAGAACATCTTTTTACTTCCTATAACTCTTGTGTCTTGGTATGAAGATAAGATAAAATAATAGGAAAAATTATATCCAATAGCACTTACCATTATTCTACAAATAAATAAGGTAAAAGGAGTTTAGTGAATCATACCTGCTAGGATGGGAGTAGGGAGAGGGGAGGAGACGAAGAGGGGGAAAAGGAAGGAGTTGAATGCTGTGGTAGGCAGAGGGTTTCAGCTCACAAATATACTAAAGGAGGTCATAATTTTGTTTTCCTTTGGCTTCCTTTTGTTGCTGGTATACAAACAGTAAACAGATCACCCTTAATGTTGGTCAGGGAAATTCATGTCTTTGCTTTTCCAGACTAGGATCACTCCAATCTGAGGTGCTTCCAATGCTACTGTTGTTCAGCTCATAATATAAACAATAGTATGGTTTCTGAAATCCAGGTAAAGAACTCTTTAAAAGCAACAAAATTCTGTAAAGTTGTTATTAGGATAATACAGTCACAGTGGATACCGAAATTACATTTGGAACACATTTTTTCAGTTTCAGTATGTCTGCTTATATGATATCTTTCACATCACTGGTAAATTTGAGCAAATATCACTTTAATGCTAGTATCCATAGAACCAATATACACTGAGCACACAGTCAAGAACATGCAGAGGTAATATTTCAGTATTAGGTTAGAGGTCAAAGATACACCTCTTTTTGACACTATTAATTGTGTAAACTCAGGTAGCCTGATTTGGTTCAGTGAGCTTCAGTTGCCTAACTGATAAAATGTATGCTTGTGTTACCTTTTTAAATTTTTGCCAGTCTGATAAGTGTTTTGATATGTTTATTTTGCAACTCTTCTACTGTGAGGTTTAGCAGCTTTTCATGTATTAAGGGCATTTCCTTTCCTGCTGCTATCTTTGGTCCATTTTCTACTGGATGGTGAGTGGTCATTTATTTCCTTCCTTCCTTCCTTCCTTCCTTCCTTCCTTCCTTCCTTCCTTCCTTCCTTCCTTCTTCCTTCCTTCCTTTCTCCTTCCTTCCTTCCTTCCTTCCTTCCTTCCTTCCTTCCTTCCTTCCTTCCTTCCTTCCTTCCTTCCTCCTTCCTTCCCTTCCTTTCTCCTTCCTTCCTTCCTTCCTTCCTTCCTTCCTTCCTTCCTTCCTTCCTTCCTTCCTTCCTTCCTTTCTCCTTCCTTCCTTCCTTCCTTCCTTCCTTCCTTCCTTCCTTCCTTCCTTCCTTCCTTCCTTCCTTCCTTCCTTCCTTCCTTCCTTTCTCTCTCCTTCCTCCCTCCCTCCCTCCCTCCCTCCCTCCTTCCTTCCTTCCTTCCTCCCTCCCTCCCTCCCTTCCTTTGACAGGCAGAGTTAGAGAGAGAGAGAGAGAGAGAGAAACAGAGAGAAAGGTCTTCCTTTTTCCATTGGTTCACCCCCCAATGGCATGCTGCAGCCGGCGTGCCAGGAGCTAGGTGCTTCTTCCTGGTCTCCCATGCGGGTGCAGGGGCCAGAGAGCTGGACTGGAAGAGGAGCAACCAGGACTAGAACCCGGTGCCCATATGGGATGCCAGCGCCGCAAGCAGAGGATTAACCAAGTGAGCCATGGCACCGGCCCCTCCAGTTTACTTTTCTTTTATGTAACTTTATTTATGCCTTTCCCTCCCACCCCCCCCTTTTTTTTGTTGTTGTACAAGACTTCTGATGGTGATATACCTGAATGTGTCAATCTTTCATGTTCTTTTCCACATTTTTCCTTAGGTTATTTTTATGCTGATCTGTTTGAAGTTCATACTGGTTTATGGTGAAAGGTATGGATCCAGTATCTTTCCTCATAAGATGGCTACCCTATAACAACATGATGTACTAAAAAAGACTTTCCTTCCCCCCCACCATGCTATCTTTATTACATACTAAACTTCCATTGTATATCATTTATTCTGGACTTTAAACTCTGTTCCAACAGTCTGTCTATTCATGTACCCATGTCACACTGTTTTAGTGTTTAATGATTGAAGTTTTTTTCCAGTTACATTCTTGGAGATAAGCAGAAGAATAATGTTGAATTACAAAATATTAGTAAGAACCGACTTGTTTATGAGGTTGAGTCTTCCCAGCCATCAAAGTATTTTAATATATTTTACCTACATTTTTGGCAAAAATTGTTCTCCCAAAGTTGATGTTACTACTACAATGAAATGAACATGATTCATGAGATCTCAATTTAAAAACTGACAAGCAAACAACAAATAAACCAGCATAATATGCTAGACATAGCAATCTTCATTGTCACTACTTAATTGACTCTTTTGGTAAAATGAAATCATCCTGAAACCCAGTTTATTTCTAACCTGGTTTGGCTTTACCCTGTGTCTGGCTCATGGTTGCTGGCTCCCTCTCCTGTTTTAAGATTCTGACTTATTTTTAAATTAATTACTTATATAGAGGGAATAGATTTCATGTATTTTATATATACATTTTTAAGGACATAATGATACTTCCTACCCACACTCCTTCCGTTCCTATTTTTCTTTTAGTTTTTGTGATGACATTCTCTCAAGATTCTGTACTTACTGTCTACACTTCAGTTTTGCATTCTACTTCTCTACTTTCCGATTCTGCTTCTTTCTTTTACAGGTGGACTTTGCTGATTGATCTGTAAGCTTATTTGAAAGTACTGTCTAATGATTTGTAAATACTGTTCACTGTAGAGCAGAGAGGGTGATTTGATAGAACAAAACCTATCATGTTCAAAGAAGAATGTTCAAAGTATCAAGTTCAACTGGATTCCTTTTCTTGTAGTGCAGATTGCTCAAAATCATGTCATTTGGTTAGGTTTCTACATGAATCTCAACTTTTAGAAAAAATTTCCCCTCTTCTCACAATTTCTTTTTTCTTTGTCATTAAGGAAGCAATGTATGCCCTTTATAATTTGGCTGCTTTTTAAAACATTAATTTATCTTTTAATCCTACTTCCATGAACTTTTATTATTTTTTATTTGTCTGAAAGGCAGAATATCAGAGAAAAGTGGAAGAGGAAGAGGGGGAGGGAAGGAAGAAGGAAAAAGGGGGAAGAGGTAGAGGGAGAGAGAGAGAGAGAGACATCCTCTTTTTGCAGGTTCACTGTCCAAATGCCTGCAACAGCCTGGGCTGGGCCAGGCCAAAGCTAGGAGCCAAGAATTCCATTGAGATCTCCCACATCGGGAGAAGGAATCCAAATACTTGGGCCATCTTTGCTGATTCCCAGGCACACCAGTAGGAAGCTGGATAGGAAGTGGAGGCAGGACTCAATCCCTGGCACTCCATTATGGGATGCAGATGTCCCATGTGGAGGTTTAACCCGCTGCACTGCAATGCCCAGCCTTGTCTATCTTCCTAATCATGGTGTTTGCTGGGATCAATTTTCTGTTGACTGCTTTTATGACTGATGGACAACCATTACTCTGAAATTTCTTTTTATTGCACAACTTGGCAAATTCCATTAAATTCTTGGACCTTTCTTTTCATCTTTTTGTTATTTGGTGGTATATACTTTATTAATTTTCTGAGAGGATACTGTGGGAGAAAGTATTGTGCTTTGATACTATTACTTCTGTCTTCCAGAACGAAAGTTTTAAGAACTATGATGCCAATCTAATTTCTCTGTAAGTATTTTCTCTTTGGAATCTTCTATATAATTTTGTTTCCCCCTGTTTATTTCCACCTTTGAACCTTTTTGTAAGTTTTAGGAAAGCTCCTTGATTTTTCTACATCTTTTAAAGGCATTTTTAGTATAACTTCATGATATTGGCTTTGGCAGTTTTTGAAAATATCACAGAATTTTGCTCACTGATTTTTACTTTATGGAAATACCACTTTCTCAAATGTTTCTGAAAAAACTAATTGAGACACTTTGTAAGTTCTTTTCTGCTCTGGAATTCTTTTTTGGTTTGTTTTCTTTGGTGAACGGGGCCCTTTCTGATTTTTCCCTTTTATGTTATTTTTCTTCCAGTTTCTTAGAGTTTTTTTGTTGTGTGTCCCAATTTATGAATGAGGGACCAGTTCACATGCTTTACTTCTGCTCTAGGCTACTTATCTGGATGACACAGTATACACGGGTAAGATAATCTGTCTAGCAGGATTCACTGTAAGGACCTCACGGAGAAAGTAGACTCTGCCCCAAATGACAAAATGTGGAGTACCCCAACCTGGAGCTCACATTCTGGCAGTTCCAGCCTATGCCTGGTGGATGCTTCATTAACTTAGTCATTTCCAAAAAATATCTTAAAAAATGCTTGTATTTTAAAATTATATAATTATCACTTACTCATCATAAAATTCAAACTGTAAAACTCCCTCACTTCAATCTTCTTTTCTTTTTACTACTTGAGACTTTTAAATATTGTATAACAGCATCTGATTTATAATAATAATTTGAATATGCTTTTATACTAATTTTCAAAAGCTAATAGTATAATTTTAGCACATCAAATATACAAAAATATCCAAAAGTACTAGGACAAGTGAGTTATTAAAATCAAAAAATGAAGAATTGTCTCTGACCATACCACTGAAATGTAGGATAAAACTAAAACAAAACAAATCATATTTCAGTATAATAATTGCTTTTCAAAAACAAGTTAAGGTCAGGGACATTCTTATGAAATTTGTAGATGATGATATTATGATGATTTTTAGAGCACAATCTCCATCAGACAGATAAATTGCTTTCTTGAATCCAAAAGCATGTATCTTGGTCATTTAATATTATCTATTCACACAGAGTGGTAGCACATTAAAACAGCTCAACTGCAGAGCAGCTGTTTAATAGTATTGCATAGCTGATGCCAATAAATTGCTGAAAGTTGTAAACTCTGCAAAGATGTTGGCAAGGGGACACATAGATAGCATTTCTTGATGAAAATAGCTCTGACAAGCATAATGCAAACTATGTGCTCCCCTGGAGGTTAAATGGAAGTGCTTTTATATATGAATAACAATGTATCATGACTAAGAAGGTGAATAATTCTGTGCATCTCTCTTGAAGTAACATAAGGTAAAAACCAACCTCAGTTTAAACCAAGTACAAACACAGTTCATATTTTAAAATTTCATCCAAAATTATATTTAAATAATAATTTTATTATGGAGGTGTTCAAAGATACAAAAACAGACAGCATACTGAGTTCCCAGTTTGCATTACATAATTTCAGCTTTTACCAACATTGACAAAACTGTTTTTCTGTTTTCTAAAAAGTTTTATTTATTTATTTATGAGAGAAAGAGAGAGAGAGTGAGCACGTCCTTCCATTTACTGGCTCATTCTACAAATGCTTACAATGGCCTGGACTGGGTCATGCTGAAGCTTGGAGGCAGGAATCCAATCCAGGTCTCCCAAGTGGATGGTAGGAACCCAACTACTCTAGCCATCACTTGCTACCTCTCAGGGTGTGCGTTAGCAGGAAGCTGGAATTGGGAGTGGAGCTTAGACACAAACCCAGGCACTCCAATCTGGGATGTGGGTACCAGTGTTATAACTATCAGCCAAACACTTGCCTTTACTATTTTTGAGCTTTACTGAGATAATTTGGATACCATGTGGTTTCTTGAATTCAGGTGTATAATTCAATGGTTTTTAGTATACAGACAGTCCTGAACTTAGAATGGTTCATGTTACAATTTGTCGACTCTATGATATTGCAAAAGTGACAGGCATTGAATAGAAGCCATAACCCAAATTTTGAATTTTGCCCATTTCTGGGTGATATATGGGACAACGCTCTCCAGTGATTCTGGGCAGGAGCAGATCACACAGGAAACTACTGATACAACCTTCCGCTCCTGTGCGCTCTCAGTACTGTACATTAATTAGTGGTAGCTACCTCGACTCATTTACCCTCTGCATAGTATTCAGTAAATTACATGAGCTTTCAACATTTTGTTATAAAACAGACTTTATGTGCCCAACTGAGGGCTAATGTGTTCAGAGCATGTTTAAGGTAGGCTAGGCTAAGCTCTGGTGTTCATTATGTTCAATGTGTCAAAAACATTTCGCACTTCAGATATTTTCACTTACTGTTGAGTTTATTTAGATGTAAGCCCATCGTAAGTCATAAGCGGCAACCTTACTCATAGACACATGAACCCACTTCAGAGTCAATTTTAAAATATTTTCCAGGGGTTTGGCATTGTCGCATTGCGGGTAAAGCTACTGCCTGTGATACTGGCATCCCATATGGGAACTGGTTTGTGTTCCAGCTACTCTACTTCTGATCCAGCTCCCTGCTAATGTGCCTGGAAAAAGCAGTGAAAGACGACCCATGTGCTTAGGTTCTTGCCACCCATGTGGGAGACCAGATGAAGCTCCTGACTTCTGGCTTAGGTCTGGCCTAGCACTGGTCTAGCCCTGGCTGTGGCAGCCATCTGGGGAGTGAACCAGTGGACAGAAGATCTCTCTCTGTCTCTCTCGCTCTATAACTTTTTTAAATAAATGAATAAATCTTTAAAAAATATATTTTCAACACCTCAAGAAGAAACCTTGATTGTTTTAGCTATTACTCCTCTAACCTACCATGTCCCTTATCCCTTAGTCCTAAACAAACATTAATCTGCTTTCAGTCCGTGTAACTTTTCCTGTTCTAGACATTTCACAGGAATGTAACCATATACTATGTGGCCCTTTGTGACTAGCTTCTTTTACCTGACAGGTTTTTCAAGGTTCATTCATATTGTGATAGGTGTCAGTACTTTATTCCTTTTTTGGCAGAATAATATTTTATTGCATGGATGGTAAACATTTTTTAAAAAAAATCCATTTGTCAGTTCATGGACATTTGGGCTGTTTTTACTTTTTGGCCATTATGAATAATGCTGCTATAAACATGCTTGCCCAAGTTTTCCTGTAGACATGTTCTTTTTCAAGATTTATTTATTTGAAAGGCACAGTGACAGAGAGAGGGAGAAATGGATATATATATACATTTACATGCACACACACACACATTTAGAGACTGAGTGATTGATCTTACATCCACTGGTTCACTACCCAAATGGCTGCAATGACAGGGCTGGGCCAAGTCAAAGCCAGCAGGTAGGAACTCCATCTGTCTCCAAACAAGTACTTGGGCCATCTTCTGCTATCTTTCCAGGTACATTAGCAGGAGGCAGGATCAGAAGTGGAGCAGCTAGGACTCTGATTATGCTCAAATGGGATGCCAGCGTTGTAAGCGATGGCTTAACCTGCTGTGTTTCTTTGTCACATTGCCTATCCCAGTGGATATTTTAATTTGTCTTAGATCTATACCTAAGAATGAAACTGAAGTGTCATATGTAAACTAACACTGTTTAATCTCTTTTCTTACCGATTTTTTTTTAATCCTTTAAAGCATATTGCAAGGGCTGACATTGTGGCACAGCAGATTAAGCCACTGCCTGCAATTCTGGCATCTCATATGAGTGCTCATTCAAGTCTCAATTATTTCATCCGATCCAACTCTCTGCTAATGCACCTAGGAAGGCAGAAGAGGATCACCTAAGTGCTTGGGCCCTTGCCACCAACATGGGAGACCTGGATGCAGCTCTGGTCTCCAGGCTTCAGCCTGGCCCAGCTCTGGCTGCTGCAGCCATTTGGGACGTGAACCAGCAGATGGAAGATCTCTCTCTTTCTCTCTCTCTGTCACTGACTTGGAAATAAATAAGCCTTTAAAACAAAAAAAGCATATTTCAGACCTTAGATCTTTTACTTGTAAGTATTTCAGAAGAGATTTTAACAGATAACGATTTTTTAAAAATAGCAAAATGTCCTTATTGTATCTACCAAAATTAAAAAATTTAAAAGAAAATATAAATTTAATTCAAAGCCATCTGTCCCATACTCTAAATGCTCAATAAGATTTTTAATTTATTATTAAAGCATGTTTTTAGCACAGTTTAACATGATTTGTAAATAAGTTACCTTGAATGCAATGCCACAACATTCGAACAACAGACAAAACAGATTTTGTACGGAAAAGCTATTAGAGAACGGCATCAATATTTGTAACTGCTACTGGCTGATTCCTACAGTCTCAAAGCCTCCTCATCTAGAAGTGGTTCCAGGGCAGGCATTTGGCACAGCGGCTAAGGCACCACTTGGGATGTCTGCATCCCACACTGGAATGTCTGTGCTGAGTCCCAGTTCTGCTCCCATTTCCAGCTTCTTGGTAATGTGCACCCTCGCCGGCAGCAGCGATGGCTCAAATAGTTGAGTCCCTACCAGGCATGTGGGAGATCCAGATTAAGTTCTGGCTCCTGGCTTCAGCCTGTCTCAGTCCCTGCTCTTGCAGGGAATTCAGGAGTAAACCAGTCGATAGAAAAATCCTTCTCTCTCTCTCTGCCTTTCAAATAAATATAAGTAAATAGCTACAACAACAACAACAAAAAGTGTTCCCATTTTTGGGCTAACCTCACTCTAGGATTATCTCTGCCTCTGAGGCAGTATACAAAGATTTTAGGTCTGAGGGAGGGGAGGGGACATAAATTTACATAGACTGAGTATCTGTAAGTGCCAGGCTTTGTGCTAAGTATTTTACACAATGATTTTCTCTTAAATGCCGCAAGGTAGACACTATTCAAGTTTGAAGATGAAGAAAATGAGGCTTAGAAGGCTCCAGAAGTGCAACCATATTCATCTAGCTGCAGGTCTTCCTGGGGTCAAAGCTATCATTATGTGCAGAATCACGCTGATACCTCTGTCAAGACCTTTGGTACATACAATTTCAGCTTTGGTGGGGATCTTTAAGTTATTTAACTGGCCTCTATACACAGTTGAGAAATTCCCTCTGTACATACTGTACACACGTATTCAATTATACTCTACTCCATAAACATGTACAATTATAGTCAATTAAAAATAGAAAAAAAGAATAAAGAAATGCCCTCTGACTTAATTCTGCCTAGTTGAGGCTTGAAAAATAAAGATAAATGACCTACCATGGTAGCTTTTCCTTACTGAACTACAAAAACAAAACAAAACGCAAAACAACAAGAAAAACAACACAGAGTGAAAGATGTCTCCTGATTACGTCTGTCCTTTGTTTTTAATTCTGGCCTTTGGAGACATGTGTAACAAGTCTCTTACTGCCTCTTTTACGTGTTACTTTGCATTTCTTATCATCCTTTAAGTCTTATCTTCTCTAAACATTCCCAGTTCATTCATCTCTCTTACAACTGAAAAGAATTCTTTCATCATCGTGATTGTTTTCCTTAGATTATCTCCTAAGACTGAAAGTTTGGGGCCTAGGACAGAAGATAGAAGTCCTGGATCCAGCAGACCAGAATAAGGTCCATCTATTTTTTATTCCTATGTCCTTGAGGTGAAAAACATTTTTGGTGCCAATACGCTATCTGTCACTGAAAGCTTAGTGAGAATGCAGCATTTACATGAGTGATAGCAAATGAGAGACAACTCCCGCTGTCACAGCCTCAGAGACAGCACTAAACCTGAAACGTTCTTTCCCGAGTCTGGATATGACCTATGGGTCACTCTCCACAGCGATCCAGATAGAGGAAGGCACTAACACACTGAAGCAGGCCCCTGGGTTGATATTTACTGCCACTGTTGACTTAGACCAGAAGTGTGGCAACTGTGCTTCTGTCCTGGTTGGTCTGCCCAGACCCCTTAGCTCAGTTTGTTACTGAATGATAACTTGCACTTCTTAACTTGCACTAGTTGTCCTGCATCGCCTTACGGTATTCAGGTCGTCCTGATGCCTGGCTTTTTTCTTTTTTTAAAGATTTTATTTATATGAAAGATAGAGTTACACACACACACACACACACACACACGGGGTGGGGGAGAAGGGGGAGATAGAGAGAGAAAAAATTTTTCTATGCACTGATTCACTCCCCAAATTACCAGGGTTGGGACCAGGGCTGGGCTAGGCCAAAGCCAGGAGGCTGGAACCCCATCTGGGTCTTTCACATGGGTAGTACGGGCCCAAGGACTTGGGCCATCCTCTGCTGCTTTCCCAGTCACATTAGCAGGGAGCTGGATTGGTGGTGCAGTAGCCAGGACACGAACTGACACCTGTGTGGGATGCCTGCATCATAGGCAGCAGCTTAACCCACTGTGCCAACGCTGGCCCTGATGTCTGGCTTTCTAAAAATACATTATTTTCAATTTTAAATGTTTGTTTGTTTTTAAAAAGACTTATTTATTTAAAAGACAAACTGTCAGACTGAGAGATCGATCTTCCACTCACTTGTTTACTCCCCAAACGGTCAAAATAGCCAGAGCTGGGCCACAAAGCCAGGAGCCAGGAACTCCATCTAGGTCTCCCACATTGGTGACAGGGCTTCAATCACTTGGACTATCATCTGCTGCCTTCCTAAGTACATAACAGAAAGCTGGATCAGAAGCAAAGCAACCAGGACTCGAGGGGCCGGCACTGTGGCATAGCGGATAAAGCCGCCGCCTGCAGTGCTGGCATCCCATATGGGCACCGGTTCAAGACCTGGCTGCTCCACTTCCAATCCAGCTCTCTGCTATGGCCTGGGAAAGCAGTGAAGATGGCCCAAGTCCTTGGGCCCCTGCACCCATGTGGTAGACTCATTAGAAACTCCAGGCTCCTTGGCTGGTGCCGGGGCTCACTTGGCTAATCCTCCGCCTGTAGTGCTGGCACCCTGGGTTCTAGACCCGGTTGGGGTGCTGGATTCTGTCCTGGTTGTTCCTCTTCCAGTCCAGCTCTCTGCTGTGGCCTGGGAAGGCAGTGGAGGATGGCCCAAGTGCTTGGGCCCTGCACCCACATGGGAGACCAGGAAGAAGCACCTGGCTCCTGGCTTTGGATCGGCGCAGCTCTGGCTGTTGCAGCCAATTGGGGAGTGAACTAGTGGATGAAGACCTCTCTCTCTCTCTCTCTCTCTGCCTCTCCTTCTCTCTCTGTGTAACTCTGGCTTTCAAATAAATAAATCTTAAAAAAAAAAAAAAAAAAAAAAAAAGCAGCAGCAGCAGAGCAGCCAGGACTTGAACCGGCACTCTGATAGAGGATGTGGGCATTCTGGAACCAGTACTCTCATATGGAATACTGGCATTGTAGGAGGTGGCATAACCCACTGCGCCATGACACCAGCTACTATTTATTTATTTTCATTAACTCCTGAAAGGCAGAGAGAGAGAGAGAGACTGAAGTCAGGGTCCTGGAACTTCTTCATTCAGGTCTCCCTCATGGCAGGAAGGGGACCACATACTTGGGCCACTGTCTGCTGCTTCCTAGGAAGCAGCAGAAGAAACTGGATTTGAAGTGGAGTAGACAGGATTTGAACCGGTACTCTAACATGGGATGTAGGCGTCCCAAGCTGTGCCTTAAACCATTGTGCCAAAAGCCTGCCACCATGGCTGATTATTTGACTAACTGTACTGCTTTCCTTTCCATAACAGTATTCACTCAGGTGCTGTCTAGTTTCTGGCCTTTACTATTTCAGCATAATCTGATAGTTTTGATGAATATTTTTGTCATTTTCAGCATTAACGTCAGATTCTAAACCCTATCCTCTGCTTTAAGCACTGGTCAACACACTGTGATTTACTCTAGCGCCTATACTTCCTCCATGTTGTGTATCTTGCCTTCTCCTCTTGTTAGCTCCTTGTTATTGGATCAATGGTTTGTAATGCTTATTTCAGAATACTCAGTAGTATTGGTTGGGTGTTGGGTACAAAGGGTTAAGCTGCTGCTTGGGATATGTGCATCCTGTAATGGAGTATCTGGGTTCAAG
This sequence comes from Oryctolagus cuniculus, assembly GCF_051225735.1. NCBI lineage: Eukaryota > Metazoa > Chordata > Mammalia > Lagomorpha > Leporidae > Oryctolagus > Oryctolagus cuniculus. The sequence goes on from NC_142875.1 coordinate 39,838,370, forward strand.
TCCCGCCTCAGCTTCCCATTCAGCTTTCTGCTAATGTGCTTGCAGGAAAGCAGCTGATTATGGCTGAAGCAGATGGGTCCCTGCCACCCACATGGGAGACCTCGATAGAGTTCCCAGCTCCTGGCTTTGGCTTGGGCCAGCCCTAGGTGCTGCAGGCATTTGGGGAATGAAACACTGAGTGGGAGATCTCTCCCTATAAACAAATATGAAAAAAAAAACTACTGTCAATATGGTGCCTAACACTGGCCACCACACATTTCCAAGGACTGACTTGGAGCCCAGCAGTTTCTCTATGTCCACTCAAGTTCTGCTTAGCATTGTTTGCTTTGTTATAAGCTGCTACTATTCTAAGAGAGTCATAAAAACACAGGGTTAGAAGTGATAGCAAGAGGTCATTTACTTGTTCCTTACTGACTTAGAAAAAAAAAAAAGGCCAGAGAAGTGTACTTGGTATTTAAAAGAGATTGTACCACAGGCTTCTAAAATGTCAGGAGAAATATACATTTCATTCTTAAAAAAACACTATAGAAAATGACAAGTTTATATGACACACAATAGATGTGCAATGTGATACAGAAAGGTAAAAGGGTATATATACACAGATAAAATATTTTGATGATGAGATACATTGTCTCACACAAGGCAAAGCTTTACCTGCAGGATACAACAGAGGTATTTGTAATTTTAGAGATGATGAAAAGATTAAAAGAAGAAGCCAAAATACTTACAGAAACCAAAACAATTCTGACCTAGTTCTATTAAGTTCTATACAAATTCATATATATGTAGTGGCCCATAGAGTACAATGTAAAAGAAATTCAAGTGTCTTGTGTCTTTTATGCAGTTCAAAATTGAGAAGAGTTAATAGTCTACAGAATGGATAATTGAGATTCAGCTGTTGCTTCTGTGAAACAGGCATAACTATCCTAGAGTGGTTGTGAGGTTTAGGTGAAATAAATGAATACAAAGAGAACTAGACAATAATATAAAAAGATCATTCCTGCTACTTGCTGAAAAATACATATTTCAGGAGAAAAGCTTAATTATCTTCTTGAATACCAGAAAATGTAAGCAAACGGCCACTTCTCTTAAATATAGGGATTATTTAAAGCTTTTCTAATTTTTTTCTAATTTCTATTTCCACAGACACTTGGTGGAAACATATCTGTAACTGTTTCCTAAAGGGGATAGTATAACATAATTAATTTGAAAGCATTTCAAACACTTTGGTAGAAAGATGTTATTAAAATTCAAACTCTTATTATTACCATTTTAAAGGGTAATTTCAAAAAATTTAAGAAAATGTAATTAAACTAAGTTTATTTTGGTACAAAACTTTGAAGTTCACATATATAAAGGGTATTTAAAAAGGTCATGGAAAATGAGGGGCAGGCAAGGCACTCTGGCAAAAAGATCTCTGTGAGTGAGATCCCAGTGGAAAGAACAGGTCTTCAAAGAGGGAGGTGCCTTTCTCTGAAGGGAGGAGAGAACCTCCACTTTGACTATGACCTTGTCTAAACAAGATAAGAGTCGGAGAACTCAAGGGGCTTCCATAGCCTTGGAAACTCATGACTGGTGCATAGGGAGATTATTGATGCCATAAACAGGAGTGTCAATTTGTAAAGTCAACAACAGGAGTCACTGTGCACTTACTCCTCATGTAGGATCTCTGTCCTTAATGTGTTGTACACTGAGGCTTAATGCTATAACGAGTACTCAAACAGTATATTTCACTTTGTGTTTCTATGGGGGTGCAAACGATTGAAATCTTTACTTAATGTACACTAAACTGATCTTCTGTAAAAAAAAAAAAAAAAAAAAAAAGAAATTATCAATTCCCAACTTGACTCTCACTGGGATTAAACATGACAATAGGTCTGATCTGATTTCATCATGATTTAAAAAAAAATCATCTATTATTTTTCACTTTATGTTTCTGTGTGGGAACAAACTGTTGAAATCCTTACTTAAGGTATACTAAGCTGATCTTCTGTATATTAAGATAATCGAAAATGAATCTTGATGTGAATGGAAGGGGAGAGGGAGTGGGAAAGGGGAGGGTTGTGGGTGGGAGGGACGGTATGGGGGGGAAAGCCATTGTAACCCATGAGTCGTACTTTGGAAATTTATATTCATTAAATAAAAGATTAAAAAAAAAAAATGAGGGGCAGGCATTTGGCATAGCAGTTAAGCTGCTGCTTAGGATGTCTGCATTCCATATTGGAGTGCCTGGTTCAAGTTCTGCCTACTGTGTTTCTGATACAACTTCTGACTGGTGCACATTGTAAGAGGCAGCTGGTGACGGCTCAGAACTTCGGTCCTTGCTACCCATGTCACAACTTGGACTTAGTTCTAGGACCCCAGCTTCAGCCTGGCCCAGTCCCACCTGCTACAGGCATTTGCGAACCAATGGATGGAAGATATTCCTTTGTTTCTAAAAAAAAATGTCATGGAAAATATATATTATGAAAAAACTATGCATGAATTTCAAAAAATGTTTTACTCCAAAATAAATCCATCTTTTAAATCCACCTTCCATGATCTTTTTGAAGTATACTTGTACAAAAGGTTTGGTTGTATCATGCATTAAAGGATGTGTAAATAGGAGCCGGCATTGTGGCACAGAAGGTAAAGCTGCCATATGGGTGTCGGTTTGAGTCCCAGCTGCTCCAATTCAGATTCCGCTCCCTACTAAAGCGCATGGGAAAACAGCAGAAGATGGTCCAAATTCTTGGGCCCCTGTACCCTGGAAGAAGCTCCTGGCTTCTGGCTCAGCCCTACTCCTTGCAGCCATATGGGGAGTGAATAAGGGTGTGGAAGATTTCTCCCCTCCTCTACCTCTCTTTCTGTAAGTCTGCTTTTCAAATTAATAAAATAAATCTTTAAAAAATGTATAAATATTTATTTGCAATTTGTATTGTTTTTTAAATTTTAACTATTTGAAAGGTAGACAGAGAGAATGAAAGAGAGACAGACAGACAGACACAAAGAGTTCACCCATCTGTTGGTTTACTCCCCAAACACCTGCAACAGCTAGGGCTGCATCAGGCCAAAGCTGGGAGCCATATGTCTCCCATATGGGTTGCAGGGACCAAGTACTTGAGCCAGCCACCTGCTGTTTCTTGAGTGTACATTACCAGGAAGTTGGAATTGGGAACAGAGCCAGAGCTTGAACCCAGCTATCCCAACATGAGAGGTACAGATCCCGATGGGTGACTTAAAACATATGTCAAACATCTGCCCTTGTAATGAGTATTTTTTGTACTAATTTGTACTGAATTTCCTTAGACCTGAATTCACACACTATTAGGTAGAAAAAAATAACCATTCATTAAAAAATTTTTTTTATTTACTACTTTGAGAAGCAGAGAAAGAGTGAGAGAGTGAGTGAGAAAGCAATAGAAAGCAGTCCAATCTGCAAATTCACTTCCTAAATGCCCTTGATGGCAGAGACTGGGATGGGCTGAAGACAGGAGCTAAGAAGTCAATTCAAGTTTCCCAAGTGGGTGTTAGGAACCCCACGACCTGAGTCATCACTACTGCCTTCGAGGGTCTACATTAGCAAGAGGGTGGGATCAGGAGCTAGAGCTGGGTGTCAATCCCAGGTCCTCTGAAACAGACTTGGACTTGGGGATTTTAACTGCTAGATCAAATATTTGCCCTTGAAAAAATATGCATTTTTCTTCTTTTTTTATGATTATTATTTATTTGACAGATAGAGTTAGACAGTGAGAGAGAGAGACAGAGAGAAAGGTCTTCCTTCCATTGGTTCAGCCCTCAAATGGCTGCTACGGCCGGAGCTACACCGATCTGAAGCCAGGAGCCAGGTACTTCTTCCTGGTCTCCCACATGGGTGCAGGCGTCCAAGCACTTGGGCCATCCTCCACTGCCTTCCCGGGCCACAGCAGAGAGCTGGACTGGAAGAGGAGCAACTGGGACTAGAACCCAGTGCTCATATGGGATGCTGGGGCACTGCAGGCGGAGGATTAACCAAGTGAGCCATGGCGCCGGCCCCAAAATATGCATTCTAAAACATTATAGGGAAAATGTAACTTACACTGTATATGTATATTTTAGGTTTTTGCTCTAATAATTGTCTTCTGTTAAAACACATTTACACCCAGCAAACTGAAAAAAATTAACTCGAGTACCATTATGATGAGAAACGTATGAGTCTTGGAAACCATCATCTTCTCATTTAAAGAAAAATTAACTTACCCGCTCAGTGGTTGTTTTTCTTTTCTTTTTTAAGCATGTTGACTGTAAAATTTAACTACATAGGTATATAAGAAAAACATGTAAAAAGGTATTCTTAAAGAAAATTTCAAAACAGTTAAGTATGAATCAAAGAGAGTGACACATATATAGAAATATGCAATTTGTTGGAGCCTTTTATGAAGTAGATTGCCTAAGGGGCACTTGGGATGCTGAAATGTCCCTGAAATCTTCCGAGAAATCACAAAGAACACATGAGTTAGAATCCGGGAACATAAACATACCTTAAAAGAATGATAATTATACTGTGACTTCACTTTTAAGAAACCTGGCTAACTGCAGGGTTTGTTTTTGCTAAGTGACATACAATGCTGTAAGAAGCAAGTTATCTGGCATAATGGGAATCAGTCCAATACTCAGGCCAGTATGGGGCCCTGCGCATTCTACAAACTTGGTAAGCAGGAGCTGATTACTTCTAGTTAAATGCTAACTGAAATGACTGGTACTTGAGAGAGGTTATTGGCAGAAACACTCATGAGAAGGTAGACGGTAGCTCAGGTCTCAGAAACAGCTGTCTTCAATTCTGTAAGTACTTATGAGAGTACTTCAGAAAGTTCCTGGAGAAAATAAGTTTGTTTTGGTGGAAACATTTTTGAAACCCATGCATAGTTTCTTCATAATATGCATTTTCTATGGCCTTTTTGAAGACCTCTTTGATTCTTCTTTAGATAACCCTCATGGTTTCTGAAGCTACAACCACCAGGTTCAGGCTTTTAGGAGTAACTGTATTCTAGCCAGACCTTTCAGACATGACTTTCCATTGGCTACTTTCAGATATGTTTTTGAAATTGGTTTTGGGTGTAGGAGAGTTTCTGTGTTTTTTCCAATTAAAATGTTATCAATTAGAGTGAAATCATTTTTTGAGGGGAGTGGACCAGTACATATGAAATGCCCATTTCTAAAACTTTGATTTGACAGCTTCTAGTGCAATTACTGGTGAAGACTGGAAAGGACCATAATTAGTTTAAGTATTATCTTTACTTATAGGTGAGGAAACTGGGTTTAAAGGGATGAAATTATTGTCCCAAGAATCTACAGCTATAATATTAGAGCTGGAATATGAGCCCATGTTTTGTCTAACTAATAGCTTTTTCCACAGTATTCCAGAATGTTGGTGTTACATGAAAGTAATTCCAGTCTCGGCCAGCGCTGCAGCTCACTAGGCTAATCCTCCGCCTGTGGTGCCAGCACCCAAGGTTCTAGTCCCGGCTGGGGTGCTGGATTCTGTCCCGGTTGCTCCTCTTCTAGTCTAGCTTCTGCTGTGGCCTGGGAAGGCAGTGGAGGATGGCCCAAGTGCTTGGGCCCTGCACCTGCATGGGAGACCAGGAGAAGCACCTGGCTCCTGGCTTCGGATCGGTGCAGCGCCGGCTGTAGCAGCCATTTGGGGGGTGAACCAACAGAAGGAAGATCTTTCTCTCTCTCATTGTCTAACTCTGCCTTTCAAAACAAAACAAAACAAAACAAAACAAAACAAAAACCAAAAACGAAAGTAATTCCAGTCTCACAATACATTGAGAACTGAACATGTATATATTAATATATGTAGAAGATAGAATGTAATTCTAGATCAATTCATCTGTCCATATTCTGCTTGTTTTTTCCTAGGGTGCTGAGTACTGCTAAAGAAAAATTGTACAGAATGCTACTGCTATTGGTGATATGACATTTCAACATGGCAATTCTTTTGTTTCTTTAATGTGTATCAGTTATTTACTATATAGCCATTTCAAAAATTCTATAGTTCTTAAAACTCTAATCCTACCACATCCATTACCATTATAAGAGAACTCCCTAAATTTCTTTATTTAGAATTTATTTTATTTATTTGAAAGGCAGAGTTACAGAGAGAGAGAGAGAGAGAGAGAGAGAGGAAGAGACACACAGAGAGAGGTTTTCCATTCACTGGCTCACTCCCCAAGTGACAGTAACAGCCAGGGCTGGGCCAGGCTGAAGCCAGAGCCAGGAGATTCTTCCAGGTCTCCCACCTGGGTGCAGGGGCCATGGACTTGGGCCATCCTCTGCTGCTTTCCCAGGCGCATTAGCAGGGACCTGGATAGGAAGTGAAGTAGCGGGGACTCAAACCGGTGCCCTTTTGGGATGCTGGCACTGCAGGCGGCAGCTTAATACACTATGCCACAGTATTGACCCTGAGAACTCCCTAAATTCTTACCACCTAAAATTCTTATGAACTTACTCTTCTTTTCATATAATCTTTCTTTCTACTTTTTAAAATGGAACAGGTGCCACTCAGTGCCATCCTGCTGCAGCAGACTTCCTTTCTTACCACTTCTGCTCAATTGATTACCCCTTCTCTTTTCTTCTTTTAATGTCTCTATTTGGCTTCTTCCTAGCATTATCATTTAAACTGCATAATCTCCAATTTTAGGAGATAAAAATCTCTTGAAATCACGGCCCTCTCTGATCATTCTATATTCTCTTATTTAAATATCTTAAGAGTTGCCTGTTTTTCTCTACTTTCCAGCTTCTACTTACTTGTCGATTTACTGCTATATATCTTGTAGCTCTACTAGATCTGCTTTGGCATCTTAGTAAATCCAAATGAGACCTTATTTTTTTAATCTCTGTTGGGCCTGACCTCTTGACAGCATTTGCCAGTGCTGACAACTCCCTCCCTTCTGAATGGTTCTTCCTGGGCTTCACCTATGGTGCCCTCTCCTTGAAGTTCCTCTCGTCTTAGGTTTCTCTTTACTCTTCTTTGGGTAAGCACTTTTCCCTACTCATCTCTTAAATGCTAGTGCTCTCCAAGGTTCTGTCCTGGGCTTTTTTCTGTTCTCATTAATATTCTCAGACTAATTCATTTCATCTACTTCCATGTAAATAAAGTACCACCTTTATGCTGTGACTCTCAAATCTCTATCTCTAGATGAGTCCTCCTTCTCAGGTTCAAGCACTTAACATTTCTTGAGTGTTTCTTCTCCAAACCTATTCCATCTACATTCTTTTTTTTTTTTTTTTTTTTTTTTTTGACAGGCAGAGTGGATAGTGAGAGAGACAGAGAGAAAGGTCTTCCTTTTGCCGTTGGTTCACTCTCCAATGGCTGGCGCGCTGCAGTCGGCGCACCGCGCTGATCTGAAGGCAGGAGCCAGGTGCTTCTCCTGGTCTCCCATGGGGTGCAGGGCCCTAGCACTTGGGCCATCCTCCACTGCCTTCCCAGCCACAGCAGAGAGCTGGCCTGGAAGAGGGGCAACCGGGAAAGAATCCGGCGCCCCAACCAGGACTAGAAGCCAGTGTGCTGGCGCCGCTAGGTGGAGAATTAGCCTAGTGAGCCGCGGCGCCAGCTTCCACCTACATTCTTTGTAGCAACTCTATGGACCCAGAATACAAGCTAAACATCTGGCAGCAACTCTTGTTTTTTCTCTTTATTAGTCCCTAAATTAAGTCAGTCACCAACGCCCTCCAATTCTGCTTCATATACAGATTTCAAATTAGTCCATTTTGTCTTAGTGTATTATCACCAGTCAAGTTCAAGATACCACTATCACTCACTGAAACATTGGAATAGCTTCCAAAGTGGGGCTGTTACCACTATTCTTAATATTTAATTCCAAAAACCATGAGGAAGCAGTTTTTATATCAGTTTCTTAAAACTGATCTCAGTAGTCTATCAGGCAGTTGGTTGGTTAAAAATTCTTTTTCTTGTCTCAAAAGCTTATATTCTACATACACATATCCAAATATGTGTATGTTCTTAGAAAATGGAATTAAAGGGTAAGTGTATTTTGGTAAAAAAATACTGAAATCCATATGTAATTTTTTTTTTCATTATACATGTTTCCCATAAACTTTTTGAAGACTCCCCTCATACGAAGACAAGCAGAATTAAAATTCCCAAAGGTGGGCCGGCGCTGCGGCTCACTAGGCTAATCCTCCGCCTTGTGGCGCCGGCACACCGGGTTCTAGTCCCGGTCGGGGTGCCGGATTCTGTCCTGGTTGCCCCTCTTCCAGGCCAGCTCTCTGCTATGGCCAGGGAGTGCAGTGGAGGATGGCCCAAGTGCTTGGGCCCTGCACCCCATGGGAGACCAGGAGAAGTACCTGGCTCCTGCCATCGGATCAGTGCGGTGCACTGGCCGCAGCGGCCATTGGAGGGTGAACCAATGGCAAAGGAAGACCTTTCTCTCTCTCTCTCTCTCTCTCTCTCTCACTGTCCACTCTGCCTGTCAAAAAAAAAAAACAAAAACAAACAAACAAACAAAAAAAACCACACACACAGAAAAAAAATTCCCAAAGGTGAGCAGCAAACCTTGCTTCTTTTTTTTTTTTTTTTTTTTTTTTTTACAGGCAGAGTGGACAGTGAGAGAGAGAGACAGAGAGAGAAAGGTCTTCCTTTTGCCGTTGGTTCACCCTCCAATGGCCGCCACTGCAGCCGGCGCACCGCGCTGATCCTGGCAGGAGCCAGGAGCCAGGTGCTTTTCCTGGTCTCCCATGGGGTGCAGGGCCCAAGCACCTGGGCCATCCTCCACTGCACTCCCTGGCCATAGCAGAGAGCTGGCCTGGAAGAGGGGCAACCGGGACAGAATCCGGCGCCCCGACCGGGACTAGAACCCGGTGTGCCGGCGCCGCAAGGTGGAGGATTAGCCTATTGAGCCACGGCGCCGGCTAAACCTTGCTTCTTTAAGGAACATCTGAGTGGATAAAAATGGATGAAAAATAAAGACAATTAATGCAGACTCCTGAGAGACAAGCTCAAGAACAAAGTCATTCTAAGAAATCAGATTTCTTGCTCTCAGAATCTTTTCTGGGCCAGTGTTGTGGCATAGTGGATTAAGCCATTGTCTGTAGCACTGGTATCCCATATGGGCACTGGTTTGAGTTCCGGTTGCTCCACTTCCGATCCAGCTCCCTGCTATTGCACCTGGGAAAGCAGCAGAAGATGGCTGAAATACTTGTGCCCCTGCATCTACACGGAAGACCTGGAAGACACTCCTGGATCCTGGCTTTGGCCTGGGCCGGCCTGGTCTTTTGGCCACTTAGGGAGTGAACCAGTGGATGGAAGACCTCTCTCTCTCTCTCTCTCTCTCTCTTTCTCTCTAACTTTGCCTTTCAAATAAAAAAAAATCTTAAAAAAAATCTTTTCAAGCTGAATGTTTTAAGTTCTGCTACTATTATCTAACAGTGAGGTCATACTTGTTGATCTTTTTCTTTGACCTCTTTTTTAAACCTAATTACCTGAGGCCAACGCTGTCGTGTAGTGGGTAGAACTGCCATCTGCAGTGCTGGCATCCCATAAGGGTGCCAGTTTGTGTCCTGGCTGCTCCACTTCTGATCCAGGTCTCTACTATAGCCTAGGAAAGCAGTAGAAGATGGTCTAAGTCCTTGGGCCCCTGTAACCACATGAGAGACCCGGAAGAAGCTCCTGGTTCCTGGTTTTGGATCAGCTCAGCTATGGCCATTGTGGCCATTTCAGGGAGTGAATCAGTGGATGGAAGACCTATCTCTCTCTCTGTCTCTGCCTCTCTGTAACTTTGCTTTTCAAATAAATAAATAAATCTTTTTAAAAATACCAGATTATTTAGTTTTATGTTCTATTTACATTCAGTAGGTCTTAGAGTCCTAGTCAAGTGAAGACAACAGATTACAACCCACTTGATGGAAATAGAAAGTTATTCTGAGACATCAGAAATGAAAACAGAAAGATAATAACACCTGTATAAGACATTCTGCTGTGAGTTTTCTGGAAACTAAGACAAAAAGGAAACATGTTAAATTCCAAAGCTTTCATTTTTTGACAAAAAGAAAGATGTAACTTCATCTAACAGAGGTAAAAATTTTCCTTGAACTAATGTAAGCAATAATTCATGAGATTTTTGTGTAAATGGAAGAACAAAAGCTTTTTTTATTCAGAAAAAAATGGATTTGCTTTTAGTTTTCACAATATGCACTCATGGTTAAGTTACTTAAATAGTATCAGTATTAGCTTTATCTATCACAATGGGAATAATAATGCAGACGTTCATCAGTGACTTTAGTGAAGATTAACTTAAGCAATACTGTCATATGTGAAAGTACATATGTGGAAGTACTTAGACTACCTTAAACAGTTTTAGAAAACAAAGAGATAAGACCAGACTTCGTTTTGATTGTGTATAAAAACTGAGGACCCGACATTAAAGTGTGCCTTATTAGAAGGAATTCTGGGGGTGGAGTTATTTTGCCTTTTCTTGTCAATCTGTATTATGAAGGTTTCACTGAATGCAGGACAAGATGTGGAGAATTTAGAATGAAGGGGTGTGGACAGGTATGAGATCTCAACTCAATTAATGACCACATTTTTTAGTTAATAATTGTGCAGATCTTAACTTAATATATTTATCTAACCCAAATGATCTTTATAGTCTGAAAATGCAACCTCAAATAAAGTATTTTTCTCCATACCCAACCTCACTTCCCATTTCTATTATTTAAAAATTATTGGACTAGGGGCTGGCGCTGTGGTGCAGCGGGTTAAGTCATGACCTACAATGGCAGCATCCCTTATGGGTGCAGGTTTGACTCTTGGCTGCTCTACTTCAGATCCAGTCCTCTGCTAATGCAACTGGGAAAGCAGTGGAAGATGGTCCAAGTCCCTGGGCTCCTGCACCCATGAGGGAGATCCAGAAGTTCCTGGCTCCTGGCTTCGGACTGGCCCAGCTCCAGCCATTGTGGCCATTTGAGTAGTATCCAGTGGATAAAAAAATCTCTCTCTCTGTCTCTCCTACTCTCTCTCTATAACTCTGCCTTTCAAAAAATGAATAAATCTTTAAAAATTGACATACATGTATTTTCTTTTTTTAAATAAAAGATTTGTTTATTTTATTTGAAAGGCAGAGTTACAGAGAGAGAAGGAGAGACAGAAAGAGAGGAGAGAGATCTTCCATTCGCTTGTTCACTTCCCAAATGGCCACAACAACCAGGTCGAAGCCAGTAACCAGGAGCTTCTTCCATGTCTCCCATGTGGGTGCAAGGGCCCAGGGACTTGGGCTCTCCTCTGCTGCTTTCCCAGGGACATCAGCAGGGAGCTGGGTTGGAAGTGGAGGAACCGGGACTTGAACTGGTACTCATATGGGATGCTGGTGCTGCAAGCTGTGGCTTTAACCTGCTGTGCCACAGTGCCTACATCTTTTTTGTTTTTTCTTTAAGATATATTTTCTTTATTTGAAAGATAGAGTTATAGTGAGGTAAGGAGAGGAGATCTTCTGTCCACTGGTTCACTATCCAAATGGCATAAGAGCTGGGGCTGGGCCAGGTTGAAGCCAGGAGCCAGGAGCTTCTTCCTGGTCTCCCACGTGAGTGCAGGAGCCTGAGTATTTGGATTGTCTTCTGCTGCTTTCCCAGGCACATTAATAGGGAGCTGGATTGGAAGTGGAGCAGCTGGGATTCAAACCAGTGCTCATACAGGACACTTGCACCACAGGCAGCAGCTTTATCAGCTATGTTACAACGTTGGCCCCTAGACTAGTATATTTTCCCTAACGAAGAGTTGAGGCTTAAAATCACCTAACACCTCACTCAATTCCAAACACATATAGTTATTACTTTTCAAAGATTTATCTATTTATTTGAAAGGCAGTTAGACCAGGGTGGGGGGTGGCATGGGGAATGTCTTCCCTAAATGGCTGTAATGGCCTAGGTTGGGTGAAGCTGAAGCCAGGAGCCAGGAATTCCACCCAGTCACCAACATAGATGGTAAGGGTCAAAGCACTTGGATCATCTTCTGCTGCCTTCCCAGGTGCATTAACAGAGAGCTGAAACAGAAGCAGAGCAGCCGGGACTCAAACCAGCATTCCGATGTCGGTTGCTGGCATTGTAGGCAGTGGCTTAATCCAAGATGCCACAATATCAGCCTCAGCCCCCATGATTATTTTTTCAATGTATCAATATGAAAAATTTATAGCATAAGAGTCCACTATCCATTCCTGGAAATCCTTAGACTACAACTTAACTACGTGAGAGTAGATAATCTTTAATTTTTTTTTAAAGATTTATTTACTTGAAAGTCAAAGTTACACACAGAGAGAAGGAGAAGCAGAGAGAGAGAGAGAGAGAGGTTGGTTCATTCCCCAATTGCCTGCATCAGCTGGAGCTGTGCCAATCCGAAGCCAGGAGCTTCTTCCTGGTCTCCCACGTGGGTACATGGGCCCAAGGGCTTGGGCCATCTTCTACTGCTTTCCCAGGCCATAGCAGAGAGCTGGATCGGAAGTGGAGCAGCTGAGATTCGAACGGGCACCCATATGCGATGCCGGTACTACAAGTGGCGGCTTTACCTGCTATGCTACAGCACTGGCCCCGAGAGCAGGTAACCTTTTAAGGTATTATATTTGAGTCAGCATGTGACCCTGACCCACATGTTGCACAGTTTTTATAAATAATTTGGTGATCTCATTTCATATTACATGAAAATATATATTCTTATCAGAACTAACACTGCTTAAAGAGCTAAAGCTAGCGTTATCTGCACAAACAAGAAAACAAAAAACTTTAAAATGTTCATGTGATCTTTTTTTTGAAAAAACTGGGTTAAACTGTCAAAATTTAGTGGATTAAATCATGACTCATATTAGATAATCATATTAGATAAGTGAGTCAAGCCAGCTTTGGGTACAATTAGTCAGGGGATAGTAGCTCCCAGATGCCAACCCCACACTTTACACTAACCTGAGAATGGGTGTCCCCTTACACTTTGTGCACAAGGTGCCTTTCTTTCCCCAGCCTAGCCTCAGCCCTGATTCTCAATTTCAAAATATATTTACCAGAGTTATCCTTGTCCAACTGTTACCTAGTGGCTATTCTCAATGCATGGTCCTCAGAGCCATAAAATAAACAAATTGATTCTGCAGACTGTTTTGTTAGGTAAATGTTCGCGTGAACAGCCAAGCACTTCCAAGGGTCCCCAGCAATTCCATACGCAGTTTGCTCAAGCCTTTGCACCTCGCACACTAAGCTGGCATTACATGATTTCTTAGAAAAAGATGAATAATTTGTATCAAATTTGTTTTCACTAAACTTTAATTTTTATTTTGCTGTGAAAAGAAAAAAAACTTGCTTTTCTTTAGATGTTTGGCACTATAAAAAGCCTCAACACTGGATTATTAAGATGTAATTGGGGGCCAGTGCTGTGGCGCAGTGGGTTAAAGCTCCAGCCCGCAGCGCCCACATCCCATATGGCTGCTCCTCTTCCGATCCAGCTCTCTGCTGTGGCCTGGGAAAGCAGCAGCAGATGGCCTCAGTTCTTGGGCCCCTGCACCTGCGTAGGAGACCTGGAAGAAATTCCTGGCTCCTGGCTTTGGATCAGCTCAGCTCTGGCCACTGTGGTCATTTGGGGAGTGAATCAGTGGAATGAAAAACCTCTCTCTGGGCTCTACCTCTCTCTGTAACTCTGTCTTTCAAATAAATACAATAATTCTTTTTAAAAAATTTATTTATTTATTTATTTATTTTTTTGACAGGCAGAGTTAGACAGTGAGAGAGAGAGAGACAGAGAGAAAGGTCTTCCTTTTTTCATTGGTTCACCCCCAATGTGGCTGCTATGGCAGGCGCGTTGCGGCCGGCACGCTGTGCTAATCTGAAGCCAGGAGCCAGGTGCCTCCTCCTGGTCGCCCATGCAGGCACAGGACCCAAGGACCTGGGCCATCCTCCACTACCTTCCTGGGCCACAGCAGAGAGCTGGACTGGAAGAAGAGCAACCGGGACAGAATCCGGCATCCCAACCGGGACTAGAACCCGAGTGCCAGTGCTGCAGGAGGAGGATTAGCCAAGTGAGCCGCAGTGTCGGCCTCAAATAAATAAAATAATTCTTAAAAAAAAAATTAGAAACTCAGAGGAGTAGGCTAAAAAAAAAAAAGATGTAATTGCTTATGTAGCTACATTGTCAAACATACAGAAATTAACTGACAACTATCAGGTATGCACCCATACTAATTGCATCAGTGTGCTGTGACAGTAGGCCATTTATATGAATAGTTTCATTTTTGTTTGCATTACTTTGCATGCTTAAACATATTTTCTTTTCAATCCACTCAGTACAGAGCTTTTTAACCCCCCCCCCCCTTTTGAAACAGATTTACCTAAAAGAATAATAGAGAGAGGGAGAGAGAGAGAGGAAGGGATAAACCACCTGCTGCTTCACTCCCCAGATGGCTGGAATAGCTGGGGCTGGGCCCAGGAACTCCATCTGAGCCCACATGACTGGCAGGAACTCACAGAATTCAGCCACCATCTGCTGCTTCCCAGGTGTATTAGCAGAGAGCTAGAGGGCAAGCAGAGCAGCTGAGACTGGAACAGGCACTCCAGTGTAGGATGCAGGCATCCCAAGTGGTGGCTTCATCTATCATTCCTAACACCCACCCCTAGCATTTCAGTTTTTATTTGGATACAGGAATAATGTGATTTCAAGAATGATGTATGAGAATACATAAATTAAAATTGCTTATATATTTTTCAAAGTCTCATAATAATTTAAATCAAATGATAATTGCCACTCTAAAAAATATTTGTTATGCAGCTTTCTGGAAAAAATGTACCTGATATAACTAAGTAGTCGTTTCCAGCCACTATCTCTTAAATACTCAGTTTGAAAAACATTTGTGAAGATTCCACATGGTGAATAAATCAGGCTTTCACAGTAAGAAACAATTATTTGAAGGCAATATTCCTGGGACAAAAGTGATGTAGTCTGGAATGTCAGAGACAGAAGAAAAAGTACTTCCAGAGAAGGGTTTCCCAGCTGTCACCTATTGTTAGACTGCCTTATCCACCTAGAGGTTACCTCTGAGTCCAGTCTAGGACACCTTCTCATCCTTTTAACCCATCCCGTAGGTGACACCTCTCGGCGGGGAGGGGGAAGTTTGGCCTTGTGGTTAAGATGCTACGTGGGACACCTGCATCCCACACTGGAGTGCCTAAGTTTGAGCCCAGCTACGCTCCTGATTCTAGCTTCCTGCAAAATACGTTTCTGGGGAGGCAGCCGGTGATGGCTCAAGTGGTTAGGTCCCTGCTACTCACATGGCAGATCTGAACTGAGTTCCTGCCTCCAGCTTCAGTTCCAGGTGTGTGTGTCGGGGTCACTGCTGGCATGTGGAGAGGGAACCAGCAGATAGAAGCTCTCTTTTTCTTCCTGCCCCACACTATCTGCACCCCCCCCACCAAAAGATATTTATTAGAGAATTCACTCCAACAGACATATCTAAAATACAGAAAATCCTCCAATTCCCCTGACACCATTTCTAGCATATGTAACTTTGAACTACTTCCAGTAACAGTTCCTGGTTCATCTCTCTCAATAATATTATTCCAATAATTTTTTCCAATACATCTGGTATACCTTTCCCAGACTAGGAAATAGTATCTTAAGAACACTCATAAACCAAAGATCTGTTTTAAACATTTCCTTCTCTTTTAGAATAACAAAATGGTAAAAAAGATGGTTAACACGAGGCAGTGATATGATGGTTCAGTGGCAATAATACTTAGGACTAAATCACTAGGTTTCAATATATCAATTGTTGGTGAGGATGCATTGCTACTAGAACTCTCATCACTGTGGGTGGAAATGCAAAAGTCACTCACTTTGGAAAAGTTGGCAGTTTTCTATAAATGTAAACATATATTTGCTACATAACCTGGCAATCTGCTTTGGGTGTTTACTTAAGAGAAATGGAAATTTACATTTACACAAAAAACCTGAACGTGACTGTCTATAGATGCTTTATTCATTACATTATAATGTATATATAATTATTATTATATGTATTTATTTTATTTGTAGTTGCTTCAAAAGGGAAATAGTTCAAATGTCTGTCAAGTGGTTTAAGGATCAAACTGGGTACAAGCATAATGAATGAATACTCAGAAAATGAATAAAGCCATATTCAAAAGTTACAGAATGATAATTTCATTTGTATAAAATGGTATAAAAGGTAAAACTTTAGGTATAGAAGATAGATAAGTGGTTGTTGGGACTTGGGGTTGGTTGAGGACTTGGGGTTGAGGTTAATTACTAAAGGGACATGAGAAACTTTTTGGGGGTGATGGAACTATTCTAATGTATTGATTGTGGTGGTGGTTACACACTGTGTGCATTTATCAAAAGTCACAAAATGCATGCTAAGAAGGCTAATCTTACTGTTTGCATATTATACCTCAATTATCTGACTTAATGACTCAATAAAACTGGGATTATCTTACAGTTACTAAGTGGCCTTGAGCTAGCCACTTAAAACTCATTTCTCCTTTTATAAAGTGAGGATTATACTTCAAAATTTTTTTGGTGAGCAACAAATGAAAAAAAAATAAAAGAACTTTATGAACTTTAAAAGCTCAACAGAAATATCAAATACTAGGACCTGGGCACATAATGATAAATAAGACAGAGGTATACACAAGAAAGTTTACTATCTAGTGGCAGAAAGAGATAAAACATACTTATTAAATAAAGTGGAAATTCAGCAACAGAGATATGAAGAAAGCAATATTGGTCTAAAAGAAGGGGCAGTTCAGGAGTAAGAATTAATTCTAGGAATGAAGCATAACCCAAGTTGAATAAAAAGGTTGAGATCACAGTGAGATGCAAATGGGAGATACCATTAATGGATGTAGACAACTAGTATCCAGAAAGTTCACCCAAGATTGATTGCGAAAAAGTCTAAAATAGGAAAATGTATGGTAATGTAGACAAAGTACCTCACGGTGATTTAGAAGTTGTTCTAAATCTAATGCCATTTGATTCTTCATCTGTAGTAAAGCTGACTTTTCTTTATTTAGATTACTGGAAAAAAAAAAAACAAAGTTTTAAAAAGTCATCACTGAGTGTATATTTAGTTAATAAACAGTAAACTGCAAAAGAATAAACATAATTATTATGGTTTTAATTCAAGATAAATTTACAGTTCATAAAAATACCATGGCTGTAATGTTTCTTATTGAATGAGCTAGCTATTTTGTTGAGATTTTTTAAAAATTAAAAACAAATTTTAAAAAGATTTATTTATTGTTTTCAAGACTGATTTATTTATTTGAAAGGGAGAGTGGGAGAGAGGGAGAAATAGAGGCAGAAAGAGATCTTCCAACTGCTGATTCATTCCCCAAATGGCTACAACAGCCAGATCTGGGCCATGTTGGAACCAGGAGCCTGGAACTCCATCTGGGTTTCTCATGTGGGTGGCAGGGACTGAAATACTTGGGTCATCTTTTGCTGCTTTCCCAGGCACATTAATAGGGAGTTGAATCAGCAGTGGAGCAGCTCACATATGGGAAGCCAGAAAGACAGGCAGTGGCTTAAACCAATGCACCAACACACTGGCTCCCCTAATTTATTTATTTATTTAAATAACAACAACAACAAAATATTAATAAAAAATATTTATTTAGTTGAGAGGCAGAGAGAGAGAAAGAGGAAGAGAGACAGAGAGAATACAGTAACAGAGGAAGCTCCCATCCTCAGGTTTACTCTCCAAATGCCTGCAAGGGCTAGGCTGGGCTGAGCTGGGCTGGGCTGAAGCCCAGAGCCAGAATTACAATCCAGGTCTCCCATGTGGGTGGCAGAAACCCAATTATTTGAGCTGTCACGGCTGCCTCTGGGTTTGCATTAGTGTGAAGTTAAGAGCTGAAGATGGGAATCAAACCTGGCACAATGATGTGGGATATGGGCATTTTAATAGCAAGGATAAACGTCTGCCCTTCTTTTTCTTTTAATAATCATTTTCAGTACAACTAAGTTGCATTCAGAGAATATTTTTCTGCCTAGAAAGGGCATAAAATTAGTGTTTTAAAGATGACTACCACCGAAATGTTAAAAAGATGAAGTAGGACTTACATGAAATGCAAAAAGAGGTATATTTGGATAAAATATTAAAACACAGATATTGGAAGTTAAGACATTTATCCTTAAAATTGAAAGCAGCATTTTATAATTTAAAAAATGCTTAATTTACAGGCATAGAATTGGGTTAAGTAAATGAAGCTGATAGTTGGTCTGTGGTCACGTTGGGAAAAGAATTTTTGTCTTCAAATTCTTACTTCAATAATCAGTTTTGAAATTGTCATTGTGACTTTCCCTTTGATATGATCTATAAGTTGGTAAGGGGGCTGGTACTGTGGCACAGCTGGTAAAGCCACCGCCTGCAGTGCACCTGCAGTGCCGGCATCCCACAATGGGCGCTGGTTCCAGTTCCTGCTGCTCCACTTCTGATCCAACTCTCTGCTATGGCCTGGGAAAGCAGTGAAGATGGCTCAAGTCCTTGGGCCCCTACACCCACATGGAAGACCCACTGGAAGCTCCTGGCTCCTGGCTTTGGATCAGCACAGTTCTGGCTGTTGCAGCCATCTGAAGAGTGAACCAGTGGATGGAAGAATTCTCTCTCTCTCTCTGCCTTTCTGTAATTCTGCCTTTCAAATAAATAAATAAATCTTAAAAAAAAAAAAGAAGTGGGTAAGAAGACATCTTATGGACTAATAATATTTAAAAAGAATTATTCGAAGACTGCTTTGTATATTTTTCAATGTAGAAAAATTAATTAGAACAATTAAATGAAACATTCTAATGCCAGTGCAATGGATATACTCAATTAGAACTATAATAATTATTAATAAAAGCAATAATAAACTGAAGTAACATAATTCCTGAAGTGTTGAGATAAAATTTGTGAGGGCAAAATCAATGAGAATTATTTTGTTGAGCATGTAAAACATCTTTAGGCTACACTACAAGAAAATGGAAAGTCAAGTCAATTTTTAAAATACTAGGCACCAGTTTGAATTCAAGGAACAGCAGTAAACATTCTGGAAGAACTGGTAATTCCAAGGATTTAAGATGGAGACATCCACATTCTCTTCCTTGCTAGTAACTGAGGACTTCACTGGGGTCTGTCCTCTAAGCAGAAAGACTAGTGCAACTCTGACATCCGTTGCCTGCTGTGCCACTGGTTTGCCTGGACGGTGTAAAGCAGGACGCGCGCCACACCACTGAACCTGCTGCCACATCTGTAAGTGGGAAAGAGGACCCCTGTGTGTCAAGGGGATATGGAAATTATCTAATGGATGACTATGTAAAGTGATGGACATAAAAACTCTGTATAAATGCTACGCTGTATTAGTAATTTAGTTGAAAAACAAGCGTCAGAGGAAAACAGTAATTAAATGCCAATAAAGGTAAGGTAGCTCAGCAGAAAAACAAACTGACTTTTGGAGTTCGGCGCCAGAGATCCTACAGAGCTGCCGAGCTGAAAAGAACAAAATGGTGTTGAGGAAACTGAGTGCTATGTTCTGCTGCATTCCCCAAAGCACTGTAAAGATCAGATGGTTTTGTAACTCTAGAATTACAATCCATCTTTAGCTAAATCATTTTGAAGATAAATTATTTTTCAAAATGAAAGCAAAAACCCAGTAAACAGAAATAGGAATTAGCAAGGAACATACATGTGTTTGTGTTCATATTCTACACCTACTTATGTTCGTACATACCTGCACAGTATACTAACAGTGACATGCAGTGCATACGTGTGTACTTTCTAGCTTGCTCGCTCACTCTGTGCCTCAAATATCAACAGACCCACTAAATAAAATGTAGTGTAATGGGAATGGAATGTTGAAGTAATTACAGGATTTTGACTGGTTAATTCTTTACAAATGCCTTATATGTAGTGTAGGATTCTACAACTAAACAGTGAAACTAACCATATAACATGGAATACAAAGCGGGTGAATAAACTGGTTTACAGAGCAACTTTGTTCTATCTCTAAGATACTGGTTTATCACAAACAGTATGAACTCCACAGACACCATTTCTATCATTTGCATATCTGGGTGTATATATTTCTTAGTCCTCTTTATAATAGACTCAACCCACAAAGGAGACCACCTTCAACATGTGGGTCTCTAAAACAAAATATGATGACTATATTCACTGCTATTGTGTATGTAATTACTCAATAGAATTTTAGTCTTCGTAAGACATATTTCATAACAGTGGAAAATTACCTTTAGAAATACAACGCTTCTATGCGTGACTCATAAAGCTACTACAAAACAAATCTCCTTATAAGCACATTTATCTTGAATGGTATATTACACCCATAATTGTTCAATTCACTGTTAATTATTACTTAGAAATTCATGTTTATGGCTCTGTTTCACCTGCTATACGAAAACATATTCCTGATATATTGTTCCTTAACTTCCTGGATCAATACACCCTGGCTTAGCCTTGTAAGGGAAGTTGACAATGTAGTCTTTTCTTCTTTAACTACTGGTTAAGAATAAACTGAGAACTGACAACAGGGAAAGAAAATTTATGCTAATTATTCTCTTTCCATGCTTCCTTCAGTTCTGAAGAAGAAATCAAACTATATTACCCAGACTGTCTCTTGTGGCTTGGTGGCAAAGAGTTCACACTGCTACTTTTAAAATGGATTATTACTTTAATGATAGGGGAATTTAAAGCAGTTAATAGTGACAACTCAAATGTTAGCTTTAAACATGTTTATAACAATTTTATTTTAGTGCATACTTACTCTTACCTTTCTAGAAATTGAGTATATTGCATAAATATCTAAATTAGCTAAGGGTGAGTGTGGTATAATGACATTGTTTAATTTTCTAAGAAAAGCATAACATTATTCAGTTCTTTAGTTTTTATTATGGAAGCTAAAATATTTTATAATCAATTGATGTAAATATTTTTATAGTAAAAATATCAATTCAGGAAAGAGGGATGAGAATTTTTAAGAAAATAATAACTTAGTAACATTTTTGAATGTGCCATCTGATGTTTAAATTTTGAATTAATACAGGACAAGGGAAAGAGGAAGAATATTTACTGAGTTTCTCTTACATGCCAGAAACTTTATAAATGTTCCTACACTTAATTTTTAAAAAAGATCTATTTATTTGAAAAGCAGAGTTATAGAAGGCAGAGGCAGAGAGAGAGAGAGAGAGAAAGAGAAAGAGAGAGAGAGAGTCTTGCATCCACTGGTTCACTCCCCAACTAGCCACAATGGCTGGAGTTGGGCCGATCTGAAGCCAGGAGCCAGGAGCTTTTTCTGGGTCTCCCACGTGGGTACAGGGGTCCAAGGACTTAGGCCATCTTCTATTGCTTTCCCAGGCCACAGCAGAGAGTTGGATTGAAAGTGAAGCAGCCGGGACTCGAACTGGCACCCATATGGGATGCCGGCACTACAGGCAGCGGTTTTACCTGCTACGTTATAGTGCTGGCCCCCATTTAATTTTCACAACAATACCTTGAGGTTCACATTAAAAACTTCATAAACACATTTACCATGAGAAAAGAAACCAGTCTGATGTTTTTCACTATAGGATTTGACATGCCATTTTTGCACAGTAGGGGTGAAAAACTGAGCATATATAAAACTGTAGGCTTATGAAACTGTGACCAATCCTACAGCTGACTTGTTGGTTGAGTTGACGTTTTTACTGCATTGTCACATCACATCATTTCATTTATGTAACCAGGGAATATCTATAACAACATCTCAAATACCATAATTAAACTATTGAAAGCACTTTAATTTTTATATTAGAAGGTAGACTTTTCAATTAAGAGTAGATTTCATATCTTATGAAACAGTTCAGAATCTACTAAAATAGCATACAATAAATTTATGAATCAGCATCATTAAAGGAATCAGATATGTAGCAAAAAGTTCCTTTGGCAGTAAACTCCATAATTGGCAATAGCTTTTAAGATCACTGTTGCTGTTATTTTTCACTTTAAAAAAAATTCTCTTAAAATTTCTTTGTTTATTTTCATTTTATTTGAAAGGCAGAGAGGCAAATGGAGAGAGATCCTCACCCACTCCCTAAATGCCATCATCAGCCAGTATCAGCCAGGGATGGGCTAGGCTGAAGCCAGGAGCATGGAACTCAATCTAGGTCTCTGATGTGGGTGGCTGGAACTCAAGTACTAGAACCATCAGCCTCCCAAGTGTGCACCAGCAGTAAGCTGGATTTGAAGTGGGCAGCTGTGATTTTTTAAGATTTATTTATTTACTTGAAAGTCAGAGTTACACAGAGAAAGGAAAGGCAGAGAGAAAGAGAGAGAGAGAGAGAGAGAGAGAGAGAGAGAGAGAGAGGGAGGTCTTCCATCCGATGGTTCACTCTCCAATTGGCTGCAACAGCCAGAGCTTCGCCAATCCAAAGCCAGGAGCCAGGAGCTTCTTCTGGGTCTCCCACACGGGTGTAGGGGCCCAAGGACTTGGGCCATCTTGTACTGCTTTCCCAGGCCATAGCAGAGAGCTGGATTGGAAGTGGAGCAGCTGGGTTTCGAACCAGCGCCTATATGGGATGCCAGCACATCAGGCCAGGGCGTTAACCCGCTGTGCCACAGCCCCAGCCCCATTTTTTTTAAAGATTTAATTTTTTTTTTATTTGAAAAACAGAGTTACAGAGAGAGGGGTCTTCCATCTGCTGGTTTACTCCCCAGATGGCCACAACAGCCAGAGCTGAGCCAATCCAAAGTCAGGAGCCAGGAGCTTTCTCCAGGTCTCCCATGTTGGTGCAGGGGCCCAAGGACTTGAGCCATCCTCTACTGCTTTCCCAGGCCATAGCAGAGAGCTGGATCAGAAGAGGAGCAGCCAGGATTAGACCCAGTGCCCATATGGGATGCTGGAGCTTCAGGCCAGGGCTTTAACCTGCTATGCCACAGTGCCATTGGGATTTAAACCATGTACTCCGATATGGGATGTGGGCCCCTTTCTGATGAACATCTGCCCTATTTTTTCATTTTTAACAGAATTTTCAATGAAAAATTTGTTAAATGTAAGATATATACTAATCATTGAAAATATTTATTGAGTATTAAAAATGTTTAGGCACATTTCTATGTATATTATAAAGATTATATCATTCAATTCTCTGAACAACCAATACAAATTAGGTACTCTTAGCACCACTCCCATTTCACAATGAGGAAAGTGGCTGTGCCATCCAATGTCATGGCCATTAGTTCTCAGCAATACTACCACATTTCAAATGCTCAACAGCTACATGTTGCTAATGCCCACCATACCAGCCAGTGCAAATATAGAATATGTCTGTCATTACAGAAAGTTTGATAGGACAATAGAGATATAGAGTGTTTTGCTGACTTGCCCAAAACTAAGTACTGAACTAGATTTGAACATAAACAACCTATCTATACAGTCTGTGCTCCATTTAAAAAATTATTAAAGAATATTCAAAATAGAGAAAATAGAATATGTCTCTCACCCAGCTTCAACAGTGATCAGCACTGTTCTACGCTATTTTTTTTGGCTTTTCTTTGTTAATTACATTAGTTAACTCCTCCCTTATTCAGACTAGAACATGGGGAGGCAGTATAACATAATATTTAAGAGTATAGAATTAGAAAGCAGACAGATATGGATCTAAATTTTGGCTCTGCATTTCAGGCATGGAAAGCCAAGACACTGAGGCAAAAAATGTCCTATATGAAGGATCTGCATGGGTGAGACCCCAGTGGAAAGAAATGGTCATCAAAGAAGGAGGTACTTTTTCTCTGAAGGGAGGATAGAACTTCCACTTTGCTTATGGCTCTGTCCAAATACTGAAGGAGTTTGTGGAATTCAAAAGTTTTCCACAGCCTTGGCAGCTCATGTCAAGAGCCTTGGGTGATCATTGACGTCATACATAAGAGTGTTAATTGTTAAATTAACAACAAGAGTCATTGTGCACTAACTTCCTATGCAGGACCTCTGTCCTCAAAGAGTTGTATTATAATTATGTCAAAGTGCTCCCAAAAGATGTATCATTCTTGGGTGCTTCATTAAAGTTAATTAAGTTTCTAAAAAAAAAAAAAAGAAGTGAAATTAACTTCAAGATGCAATGACTTTGAACAGCCCTTGTTTCGACTGTTGAGAAATTTTTTTTTTACTGTGCAAATTGTTGAACTTTTTACTTAGTATAGAGTTGGTTTTCTGTGTATAAAGTTAATCAAAAACAGATTTTGGTGGAGAATGGGACTAGGAATGGGAGAGAGAGGAGGGGGAGTGGTGAGAGAGTGGGTGCGAGGGCGGGTATAGTGGGAAGAACCACTATATTCCTAAAGTTGTACTTATGAAATGCAGGAAGTCTGTATTCCTTCTGTATTCCTTAGTGAAAGGTTTCTCTGGGGGGAAAAATAAATTAAAAAAAAAAAATTTTGGCTCAGTCATGAAGGCAAAATTGCTTAATATCTCTAGCGATGAACTTTTTCCTCTTTATAAATTTCTCCTCCTAGCTATTACGTTTCTCTATATTAAAGTATTAAATATTCAGATAAATTTACTTGAAAGTAACTGTGAAAGAGTTAATTTTTCCTCAGGTCTTTTGTATATCAACTCTCCAAGATAATTAAGGTAAAAACCAGACTATTATAACAAATTTCAGATATAACAGAAACATATAACACAGAAAAAGTTCTATTTGAGGTTCCTTCCTCAATTTCCCTAAGATAACCAAATGTCCAGTGAATGATGAAAGACATAATTTCTACTGTTCCCAATAGCTACCTATAGAACAATTAATTGAACAAACTTATTAATGTTGGTTACATACACTATAGATATTGTTTTTAACTTTAAAATTAGTCAAGAAACAAATTACTGTTATTTATTTTGATGCTTAAGTTTCTACTTACTTATCTATTAGAGAGACAGAGACAGAGACAGAGAAGAGTGAGCTCCTATCTACTGGTTCTTGGCTGGGAAGCCAAAAGCACGAGCTGGAAGCTCCACCAAAATCTCCTCATGAGTGGCAGAAATCCAACTACTACCAAGTCGTCACTGCTGCCTCTCAGGGTCTGCATTAGCAGGAAGCTGGAATCAGGAGCTGCAGCTGGAGTTAACCCTAGGGACTCTGAAGTGGGACACTGGCATCCTAACTGGTGTCTTATTTGCTAGGCCAAATGCCCATTCCTATTTTGATGTTTAAAGCATAATCACAATTTTAAGTTATTATATCAAATCATAAAAAAATTAACATCACAAGTAAAGTTCTGGGTCAATTATTTTGGTGTTCTGGAAATAAGATGATAACCACTCTGATTGATAAGAAAGAATATTCATAATTTAGAGATAATCACCAATAGTTTTATATTTTTGGTTATATACCTTAGGATGCCTGGTTTTAACAAGTATCCTCTTTATTGTTTTTCAATTCCTTAATTAACAATTTCCTTTCTTACCTAATCCTCTGCTTCCATATTTATATGGGCTAATAATTTTTCCACTGAGGTTGGCAAAGTGGCACAGTGGGTAAGGCCGCCGCCTGCAATGCCAGTATCCCATATTAGAGTGTTTGTTTGAGTCCCAGGTGCTCTGCTTCTGATCCAGATCCCTGCTAATGCACCTGGGAAGGTAGTGGAAGATGGCGCTAGTATCTGGGCCCCTGGCACTCACATAGGAGATTCTGGTGGAGTTCTAGGTTTCTAGCCCAGCTCTGGCCATTTTAGCTGTTTGGGGAGCAAACCAACAGATAAGATCTCTTTCTCTCTATCTGTGTCACTCTGCCCTTCAAATAAATAAAAATAAATCCTTCAAAAAACAAGTAATTTATCCACAAAGCTTAAATTATTCAAATAATCTTAAAGTCCAACAATCAAGCCAACTAACCAACCATTCATGAGTTAAAACCGTTTAATACATAACATCTTTCAAATAAATAAAATAAAAATAAAAGGAAAAATACATAGTACCATTCTTTCATTTCAACCTAAAAAAATTAAAATGATCACATAGATGATCAGGTAAATAATTTGAATGACTAATAAATGGAGCAAGTCTTTTGGTTAAGTTCTCAAGAAAACAATTTGAAACTAAGGAAGTGAAGGGAATTTACTTATTTACAATGAGGTAGTTCATGGCTCACTTCATCTTAAAGGTTAGAGGAAGAAAAGGCTAAAAATTCCTTTGAAAAAATCTAAGTAAAAAAATCTAAGTAAAAAAAATCTAAGTAAAAAAAATCTAAGTAAATGCGTAAGATGTGTACATTTTATGTGGTTAAGGTTTAACTCTACACATGGTCATCTGATTATATTCCTTCTCTCTTTGGTAACTGAAATCCCATAAAAAAATGGCTATCAATATGTGATGTCAGGTGACCTGTTTTTTTCTAAGAGAAGGTTAATATTCACTATAATGAAAAATACCTTTATTATTTAAATTTGTCTTCACAATTTATAATCTGAATTCCTCCATAACAGTATTATGATTACAATGGTTATATGATTCAAATAAAAGATTTACAGATGACTTACCCTACATCTTTCTCAAGATCAGCTATACACTTCGTCAGTGAATCAATCTTCGAATCTCTCTGACGCACTGATTCAATGAGATATCTGTAAGGTTGCTGAGTCTGGTTTAACAGCGAATTGGCCCTGTTAAGCTACACAAACACAAATCTCATTAAAATCTAGAAAATGTGACAACAAACTAAAGTCATTCAAAAAGCCCCAGCACAAATGCAGAATACCAAGACTTTCTATGTGAATTGTTCTGAAAAGTGCTTCTTGTGTACTTTGAAGATTTTAAAAATAATTAATCAATATAGCTATTCTTAGTAATAATGATTATAAATAGGGAAGTCCAGTTTTAAGTAAGATATTGAGTTATGAATTTTGAGAATGGGACACGTAAATTTTTCTATTTGTTGGTCTGAGAATAAAAACCCTTTAGTGAAAAATGAAAATCTTTTTAGCTTTATTTTGACTAAAAATTATACAATCATATCATAATTAGTTTTCCATTTTTTTTTTTTTTTGACAGGCAGAGTGGATAGTGAAAGAGAGACAGAGAGAAAGGTCTTCCTTTTGCCGTTGGTTCACCTTCCAATTGCCGCCGCGGCGGCCGGCGCACTGCGCTGATCCGATGGCAGGAGCCAGGTACTTCTCCTGGTCTCCCATGGGGTGCAGGGCCCAAGCACTTGGGACATCCTCCACTGCACTCCCTGGCCACAGCAGAGAGCTGGCTTGGAAGAGGGGCAACCGGGACAGAATCCTGCGCCCCGACCAGGACTAGAACCCGGTGTGCCAGCGCCATAAGGTGGAGGATTAGCCTAGTGAGCTGCGGCGCTGGCCTCCGTTTCTTCTTATTCTTTTTTTTTTTTTTTTTTAAAGATTTATTTCATTTATTCAAAAGGCAGTCAATCAGAGAGGGAGAGATAGACAGATCTTCCATCAGTTGGTTCACTCCCCAAATGACCACAATGGCCAAGGCTGGGCCAGATCAAAGCTAGGAGCCAGAAGCTTCATCAGGGTCTTCCATGTGGGTGCAGGGGCCCAAGGACTTGAGCCATCTTCTACTGCTTTCCTATGCCATAACAGGGAGCTGGATTGGAAGTGGAGCAGCCAGGACTCGAACTGGTGCCCACATGGGATACTGGTACTTCAGGCAGTGGCTTTACCCCTACACCACAGCATCAGCCCCAAGTCTCTGCTTCTGATGCTGGCATCTGTTAGTGGGTACTGATTTCAGTCTCAGCTGTTCTGCTTCTGATCCAACTTCCTACTGATGGGCCTGGGAATGCGGTGGAAGGGTGGCCCAATACTTGGGCTCCTGCCATCCACGAGGGAGGCCAAGATGGAATTCCTGGCTCAGACCTGGCTGTTGCAGCCATTTGGGAGTGAACAAGCAGATGAAAGACTCTCTCTCTCTCTGTTGCTCTGCCTTTCAAATAAATAAATTCTTAAAAAATTCCTCATTTATTAAACAATAGAAATAGTGTAAGATATACCATTTTAAAGCATACTATTCAATGGCATTAAGTATATTCACAATGTTATATAGCGATCACTGCTACTTATTATCAAAACATTTTCATCAGTCCAATAGAAACCCTATACTTATTAAACTAAATTTCCCATTCCCCTCTTTCTCCAGGCTCCGGAAAGCTTTTTTTTTTTTTTTGACAGGCAGAGTTAGACAGTGAGAGAGAGAGAGAGAGACAGAGAGAAAGGTCTTCCTTCCGTTGGTTCACCCCCCAAATGGCCATTACGGACAGCGTGCTATGCCGATCCGAAGCCAGGAGCCAGGTGCTTCCTCTTGGTCTCCCATGCAGGTGCAGGGCCCAAGCACTTGGGCCATCCTCCACTGCACTCCCGGGCCACAGCAGAGAGCTGGACTGGAAGAGGAGCAACCAGGACAGAATCTGGCACCCGACCGGGACTGGAACCCGGTGTGCCGGTGCTGCAGGTGGAGGATTAGCCTAGTGAGCTGCGGCGCTGGCCGGAAAGTTCTTATTCTGCCTTCTTTCTCTATGCACTTGCCTTTTCTAGATAACTCATGTAAGCATAAATATATATATATACACACATATATATACACAAATATATACACTTGCCTTTTCTAGATAACTCATGTAAGCATAAATATATATATATACACATATATATATACACAAATATATGTATTTGTATATGGAATTATACACACACATAGGTCTTTTTTTTTAAACTTTTATTTAATAAATTTCGAAAGAACAACTTTTGGATTATAGCGACTTTTCCTCCCATAACGTCCCTCCCACCTGCAACCACCCCATCTCCCACTCCCTCTCCCATCCCATTCTCCATCATGATTCATTTTCAATTATCTTTATATACAGAAGATCAACCTGGTATATACAACTAAAGATTTCAACAGTTTGCCCCACACAGATACACAAAGTGTAAAGTACTGTTTGAGTAGTAGTTTTACTATTAATTCGCATAGTACAACATATTAAGGACAGAGATCCTACATGGGGAGCAATTGTACAGTGACTCCCATTGTTGATTTAACAATTGACACATAGGTCTTTATGTGTCCGCTTAGTTCACTTAGTATAATGTTTTCAAGGTTCATGTTGTTCCATATATTAGAACTTAACAGCCAGGGCTGAACCAGGCCAAAGCCTGGATCCTAGACTCAGGCATTTGAGTCATCAACTGTTGCCTCCCAGGGGACGCATTATTAGCAGGAAGCTGGATCAGAGGTGGAGGAGCCGAGGCTAAAACCAGACACTCCTATATGGGGTGCAGGAGTTCTAAGAGGCGACTTAAATGCTGTGCCAAATGTCTGCCCCCTGTTTTTTCCCACATTAATATTTTCTTTGTTAGGGGAGTAACTATTCAAGGCTCAAGTCTAAAATTCTTTCCTAAGGAATTTCAGCACCTTACATACCACTCAACCTTAATGATTTTTTTTTCCAATTTATTTTTGATCTTTTTCTCTTTAAGCAAGTGTAAAATGTATGTCACTACACGACTAAATGTTGAATTGTCAGTGTCAGTAATCGCTTCTTTGGTACATAATAGGTTCTTGAAAAACGTATTCTCAAGTTGGATTTGAAAAACTGAGCAGTCACAATGAAATTAGTCGGTATCTGTTTTAAGTGTGAAGGGACAGGAAGGTGTTTATTACACAGAACAAAATCACAGAATTCCTGACTACTCTATGATCTTTATTTGTGCTGGTGGCAATACATTTCTAGCTTTTAATTTATGCTTTAAAAGCTTTCCCTCTTTTCCCTTCAAAATTGCTAACAAGCTCAATTGAGGCTAAAGTTGTGTTGTTCTTCTGGGATAAGAAGTGATTTGTATTTGCATTATATTTATGAATCAATGTATTTGAGTTACATTTATGACATCTATACACTTCAAAAAATTAAGCCTTAGTCACATATAATTTATTTTGGCAGCCCATTTTTTCCCCCCACTCATTTAATAAAACAACATGAAGGGTCAGAAAGCAGTGTGGTGGGTACAGTGGGAGGCACAAAGAAACAAGGGTAAAGGTGAAAACATTGCTAAAGTCATCAACCAGGAGTCCAGGTGGGTATAGTGAGGAATATGAAGCCACGGAGGGGGTTAGGGGATTGTTAATCAACTGGCAGAGAATGTCTACTTGCAGGTGGGGGCCTATTTTGCAAAAGTATTTAAATAGTTCACTTCAATTACATTTGAAAATGTTCTTCTGGTTATATTAAAGCGAGTCCAGGAAAAAAATTCCTCAAAGAAAAGGAAATGGATAGTGAAAGGAAAGATTTCTTTTTTAGAGACACAACATATAACATACAGTAAAAACAGAGCCAAAGAGAAAAAAAATACCATGAATATTTTCTATGGTTTTGGTTTAAGCGTGCCTTTTCTTTTCTTTGGTAATCATTCTCTAAAATCTACTACAATGTCACTGGAATCTTATCCTCCTAAGTAACTTTATGAACATTCAACTATGCAGCTGGACAAAAATAAAACTAAGTTTTAGTAACTCGAATAACCAGTTTCTCTAGTCAATTAAATCAAACAATTGCCTTGACTTTGTTTTCACAGAACTGACCCTAACTGAATGAACTGAACTGACAAGTTGCTTTGTGTTTTAAAGTGCAGAATAGCCCATGTGTGCAGTTTGGGTGGAGCAGGGGGCAAGGGTGGCAAGGAAAGACTAAGAGCATTTACAAACTGTAGTTAACTTCAGCCTGGTATGAGCTATTGAAAACGTATCAAATCTACTTTCCACTACACACACTATTGCCTAACAACAATCTTAAGCATTTCAGTTCAACTTCTTCATGACAGCAATTATGTAAGTTAGGTTTCAGTATTATAAATAAAATAAAGGGACAAAAGCTTTACTTTCAAAGGAGTTTCTCATATACAACCCATAACTTCCCTTACTCTCTGAATAGAATTACTCTAGTGTTGTAGTTTTAGGTAAGCTTGTTGATAGGCTTAATTACCCAAAATCCAATTTCATTCCTTAGGAAAAAAATTATAAACCTTTCTTTCAATGAAAAGTGATGATAATTTCTATTTCTGAAATAAGTGTAGTTTAACAGAAAATAAGTACTCCAGTATAGTTTTAAAAGGTCTTTCTGTACCTATAACAATATTATTCAAAAAGTTTCACAATCTCTCACTTTGCCTATTGTTAGTAATCTCTTCCTTATAGGAAAGCCTTAGTAATTAGTGACTCAGGAATCATATATGCAATGAATGAGTCAGGATTAAACCCATGACACATTTTATAGAATTGTTATTCCCTTTGTTTTAATAATCTGTATATATGATTCAGAGAAAAGCCATACTTGACTAAAACATAATCATGTATTTTGTTTCAAACACTAATTTAACTTGTACTTGGATGATAATGTAAAATCACATGTTGTCTCTTAACTTTATTATTTATTTATTTATTTATAAGGCAGAGTGACAAAGAGAGGGGAGAGATAGACAAAGTATCTTTGATTTGCTGGATCACTCCCCAAATGTCTGTAAGAGCCAGGGTTAGACCAGGTAAAAGCTAGGAGCCTGGAACTCCATCCATGTCTCTCACATGGTTCGCAGGAGCTCAAGTACTTAAGCCAACTTCTGCTGTATCCTAGGTACACTTAGCAGGAAGCCAGTTCAGAAGTGCAGGATAGCTGGGACTCAAACCAGGACTCTGATATAGAATGTGGGTGTTTCAAGCAGGGCCTTAACCCATTGTGCCAGAAAGCCTGCTCCTCTCTTAACATTAAAAAAAATATATAAATGTAATTGTTTTTTATTATGTCTTTCCTAAATGCGGAATTACTTTTCTTGTAGAAGCACAGAGACTCCTAGAAGTGGAACTCTTTCTCGCCAGTGACAAAATATATTCTGTTGAATAGAATTTGACATTGTTTCTTTCTGTATATAAAACACATATACATGATATCATATAGTAGTGACAGTTTATACTGAATCACCCACGTGTCATTGGTTAGTCTTTTTGGTTATGCTGTTGATGTCAAATGCCTACCTGCAGTCCAATATGGGTGCCACTTCAGTATTACCTGTGTGTCCACCATCACTTGGGAAAGTGTTAAAGAACCAGTCATCTCTAGAAACTACACCAGTCTTACTGAATTGAAATCTCTCAGGGTTGAGCTTCAGATTCTGATGCTCGGTGTTATTTAGAAAGCACAGTCTTGGACGTGCTGTAGGCTACTTCATCCAACTGTTTTAGTAGATAAAATCATCCTATAGGCTGAACTTACTAACCTCTCCATTAAAACCAGTTCCTTCTCTCATGTTCCCATAGGCTTACTAACATCACATTTAGTGGGTAAGATTTAACTGATAGAATTCAATCAACTAGGATCCCAGAGAAACTCTGGTGTCAGTTATAACCTCTTTGTTGCTGAGTTCTAGACAGGTCCAGGGGGTTGGAAGAGAGGGGCCAGGACTAATAAGATTGTGGTGGTACAAAGATAATCAGGCCTGCAGCAGCAGCTCCCTATCAGTCTTTTTGTCAGAAAACAAATAAATAAATAAAAAATAAAAAAGTATTTTATTGTTTAACAGCCAAAAGCAAGTGCATGCTACCTAGTGTTACTTTATTTTTTCAAGATTTATTTATTTATTTGAAAGGAAGAAATAGAGAGAGAAGGAAGAGAGAAAGAGAGAGCCCCAAGAGAGAGAACTTCCATCTGCTGGTTCACTCCCTGAATGGCCACAATGGCCCAGGTTAGGCCAGGCCGAAGCCAGGAGCCAGGAGCCAGGAGCCAGGAGCTTCTTCTAGGGTCCAGGCATTTGGGCCATCCTCTGCTGGTTTCTCAGGTGTATTAGCAGGAGCTGCATTGGAACTGGAGAATCTGGGACGGGAACCAGTACTCATATGGATGCAGGCCCTGCAGGAGGAGGCTTAATCTTCTATGCCACGGTGCTGGCCCCAGTGCTACCTGATTATGAACACTAGTTCTCTCTTTGAGATTCTCAAAGTATGTAACAGGGAAAATGGAAAATTTATGAGAGAAGGATGTTAAAATACTTGAGAGTAATCAGCATGGGAATTACAATATATAAGATTTATAGAGTAATATTTTTTCAAAGTGTGGTGCTGCATCAACTTTATTAGTGTTTGTTAATAAGGTAGATTCCTGCATATCATTCTAGATCCACCTAATCCCACTCTCTGAGGGAAGACCTAGAACATATATTTATTTTTAAATTTATTTTATTCTTTGAAAGGTACACACACACACACACAGATAGACAGATAGAGAGAGAGCTATTCCATCTACTACTAGCTTAATCTCCAAATGTGTTGGGGTTGGGCCAGGTTGAAGCCAGGAGCCTGAATCTCAATCTGGGTTTCCAATGTGTGTGGCAGGGACCTTAATACTTGGGCCACCACCTGCTGCCTCCCAGGGAGTGCATTAGCAGGAAGCTGGAATGAAAAACAGAGCTGACTTGAACTGTCCTATCTCGACACTCTGAGATGCGGGCATCCCAAGCAGTATCTTAACCACTGTGTCAAATATTGGACCAGAAACAAACATTTTATAAAGACGTATTTGCTTTTTTTGAAAGGCAGAATGATAGAGAGAGGGGAATACAGAAAGATTTTCCATTCACTGGTTCACTCTCTAAATGGCTGAAGTGGCCAGGGCTGGGCCTGACAGAAGTCAGGAACTCCATTTGGATCTTCCATGTAAGTGGCAGGGGCCCAAGTATTTGGGCCATCTTCTACTGCTTTCCCAGGCACATTAGCAGGGAGCTGGATTGGAAGCAGAACAGGCAGGACTTGAACCAGTAGTCCAATATGGGATGCTGGTGTTGTTGGCAGCAGCTTAACTGTAGTGTCACAACACTGGACCCCAAAAATGTATGTTTTAAATAAGAAACTCAATGATTTTTGTTCTCATAAGTAGTGCTGAGGTCTAAGAGCAGAGTCATGGGTTAGACACATGAGGTATTTACTTTAAATAGAGAAATGCAGTTAGAGAGAGAGGGGGAGACACAGAAAGAAAGGTCTTGAATCTGTGGGTTCTCTCCAAAAATGGCTGCAATGGCCAGTGCTGGGGAAGACTGAGCCAGGAGCATCTTCTGGGTCTCCCATGCAGGTGCAGGGGCCTAGACACTTGGGCCATCCTCTGTTGGTTTTCTCAGGCCATTAGCAGGGAGTTGGATTGGAAGTGGAGCAGCCGGGACTTTAACTGGTGCCCATAAGGCACAGAAGGCTGTGGCTTAACTTACTACGCCATAGTACTGACCCCGATTTTGTTGTTGTTGTTAAAGAGAGGGACTTATACTTAAAGACTGGTAGAAGATGAATGTATCAACTAATACACTAAGGAGCCACCTGAGTTAGGGAACAAGACTTAGGAAGAAAAGTGCTATAATGCAAAAAGAGAACATGATTTCTAGAATGTCTCTAATGTCAAGCCATAGATAAATCAAACTGGACGAGCACTGAGAATAAAAGTTTGTCAATTAAGAAGTCGTGCAGGACCACCGAGGAAGGGCATGGCTAATGAGAGGAGAGAAGAAATAAGCACAAAGACAGTTGAATGTTACCTATGTCAATATTCCCTCCATATATATGCTAAAATACACACATGCACATATGTACATACATATATTAAAACACATGTGGGGCTGGTGCTGTGGTGCAGCAAGTTAAAGCCGGGCCTGCAGTGCTGGCATCCCACATGGGCACAGGTTCAAGTCCCAGTTGCTTCACTTCTGATCCAACTCCCTGCTAATGTGCCTGAGAAAGCAGTGGAGGATGGCCAAAGGGCTCCTGCACCCACGTGGGAGACTTGGAAGAAGCTCCTGGCTCCTGGCTCCTGATTGGGCCAGCTCCAACTGTTGTGGCCATCTGGGGAGTGAATTAACGGATGGAAAGCCTCTATTTCTGTCTCTATCTCCTTCTGTAACTCTTTCAAATAAATAAAAAATAAATCTTTAAACAGACACACACACACACATACGTACACATATTGAAAAGGGACCAAGAGAGGGAAAAAGACTAAAAGAAGAGACTGAAAAATCCTTAGGTGGAGGATGTTTGAGGAAACCAAGGGGTTTGGCTTAACTGTAATAAGGAAAGGAAACGGATACGAGAACTGATGATTTAAGGAAGTGGAAGTATCTGTAATGGAAATAATGGAAAATAGGATAGATTCTATTTACTGGGCAACAGTAGTGAGAGCATGGTTGATGTTCAAAAATAGGAATTTGCAATGCTTCCAAGCAGCACAGGTAACAGACTTCTTTAATAATTTTTCATCATGTTACCGCAAAACCAAAGAATTCTCTCTCTCATCTACCTTTTATTAAATATTTATAGAGTAACTACCTGATTATAAAATACTATACTAAAGGTAAGGATTGTCAAGAAAAGCCTGATGGATGAATTTGGTAACAAAGCAATCTAGAGGCCGGCTCATTTGGCTAATCCTCCGGCTGCGGTGCCAGCACCCCGGGTTCTAGTCCTGCTTGGGGTGCCGGAATCTGTCCCGGTTGCTCCTATTCCAGGCCAGCTCTCTGCTGTGGCCCAGGAAGGCAGTGGAGGATGGCCCAAGTCCTTGGGCACTGTACCTGCATGGGAGACCAGGAGGAAGTACCTGGCTCCTGGCTTCAGATAGGTGTGGCGCCGGCCGTGGTGGCCATTTGGTGGGTGAACCAACGGAAGGAAGACCTTTCTCTCTGTCTCTCTCTCACTGTCTAACTCTGCCTGTAAAAAAAAAAAAAAAAAAAAGGCAATCTAGAGGGCTAATGAACTGCAATACTCAGATGGTTGATAAGTCTGTCCAAGACTGGGTAGAAGAAAACTTAAACCAGGGGGCAAGGTGGCTTGACAGACTGGTAAAATATGAAGAGCTTATGAGGTTGGGATTCATAATGAATACCGATAAAATATAGATTTAATGGGAATGGAAGGCCTGGGGACAGCCAGAAGCACAGAGATTAGAGTCAGAGAATGGAATTTCAAGTTCAAGTGCTTCCAAATTATTTCACCTTCAAAACTACCCAAAAAGTTATTTTTGATTAGGTTCAATGGCATAACAGTACTAGTTATGTGTGTGTGTGTGTGTGTGTGTGTGTGTGTAGAACCTGTATCATGATTTGCAAACAGCTTTTAATGAAAAATTATAGTATACAGTCAGTCCCAGGTCCATGTTAACTGAATTTTTCTAGAATTAACCATAACATAGACTTCCTGGTTTAAGCACTTGGCAAGGTTAGACTGAGCTGTTATTATTATGAAAGTGAATTTTTCTGCCCATGTAACAAATCAACCATTCATATGGAAGATAAATATATGTCCATCACCATTAAAATGTTACTTTTTGTGTAATTCTTGATCAAACAACCTCAAAAAATAAGAGACAGTGACAGTAGTTAACAACAATTTGAACATGTTGGAGGCCATTTCTGGTACTATGTGGTAATTATGCCAAACATTATCTATGATCCTTGTCTGTTCCAACAGCCTCTCCATTTTAAGTCTTATTCATAGAACTTTACCAAGCACCACTACTTTATCAACTACTCATATACATTATAATTACACAATATTATATTATATGCTGAACAGCCACAAGATATAGGAGAATGCTAGCTTCAAAAGGGGCAAATAAACTACCACATAAAATACACAGAGAAAACTCTCCCAAATTCTTCAACATTACAATGAGTAACTTCTGTTAAGAAGTTAAGCTACATGGGACCCGCACTATGGCGTAGTGGGTAAAAGCCACAGCCTGAGTGCTGGCATCCCATATGGGTGCTGGTTCAAGACCCAGCTGTCCATTTCCAATCCAGCTCTCTGCTATGGCCTGGGAAAACAGTGGAAGATGGCTCAAGTGTTTGGGTCCCTGCACTTGTGTGGGAGACCTGGAAGAAGCTCCTGGCTCCTTGCTTCATATTGGCCCAGCTCTGGCCATTGTGGCCATTTGGGGAGTGAACCAGCAGATGGAAGATGTTTCTTTCTCTGCCTCGCCTCTCCGTAACTCTGCCTTTCAAATAAATGAATAAACTTTAAAAAAGAAAAGTGAATTTACCATATTAATAGAGTTATCCTTCAGGTGCTATATTCCTGCTACTGAGAAAACTAATTTCAATGACTGCCAAACTGTAAAACTGACAAAAGGTGGTTATGATTACCTACACAGAAAATGAGTCACTGACAGCCCCCTCCTTCTTTTATCTTTTTTTCTTAAAGACTTATTTATTTTATTTGAAATGCAGAGTTACTGAAATAGAGGCAGAGACAGAGAAAGATCTTCCGTCTACTGGTTTACTCCCCAAATGGCTGCAATGGCCAGATGTGGCCTGATCCAAAGCCAGGAGTCAGGAAATTCTTCCAGGTCTCCCATGCAGGTGCAGGGGCCATCTTCTGCTGCTTTCCCAGGTTCATTAGCAGGGAGCTGGATCAGAAGTGGAGCAGCTGGGACTCAAACAGGCACCTATATGGGATGCTGGTGCTACAGATGGCAGCTTAACCCACTATGCCAGAGTCGGCCACTCTTTTTAATCTTTATTTTAGAGCAGTTATAGGTTCAAAGCAAAACTGAGCAGAAAGTAAGCCTGTCTACATAGACATCGTTATCACCCAAAGTAGTTAAAATTCAAGTTCACTCTTGGTGGTATACATTCTATTGGCTGATACAGATGTATGATGACATGTATCCACCTAACTGCCCTAAAAATCCCCTGGGCTCTACCTGTTATCATTCCTTTCTCCCTGCTTCTGGCAACCATTGATATTTTTACTGTCTTCTAGTTTCATCTTTCTTGGAAAGGTACATGTTGAAATGATAACAATATGTAGCCTTTTCAGATCGTCTTTGCCAGTTTTTATTTTATGATTTTATTTATTTGAGAGGGAAGGAAGAAGGAAGAGTGAGGAAGGGGGGAGAGGGAAGGATCAGACACACACACACACACAGACAGAGGGATAGAGACAGAGAGAGAGAGAGGAAGAGGGGGAGGGAGAGAGTATTCCCAACCACTTGTTTACTGCTCAAATGCCTGCCCAGGTTGGGGAAGGGCTGCATAGAAGCCAGGAGCTAGGAATGCAATCAAGGTCTCCCATGTGTGTGGCAGGAGTTCAATTATTTGAGCCATCACTGGAAGGAAACTGAAGTCAGGAGCCAGAGCTTGGACTGGAACCCAGTCCAGGACAGCTGCATCTTGCTATGCTAAACCACTGCTTCTTATTTGCCCATTTTTAGTATTTACTTTTATGTTATTTTAACTGTTGATTCATTTTTATTTATTTGAATAGCAGTCTTTCTCCCCCGCCCCCACATAGAGCGTAGGAGAGATATCTTCCATCTACTGGTCCACTCTCTAAATGCCCAAAGCTAGGAGCCAGGAACTCTTATCTGGGTTCTCCACGTGGATGGCAGGAACTCAGGCCCTTGTACCATCATCTGCTCCCTCTCAAGGTGTGTGTTAGCAGCAATCAGGACAGGAAGTGGAGGCAGGACTGAAACCCTTACACTCTGGTAAGGGTTGTAGGCATGGCAACTGGTGGCTTAACTGCTGTGCTACAGCACTGGCTCATTTATTTTATTTTACATTTAACAATTGCTATTTAATTTTAAATTGTATTTGAGAGAGAGAGAGAGAGAGAGAGAGTGAGTAATCTTTGATTCATTGGTTACTCCACAAATGCCCACAACAGTCTGGGCTGTGCAGGCTAAGCCAGAAGCCTGGAACTCAGTCTGGGTCTCCCATGTGGGTGGTAGGGACTCAAGCACTTGAACCATCATGTGCTATCTTCCAATGTGTGCATTAGCAGGAAGCTGGATTTGGAAGCAGGGCCAGGACTCAAACCCAGGCAAGCGAACATGGGATAAGGTGTCCCAAGGAGTGTCAACTGCTCTGCCAAATGTCTGTCCTTTCTTCTTTGTAAAAGCTGTTTTTTCTCCTTTGTTATCTTTTCTATTTTTTTTCTTATTAGATGCTATAAAATATAATCTGTCTTAAAAAATAAAAGTAATTCACTTATTTGATCAGCAACTATTTCAGTGAAACTTGTTTTATTTGGAATTTATTAATGTTTTACAAATTGGGAACAGAGGCACAGGGAGGTTAAAGAATTTATCCAAGTATGCATAGTTAGTAACTGCCAGAACTGAGTTTTGAACCCACTGAGTTTAGCCCCAGAATTATGTGCTCAGCCAAGATTTGTTGTTACATGTCAATAACAGGAAAGAAAGCAATATTAAGTAAGAATAATACAAATTGCAAAGAGATAAGAATCTCCAACTCTCTCTCTCTCTCTCTTTTTTTTTTTTTTTTTTTGACAGGCAGAGTGGACAGTGAGAGAGAGAGAGAGACAGAGAGAAAGGTCTTCTTTTTCCGTTGGTTCACCTTCCAATGGCCGCTGTGGCCTGTGCACCGCGCTGATCTGAAGCCAGGAGCCAGGTGCTTCTCCTGGTCTCCCATGGGGTGCAGGGCCCAAGCACTTGGGCCATCCTCCACTGCACTCCCGGGCCATAGCAGAGAGCTGCACTGGAAGAGGAGCGACTGGGACAGAATCCGGCACCCCGACCAGGACTAGAACCCGGTGTGCTGATTCCGCAGGCGGAGGATTAGCCTATTGAGCTGCGGCGCCGGCCAAGAATCTCCATTTCTTACCACCCCCAAATAAGGAATATGGACTAAAGGGACTGCATGTGTGCTTGTATACGTGTAATATAGAAACATGATCAACTATCCACAAACATGCTTCACAGCCATTCTTCCGTAATAGACACTTTTTGATTACTTTTATCTGGCTTTCACCTACAGGTTCTTATGCCCCTTTCCTTGCCACTTTGGTCACTTCCTTTTTTAAATTTTATTTTTTAGGTATTTGAAAGGCAGTGAACCAAGGAAACAGACAGAAACAGAGAGGCCTTTCATTTGTTAATTTACTCCCCAGTATGTCCCCAATAGCCAGAGTTGGGCTAAGCTGAAACCAAGAGGCTAGAACTCAATTTGGGTCTCCTAGGAGGGTGGCAGGGATCCAACCGGTTGAGTCAT
Source organism: Oryctolagus cuniculus (assembly GCF_051225735.1). Lineage (NCBI taxonomy): Eukaryota > Metazoa > Chordata > Mammalia > Lagomorpha > Leporidae > Oryctolagus > Oryctolagus cuniculus. The sequence continues at coordinate 39,878,395 of NC_142875.1, forward strand.
CACCTGCTGACTCCCAGAGTGCACATGAGCAGGAAGTTGGAATTGGAAGAAACGATGGAACTTGAACACAGGCATTCTGATAGGGGATATGGGCGTCACAAGTGGCATCTGAATCTTTTTACTAAGTGCCTGATCCATCCTTTGGCTACTTTCAGAAGACACTCAAGAACCATGTATCCATTTTGGGTCTCCCGCATGACCATCTGACCGGGAACTATAGGCAGTATAAACTGGTCACAATCCCCTTTCTTGTGAGTCATACAACATATGTAGCATATATTTCACTGGAAAAAATGTCTCTCCCCATCTCCAACACAAATTCCAAAGGACAGGTATTTTAGTGCCTCATTCACTGGTTATTCCCAGAATCTCTAGTGATGGCTGACATAGCAGGTGCTCAACAAATATTTGCTGAAAGAATTTGGTATCAGTATCGCCTAATACTTAACAAAACTCATTTACTAACCATACTTTATTTCTAATTCTGAGACAAACATCATGGATATATTAAAACAATAACTTTAATTGTACAAAGAATTCTAATATAAGTCCTTTGTGTACAAAGAGGTCATAATCATCTGTATTCACTAATTAACCTCAGTATCACTAAAGATGAGGCAACTAGAAATTATGTCCCTTTTGATGTGATGTAATGTGAATTATAAAGCAATAAATATATATCACTATTCTTAGGCAATGGACACCACTCCAAATATGAGGTCAACAAAAAAAGATTTGCTTTTAGGAGGAACATTCTGGCAACAAGATAAGGGCACTTGCTCTTATGTTTGTAGAAATCATGTATTTGAACCTATCGGCAAGTATTATAAAGATTCAATCAAGTACAAACTTCCTTTTAACGCACATCATTTTCCCTGCCTGAATATACATTAGATATTCTTCTTTCAGTTTTAAAGCTTTCTAATTATTTATTTTATGTTTCTAGAGGTGTCTTCATTTTTCTTACAGCAAATTCCTTTCCTGATATTCTGGAAAACTTCTATATTTCATTAACATACTTGTTCTTTACAATGAAATGGACAGAAGGAGGTGAGGCAGGGAGGGAGGGAAGAAGGAATGCAAAATGAACAGGGAAATCATCCAGACTATAGCAAGGGGCTGTGTATTAGTCTGCTTTTCATTACTGTAACAAAACACCCGAGGCAGGCCAACTTCACAGAGTAGATAGCTTATTTAGTTCACAGTCTTGGAGGCCAGATGTCCAAGCAGCATGGTGAAGTTCTAGTGAAGTGCCCACCCCACCTTATGGCAACTGGCTACGGCCACGGCCACGGCCACGGCAATGGCAAGAGTTCATGTGAGACAAAGAGATCATATCATTAAATAGGAAGCCATAGACTGGGACCCACAGTTCCTTCTGATGGCATGTCCTCAATGACTTAAGGACCTGTCATTAGGCCCTACTTCTTACTACTTCGTAAAAGCTCCCCTACCACGCTAGGACCAAGCCTCCAACACACAAAACTCTGGGGGCACAAACCACACCCAAACCATGACAGAATAAATGTAAAGGATATCTCCCTGCTTGTTCTCAACCCTCAGTGCCTCTTCACAATGATAACCAACATCAATGATCGCTTCTGGTGTGTGTGTCATTCCAAGTATCTTCATGTATATATCATAAGCATAAATGATGTATGTGTGGGAATCCATGTCTATGCATGAATACACTTCCTTGGCAATGAAATTTTTGATCTGAACAAATAATATTGCTAGAATGTAAATCTTTGTTTATAGAAATGATTTTTAAAAATCGACTTTTGCTGCTTATTTTTGTAAACAGCATTTTCATACCTATCTAAATTTGATGGATGGTCTAGATCTACATCTAACGAATCAGCATGAAATTTACACCTATTATAAGACTGAAAAAAATCTAAGCATATTTTTACAAATAACTAAGTAATACATGTGGGTTGAAATAAATGAAGACAGTTCAAAAATACCAAAGGTAAAAACTAATTGTTTCTTGCTATACCACTCCTCATCCCAGAGGTGACCACTATTAAAGAGACAAACAGGGATGGTTCTTCAAGTTATTTCTGTTCTGTTAGAATGGGCTGATGCCAACTACTAACCTCCAGAGACTCTTCTGCTGTTGTTACATAATCCTCCAATGTTCCCTGTCCTCCTTTTTAAATGTGCAGAATGTTACAGGGTGAAGTCTTTGGATTATAGCCCTTTCAGTGGCGCGTCTAGGCCATCTACAACGGGCCTACGTATACTTTTTGGTCGGGAGAGAACTTGGACAGAAGGTATATACTGTGTTAATTTTCTGCCTGTAAATTTACCCAATGAAACTTATTTTGTATTTACGGTGCAGGACTAGTGGTATTTGGCATGATGTATTTTCTAATTTTTTTTCATTTTCTTTATGTTTATTTTCCCCCCCAGAAACCTTTTATTTAAGATACATAAACTTCACGCATTTCATAAGTACAAATTTAGGAACACAGTAATTCTTCCTACCCTATCCTCCCTCACACCATTTTATTTACATTTAAACAGGAATACAATCCCATTCCCTCTGCACATGTATAAGAAAGCATACATGCATACATACACATGCATATATTTAAATCAAGAGAAACAATACATGTTATTCTGAAATTCATCTTTTTTTGAAAAATTATCAGCATAGCGTGTGTCGCTCCCCGTCTTCATGGGGGAACGACACAGGACCCTGCGCTGTTCTTTCGTCTGCTCGGCCCTCCCCGGGTTTGCTGCTGGTTCTTCCCGGGTTGGCTACTATCCCTTCCACCTCCGTGGAAGGGCAGTTCCCCCTGGCCACATTCCCCACTTCCGCAGGGGAGCGGCACACCGCCGGCCGGCTCTTCTCGGGGGCTGCACAGGTGTTCCTTCAGCTAGATGTTCCCCATAGATGTTCCTGGTGCATGCCGTCTCTCTCCTCCTTTATAGTCCTCCTCCGCCAATCCCAACTCGGCTGCCCACACGCCGAGTACGCTGCTCTCCTCCAATCAGGAGCAAGTCCTACAGTTAATTGGTTGAACTGGAGGCAGCTGTGCGGAAGCTGTTTACTTCTCTCCCAGCGCCATATTGTGGGAGAGCAGATGCATAGAATAAGTCCCAATTCGAGTAACTTAGTCTAGTCCGGATTGCTCCCCACAGATCCCCCTTTCTTTTTATTTTTTAGCGTTGATACGCGCCTGTCTTCGGTGTCCCGCAGCACACACTCTGCTCTACTTGCTAGAGTTGCCACAGGCTCTTACAAGTCCTATCAATCAGGAAAACCGAATCCGGGTCCTCTCTTCGCCATGTTGTGAGGAGGTTTTTAGGCGCTGATGCGTGCCTGTGTTCGGTGCCCTGCAGCGCATGCTCTGCTCTGCCTGCAGGGGACTTACAAGACCTATCAGGCAAACCGAATCCAAGCCTTCTCATTGCCTTATTGTGGGGGAGACTTATTAGTGTTGGTTCGTGCCTATCTTCGGTGACCTGCAGCTCATACTCTGGTCGAGCTTTGCTGGCGCTTACAGCCTTAAATCAGGCAGACCGAATCCAAGCCTCCTAATTGTTGCATTGTGGGGAAGCTTTACTGATGTTAATTCGTGCCTGTCTTCGGTGACCTGCGGCTAGCCGCCCAGGTGCTCATCGCCTCACTAATCGGGCAGACCGAATCCAAGCCTTCTAATTGGCATGTTGAGGGGAGGCCTTATTTTTCTCTATTTCTCTATCTCCGGGCATTCCTACCTCTCCCATTTCACTTCTATCTTCCAGCATTCCCATTTCTCTTTTACTTCACTTCCAAACTTCTGTTTCTCTTATCCCCGCAGCTTCCCGGCACCTCGCCGCTTCAGCCCGCGCGCCTCTCTCATCTGCGCAGCTTCCCGGCTTTGCGCGGCTCGGCTTCGCGCGCTCCGCGGTCTCCACGCTTAACCCTTTCGCGTCTAAACCACGGCCTACGCCAGCCCCGTTCCCTATCTATTCACGCCCCGTGCTCTCTCTGCACGCGGCGGCTTCCGCGAGTAACACAGCGTAGCTTGCGTCTCCGCCACTAGGATTCAATCTAAATTCCCCGGGCTAGCCTGGCGAATTCAACCCAGCGTACGTCTCCGCCCCACGATTTGGCTTCCCGTCCTTTGCTCCCCGGGCTAATCAGACGGATCCCAACCTGGCTTGCGTCTCAGCTTCTAGTTTCAACTTTTCGCCCCCTATTCCCGGGCTAACTTGAGAATCCCAAAGTGGCTTTCGTGTCCGCCTTGGCCTGCCCCCCGCGGCTTCAATTTCCCTAACATTTTTCTCTACCCGGTATGTTTCCCCAAGCTTTCCTCCAACAATACTCCTCCCTCATTTCTCCTGGCCTCTCCCCACAGTCCGCGTCCAAGTCTGTTTGTTCTAGCTTTCACTTTCGACCTTAGAGATTCCTCCCAGCTTCCCCCCGTAGTCCGTATCCGAGTCTATGCCTAGGCTTTCAATAGCTTCTTCCGGCACCTTTTTCGTCCGGCTTTTCCCTAGGCTGTTTGCTAGTCTCTCTCTCCGGTATTTTCCCAATTCTTCCCGTTTCTTCCCTCCTAAGTTTGCTATCCGTCCTAAGTTTCCTATCCAAGCTAGGTTTCCTATCCGAGTTAGGTTTCCTATCCGAGTCACGGCACCATTATGTCGCTCCCCCTCTTCGTGGAGGAACGACACTAAACCCTGCCCAGGCTTCATATCCGAGTCACGGCACCATTATGTCGCTCCCCGTCTTCATGGGGGAACGACACAGGACCCTGCGCTGTTCTTTCGTCTGCTCGGCCCTCCCCGGGTTTGCTGCTGGTTCTTCCCGGGTTGGCTACTATCCCTTCCACCTCCGTGGAAGGGCAGTTCCCCCTGGCCACATTCCCCACTTCCGCAGGGGAGCGGCACACCGCCGGCCGGCTCTTCTCGGGGGCTGCACAGGTGTTCCTTCAGCTAGATGTTCCCCATAGATGTTCCTGGTGCATGCCGTCTCTCTCCTCCTTTATAGTCCTCCTCCGCCAATCCCAACTCGGCTGCCCACACGCCGAGTACGCTGCTCTCCTCCAATCAGGAGCAAGTCCTACAGTTAATTGGTTGAACTGGAGGCAGCTGTGCGGAAGCTGTTTACTTCTCTCCCAGCGCCATATTGTGGGAGAGCAGATGCATAGAATAAGTCCCAATTCGAGTAACTTAGTCTAGTCCGGATTGCTCCCCACAGCGTGAATGTCTTTTAAGGTTAGTATACACTGATTTACTTTATTCTACTTATGTATCTTAAAGTCTCAAATCCTTTTAAGTCCAGCAATGTGGAGTTTTGTAACAAATTACCTGGATTCCACTAAGTGTCTGCTAAGTACAAAATTCCAGGCAACTAAACACTGTCATTTGGTCACTAGAGACTATGTCACATTTTCTAGATCAGCTTTCTGAAATTAAGTTAGCTGTCACAGAGAAATCTGAGCGCATACAGTAGATAATAGGGCATTTGTGAACAAGACTATGTGTTAAGACTGCAAGATCATGCCTAATGTGTCATTTGTTGCTGAATTTAGTGGGAGTTTGATATATAATTTATTTGGGGGCTGAACCAGAGGATGGAAGATCTTTCTCTCTCTCTGTAACTCTGTCTCTCAAATAAATAAATAAATAAATCTAAAGGGAGGGAAAAAAAAAAAAAGGAAGTGTAAGAGCCAGAATGAAGGCTTAAGGCAGCTAAGGAAGACCAATTCTTGGTGGTAGCAATGTGACAGCTTTTATGATTCAGTCTGGATTTTCTACTGCTTAACAAACCTCTCATCAACACTCTAAACATGGTTTCTTTTCTTTTTAATTAATTTATTTGAAAGAGTTACACAGAGAGAGGAGAGGCAGAGAGAGAAAGGTCTTCCATCTGCTGGTTCACTCCCCAAATGTCCACAATGGCCAAATCTGCACTGATCTAAAGCCAGGAGCCAGGAGCATCTTCCAGGTGTCCTGTGAGGGTGCAGGGGTCCAAGGACTTGGGCCATCTTCCACTGCTTTCCCAGGCCATAGCAGAGAGCTGGATCAGAAGTGGGGCAGATGGGACTTGAACTGACGCCCATATGGGATGCTGGTACTGCAGAAGGTGGCTTTACTTGCTAAGCCACAGTGCCGGCAACATGGTTTCTTGAGAACTAATGGATGTGTTTGCAACCCCCCCGCCTCACACAAATTCAATTCGTCTCCTGTATACTGGATCAATTAGTGAAACAATGGTTTAAAGACACTGGATATCAAGTAATGAAGGACAGCGACCCCTGAGTCATAGAAAACAAACAAGGTGAGCCCAGTGATTACCCATTTATTGCCTAGAGAGAGTTTCTATGCTGGGATGCAGGAAAGGAAAACAAGGCAGAAGCTGCCAAATTCCCTGAGATAAGGAGTGGTTGCTAGAAGAAGAAACCCAGGTGCCATAGCTTGTGTAGCAGAGTGCTGAAAACAAGAGTTACAGAGAGAAAACTCTAAAAACCAATAGACAGCCCTCTCTCCCGGGTCCCAAATACTTACCTGGCACTGAACAGTCCATGTGTGGAAAGAAACCACCAGAGAATGGAGACAAATACTGACAAGATTAGCAGAAACAGCTCCTGATGCTAACAGAGGCCAGGAAAGTACCTATTCGGATCAGCCAAAGAACACTTCATAACTTAGAGGACAAGGGATTGTGTAGTCAAAAGGGTTTTTTCACAGTATTGAGTGAAAAATTACTCTTAAAATGAATTATTTTTTCTACAAAGGTTTAAAAGCAAGATCTGAGAGGACCAAACTGTTTTCAAGAAACTTAAACCATCTTCCCTAACAATGCTAACAGAAACTTACAGGAATACAAAATGTTAACTACTACCATGGTAAAATTCACAATGTCTGGCATCCAGCAAAAAATTCCTAGGTATGCAAAGATGGAGGACGATCTGATACATGATGAGATAAGTAAGCTTAACTGAAATGAACCAAGAAATGTCACAATGTAACTGGTACACCAGAATACCAAAAGTTATTCTAATTGTACTTCATATGTTCAAGAAAATAAGTTTAGGAATGTTAAGTAGAATGCTAGAAGATACAGAAAGAATCAAAATGAACTAGAAATGGAAAACACAATATCTGAAACCACAATATTTGAAATGAAAACACACCAGATTGGATTAAGAGCAGATTATATACTACAGAAGATTTATGGACTTGATGCAAAAGAAAAGATAAAAAAAAGACTTAAAAATGAACAGAGTCTCCTGTATTCTGTATTCTGGTGTAGGACACTTTTTTTTTTTTTTTTTTTGGACAGGCAGAGTGGACAGTGAGAGAGAGAGAGAGACAGAGAGAAAGGTCTTCCTTTACCGTTGATTCACCCTCCAATGGCTGCCGCAGCCGGCGCACCGCACTGATCCGAAGCCAGGAGCCAGGTGCTTCTCCTGGTCTCCCATGGGGTACAGGGCCCAAGCACTTGGGCCATCCTCCACTGCACTCCCTGGCCACAGCAGAGAGCTGGCCTGGAAGAGGAGCAACCGGGACAGAATCTGGCACCCTGACCGGGACTAGAACCCGGGGTGCCGGTGCCGCAGACAGAGGATTAGCCTAGTGAGCTAAGGCACCGACCCATGGTGTAGGACACTTTTAAACAGTCTAATATATGTGTTCTTTGAGTTTCCCAAAGGAAAGAGAAGGTAGGAGAGAAAAAATATTTGAATAAATTAAAAAAAATCTAAATTTGATGAACTCCCATATACAACCTTCAACAAAACTCAGGCACAAGAAGTATGCGGAAAATGATAGCAAGTCACATCATAATCAAATTGCTTAAAAGCCAGTGACAAATCTTAAAATCAGCTAAACAAATCAGACATGTTATCTAGGAGAGAAGCAACAATTAGAATGACAGCAATATCTTGGCAGAAACTAGAAGAGTGAAGAATACCTTTTGTGTATTCACATGTGCGTATGCGCACACACACAGGGCAAAAGAGAGAGAGAGAGAGAAAGAGAGAGAGATTATTATCAAATTCTTTACCCAGGAAAAGTTATCTTTCTAAAAACAAAGGTGAACCTAGCAATTTGATTCCTAGGTATACACTTTTGAGAAACGAAATCAGGTTACACCAGTATTTTGCATGGTCACAGCAACAGTATTCATAATAATCCAACAATGGAAACAACCCAAGTGTTCATCAATGAAATGAATGAACAAATTTTGGTAAATATATACAATGAATGTTATTCAGCCTTAGAAAAGAACAAAGTACTGAATACATGCTACAACGTACAAAAAATTTGAAAAATAGGAAGCTCAGTGAAAGATATCAGACACAAAGGTCACATATTGTATGATTTCATTTATATGACATATACAGAACAGGTAAATTGTAGTATAAGAAGGTAAAAAAAATATACAATAGCTCATTAAATTTTTAGAGATTTATTTATTTATTTGAAAGTCAGATCTACAAAGAGAGGGGGAGAGAGAGAGAGAGAGATTGATCTTCCACCCTCTGGTTCACTCCCCAGATTTCTGCCATGGCCAGGGCTGAGCCAGGCCAAAGACAGGAGTCAGGAGCTTCATCTGGGTCTCCCATATTGTAGGCAGGGGCCCAAGTACTTGAGCCATCTTCTGCTGCTTTTCCCAGGCTATTAGCAGGGAGCTGGATCTGAAATGGTGCAGCTGGGACACAAACCAGTGCACATAAGGGATGACAGCATCACAGGCAGCAACATTACCCACTATGGCACCAAGGCCATTAATTTCTAATTGTTTTACTATTATCTATGCTCTCGAGTTTATATATGTCTGTTGTTATCCGTATGGTGCAAACGTTATGTAATGGTGGACTACTGAGCTACGATTCTGTGTTCAGTAACAGTATGTAAGTAGTTTGAAGTTAGCCATGGTAGGAATATTTATACCACAGAAATAAGCAAAGGCTGCAAATCAGAATCCTTCCTTACACTCCTCTTGGAAAGCTGGATGTTAACATTTATCAGCACTGCACTGTGTCCACCCTGAGCATTAACTAAGGACCAGGTACCGCAGTAATATAAAATATTTCTGCTTTCTTTGAAACTAGAATATAGATATCCTCCTAATTTTATAGTATTCATAAGAAGAGATAGTAAGATAAAGATAAACAAATCCTTAAGGAAAACTACACAGGAAGAATATTTAGTATATATTAATAGTATTTAAAAATCCCTTTATTGGGGCCAGTGCTGTGGTATAGCGGGTAAAGCTGCCACCTGCAGTGCCAGGCATCCCCTAGTCTTAGCTGCTCCACTTCCGATCCAGCTCTCTGGGAAAGCAGTAGAAGATGGCCCAAGTCCTTGGGCCCCTGCACCCACATGGGAGACCCAGAAGAAGCTCCTGGCTCCTGGCTTCAGATCAGCCTAGCTCCAGCCATTGCAGCCATTTGGGGAGTGAACCAGCGGATGGAAGACTTCTCTTTCTCTCTCTCTGCCTCAGTCTCTCTGTAACTCTGCCTTTCAAATAAATTTGTAAATCTTAAAAAAAAAAATCCCTTTATTATAAGATAAACAACTTTTTCAAATTTTAAAATGTCAACAGAAAAACATCTGTTAAACTACAGTTTGCAATGCTAGTTCATGTCCCAGCTGCTCCACTTTCAACCCAGTTTCCTGCTGATGCACCTGGAAAAGCAGCAGAAGATGATCCAAGTCCTTGGGCTCCTGCACCCATGTGGGCCCACTGGATGGAGTTCCAGGCTCCTGGTTTCAGCCTGGCCCAGCCCTGGCTATTGTGGTCATTTGGAGAGTCAACCAGCAGATGGAAGTGGAAGATCTCTCTCTCCCTAACTCTTCCTTTCAAATTATACACACACACACACATATGTGTGTATATATATATATAAATATACATACACACACATATAAAAAGTGTAGGAAATAAAAAGAATGCTAGTGAGGTGATTGCTTTAACTTTGTTTCACAATTCGGATTTCAAAAGTACAGAAAGATATAATTAAGAGGATTAAAAACAATAGATGGATTAAAAATGTTATGTAAGGGAGCGGGTATCTGTTCTAGTGGTTAAGATGCTTGTATCCCACACTGAAGTATATGGGTTCAGCTCTGGCTCCTGACTCCAGATGTCTGCCAATGTAGACCCCACGATGGCTCCCTTCTACCCACATGGGAGACCTAGATTGTATTCATGGTGCTGGCTCTGGCCATTGTAGGCATTTTAGGATAGAACCAGTGGATGGGAATTTTTTTCGTATGTGTGGGTCTTTCTGCTCCTCAAATAAATACATTTTTTAGAAGCTGTAGAAAATGTCCAGATATTCTTTAAATGACCTAACATATGGCTAAAGGAAATCAGAAATTTGAACCTGATTTTCTAAGTGTATGGCAAGTTGTGTTTTTAATAGCTAAGTGATTTTTCATCAAACACAGAGAAAGCAAATCTATTTGAAATGGGAGGTATTAGTGAAAAACTTAAAATGTTACCGAAATTTGCCAAGCTTGTTTTGCCGGTTGATATTCTCAGAAATCAAAGCTCTGTCTGGTCTGCATTTATACTTTGGGCATTTAATCCCCTTTTTGTTCTTAGTTTTGCCATACACTGTAAGTTGCTTTATAAGGTCTTAACATTTAATTAGTTTCATAAATTGTGAAATCATTTTGTACTAGCAAACAGCTTATTTAAAAACTCAGAAAATAAACAAGAGTTATGAAGAACTGAAACGAACACTGTGATTCTTTATACATTTTTTTAAGTCACTTACCTCTTGTGAAAGCTGTGTTACTTGGTCCTTTTGATGTTCCAGGTCTTTTAAAATCAACGAGTTCTGTTTTTCTAACTGAAGTACTCTTCTTGCCAAGTGGACACTAGGCCAATGAAATGAGAAAATTAAGGCTTACAAAAGTAGAATGCTATCCAAAGTATTTAAAATGTGTTTGTGTGCTTGAAAATGGGCTGTTTCCTAATAATACTTAAATATTAACAGAAAAAACACAGAGTCAAATAATAGTCAATGGAAGACAAATACCACAACAATTAAGAATTCTGAAAGTAACATTAAAATCTCTGTAACACTAACCGTGACATGATACAGTGACTGCTACAGTAATGGTTTCTAGTCCTTGTTATAAGAGTAGAGAGTTACATTATGATACTTGTTGAAAAGACTATAATATAAAAATTTACACCTTTTCTCCATTTTAACAAAGATTTCTCAATTATAAACAAAGCAGGAAATTAGTTGAAATACGATCAAAGTTACACTTTGAGAAGCATTAGCTTTCACCTCAGACAATATAATGCACCTTTTTTTTTTTTTTTTTTGACAGGCAGAGTGGATAGTGAGAGAGAGAGACAGAGAGAAAGGTCTTCCTTTTGCCGTTGGTTCACCCTCCAATGGCCGCTGCAGCCAGCGCTGCGGCCGGTGCACCGCGCTGATCTGAAGGCAGGAGCCAGGTGCATCTCCTGGTCTCCCATGGGGTGCAGGGCCCAAGCACTTGGGCCATCCTCCACTGCACTCCCGGGCCACAGCAGAGAGCTGGGCTGGAAGAGGAGCAACCGGGACAGAATCCGGCGCCCTGACCGGGACTAGGACCCGGTGTGCCGGCGCTGCTAGGTAAAGGATCAGCCTATTGAGCCACGGCTCTGGCCAATATAATGCATTTTATAATATAGAAAGTGAACAAATAGATTTTCTACTGAAAATGGAGATGGAATAATATCTATAAAACTTGGAGAATGTCTACAGAAAAGGGATAGATTCTAGACTAAAATAAACCACTCCTTCTGATGATCTGCATTAACTACCACTTACTGTACTGACATTTAGTATTTAAAATCACATTAGGGGTAGGCATTTGGTTAGTGGTTAAGACGCCTACCTATGTCCCATATCAGAGGACCTGGGGATACCCATTTCTGGCTTCTGATTCTAGTTTCCTGCTGAGGCAGATCCTGTGAGGCGGCAGTGATATCTCATGTATTTGGGTTCTTACCACCCATATGGAGACCTGGTTCAAGTTCTTGACTTCTAGCTGACCCAGCCCTGGCTGTTGTGGGCATTTGGGGGAGTGAAACAGCGGATGGGACTATTATCTGTCTCTCAAATAATAAAATATTAATTATGAAACATCCCAATTCTATTTCTTTTAAAAAAGTTTTATTTATTCACTTTTATTTATGTGAAAGGCAGAGTGATGGGGGGAGGAGGGAAGGAGAGAGATCGAGAGAGAGAGGGAAGAGAGAGAGAGAGGGAGGAGGAGGGGAAGAGAGAGAGAGAGAGAGAGAGAGAGGGAGAGGGAGAGGGAGAGGGAGAGAGGGAGAGAAAGAGAGAGAGAGAGAGAGACTGAGACTTTCCTTCTGTTAGTTCATTGCCAAAATGCTTGCAAGAGCTGGGGCCAAAGCCAGGAGCCAGGAACTCAATCTGAATCTCCCATGTGGGTGTCAGGGACTCAAGTACTTGAGCTATCTACTATCTTCCCAGGATGTGCATTAGTGGGAAGGTGGATTGGAAGTGAAGGTGGGACTCGAACCCATCCACTCCAATATGGGATGCAGGCATCCTGAGCAGCAGCTTAACCTGCTGAACCGCACACCCACTCCCAACTCTTATTTCCAAGAAACAATTTTAAGGAAAAAACTGCTTCAGCTATGAAATCATTCCTTCTAACCACTGGAAGAAAAACTGGCATTATTATTTAAAGAACAGCTAATAAAGTTGAAAAGAACTATCATTCCAAGAATTTCTCTGTATTTCCAATAACTTAAAACTTTCATATGTATCACATATTCAAGTTCCATATTAATCTATAAAATGTAGAATGTATGGAATCCAAGAAGACAGTAAGGTTTATAATGACAAGTAAAATATCTTTGTTCTAAATAAAATTGTAGTTCAAAAAAAATTCTATTGTATTTTTTAACATTTCCTCACATCAGATTAAGGAATGTAGAAAAACTTCTGGAAATATTAATAAATACCATTTTACACAGCTATTTTAAAAAAATGGTTATTCCAAGTAAAAATAGATTAGTTTTGATAAAAATTTACTTGAGGGTTTGTTGATTCTATTCTTTCAACTGGCATAATATTTTGCCTTAATAATCAACTGTAGGGACCAGCATTGTGGTACAGTAGGTGAGGCTGCTTCCTGCATCCCATGTTGGTGCCAGTTTGAGTCCTGGTTGCTCCACTTCATATCCAGCTCCCTGCTAATATGCCTTGGAAAGCAGCAGAAGTCCAAGTAGTTGGGCCCAGGCTTCTGGCTTCAGCATGGCCCAACCAGGGCCACTGTGGCCATTGGGAAAGTGAACCAGTATATAGAAGGTCTTTCTCCCTCTGTCTCTCCCTCTCTTTATCACTGCCTTCCTTTTCGTTCTTTCTTTTTTTTTTTTTTTTAATTTGACAGGTAGAGTTATAGACAGTGAGAGAGAGAAAGAGAGACAGAGAGAAAGGTCTTCCTTCTGTTGGTTCACTCCCCAAATGGCCGCCACGGCCAGTGCTGCGCTGATCCGAAGCCAGGAGCCAGGTGCTTCTTCCTGGTCTCCCATGCAGGTACAGAGGCCCAAGTACTTGGGCCATCCTCCACTGCCCTCCCGGGCCACAGCAAAGAGCTGGACTGGAAGAGGAGCAACCGGGACCAGAACCCGGCGCCCATATGGGATGCCAGCGCCGCATGCGGAGGATTAACCAAGTGAGCCATGGCGCCAGCCCCTATAATTGCCTTTTTTTTCTTTTTCTTTTGTTTGTTATATAGTTTTTTTTTTTTTATTTAATAAATGTGAATTTACAAAGTGCAACTTTTGTATTGTTGTGGCTCCCCCCACCCCAACCTCCCTCCCTCCTGTGGCCCTCCCCTCTCCCACTCCCTCTCCCATCCCGCCCTTCATCGAGTTTCATTTTCAATTACCTTCATATACTGAAGATCAACTTAGTATATACTAAGCAAGGATTTCAACAGGCTGCACTCACATAACCGCACAAGGTATAGGGTATTGTTCGACTAGTAGTGTTGTTTTTAAGTTTCATAGTAGAACACATTAAGGACAGAGATCCTACGTGGGGAGCATGTACCCAGTGACTCCCGTTGTTGATTTAACAATTGGCACTCTTATTTATGATGTCAGCAATCACCTGAGACTCTTGCTATGAGCTGTCTAGGCTATGGCAGCCCCTTGAGTTCACAGACTCTGAACTTGTATAACTGCCTTTCAAATAAAATGAATCTTGAAAAACAAAATCAGCTGTTGTTAGAGTTGGAAAATATACATAGTCTTCTTTTTTTGACAATCATTCTTAAAAAAAACCAGCTTAATGGACATATAATTTTATTGACAAGCAACATATATCATAATGTCTGCCTATCTAAAGTATATAATTCAATCATTTTTAGTATGGAGTCACACTAATTTTAGAAATTTTTTTTCCCACAAAAAGAAACTTGGTTCCCATTAGCAGTCACTGCCCATCCTCCCCACCCCTTCACGGTCTCCTATTCTATCCTTCCACCAACCCTTAGGGAGCCATTCAACTACTTTCATTTTTTCCAGAGTTTGAAGGTATTTACGGTTTGTAGCTATCTTGTTCTAAGTTGACCCTAAAATAACAAAGTCTCTACAAATAAAGTAAATCTTGCTGTGGTTTAGTACTAGTTTGAGTGTCCCCCCAAAGCTTGTGAGTTAAAGCTTGGTTTCAAGGCTGGAAACAATTAGCAAGTCCTGAGATTCTGGGGATGTGCTCTTAGAAATCAAGTTCTTGTGAGAAGATTGGTTAAAAAGCTTAGTTAGGTCCAGTCACTCTGCTTCCTGGCTTGCCCCATGTGAGCCTTCCTTGGCAGGTGCTCCGCCTGCCAGCTTCACTAGACAGTTAAACCAGAGTGCCCTCTAAATCTTGGACAGGGAACCTCCAAAGCCGTGGACTTTGAAATGAACCTCCTTCTTCTATAAGTGGCCTGTGTCAGGTATTTAGTTATGGGAATAGAAAGCTGACTAATAGGGGCTGGTGCTGTGCCGGCATCCCATATGGGTGCCGGTTCGTGTCCCTGTTGCTCCACTTCTGATCCAGTTCTCTCCTGATGTGTCTAGGAAAGCAGTGGAAGATGGCACCCACATGGGAGATCTGGAAGAAGCTCCTGGCGGCAGATAGGGCCAGCTCGGGCTGTTGTGGCCATTTAGGGAGTGAACCAGTGGGTAGAAGACCTTTCTCTCTGTCTCTCCCTCTCTCTGTCTGTAACTCTACCTCTCAAATAAATAAATAAATAAATATTTTTTTTTAAAGAAAGCTAATACAAGTGTTAATGTTAATTGTGCATTATGTTATGTTCACATTTTACAATCTCTGATTTCACTACGTGATGCTGTAAACATCAGTATCTTACACCAGTAGCTCTGTTTTTTATAAGGTGAATTTTTAAAAAAGATTTTATTTATTTGAGAGGTAGAGAGAAAGAAAGGTCTTCCTTCCGTTGGTTCACTCCCCAAATGGCCGCAAAAGCCGGAGCTGCGCTGATCGGAAGCCAGGAGCCAAGTGCTTCTTTCGGGTTTCCCATGGGGGTGCAGCGGCCCAAGCACTTGGGCCATCTTCTACTGCTTTCCCAGGCCACAGCAGAGAGCTGGATTGGAAGAGGAGCAGCCGGAACTAGAACCGGCGCCCATATGGGATGCCAGAGCCGCAGGCGGAGGATTAACCTACTATGCCATGGCACTGGCCCCTATTAGATTAATTTAAAAACCTTGAAACTATCTTCATTCATATCTTCATCTTTTCTTTCTCACCCTTTGTATATGTTAGGTGTAAGGTTTTTCATATATCTTCTACAGAACTCAGCATTAGAGTCTTTAGTACACAGGAATTTATCAGTAGGTCTATATTGAAGGTATAGACAATATTTGCATAATACTTAGTATAGAATAATGAACAAATTAAATAGAATTATGCAGAAAGAGATACAGATGACAAAGAAGACAAATAGATCTAAGGAAACAATACTTATATGCAAATGTCATCCATTATAACATTCTGAAGAAGATAATTACTTGAAGGCAACAAATTTAATATTATTACATTGCTTCTTTTGTTTCGGTGCTTTTCTCCTTTTGTGGGGGGCATTACACAATGCTGTGATGTAGATATGGTGATACCACCCCCTGGTAAAAAATATCATGACATAAAACACTGATTTAAGATTTTTTTAAGATTTACTTTATTATTTATTTGAAAGGCAGAGTTACAGAGAGGCAGAGGCAGAGAGAGAGAGAGGTATTCCATCTGCTAGTTCACTCCTCAGATGGCCACAATGGCCGGAGCTGTGCCCGTCTGAAACCAGGAGCCAGGAGCTTCTTCCAGGTCTCCTACATGGGTGCAGGGGCTGAAAGAATTGGGCCATTCTCCCCACTGCTTTCTCAGGCGATAGCACAGCACTAGATCTGCAGTGGAGCAGCTGGGACTTGAACTAGCACCCATGTCAGATGCCGGCACTGCAGGCGGTGGCTTTATCTGCTAGGCCACAGTGCTGGCCCCAAGAAATTCTTAATATATTAGTGCTTATGCCTCACCAGCAGAATTATCTCCTTGTAATAGGAATTCCTTTGAGTTTGGATGGGAGATTTTGAATTAAGAAAATCAACTCTAAATGGAAGAAGGTATTTTATGATATCTTCAGAATGTTTATACACATGTTCTACAGGGGTTGGAGCTGTGGTGTAGTGGGTTAAGCCTCCACCTACAGTGCCGACATTCTGTACAGGCACTGATTGGAGCCCTGGCTGCTCCACTTCTGGCCCAGCTCCCTGCTAATGGCCTGGGAAAGCACCGGATGATGGCCCAAGTGCTTGAGCCCCTGCACTCACCTGGAAGACCTGGATGAAGCTCCTGGCTCCTATTGGCTCAGTCCTGGCTGTCACAGCCATTTGGGGAGTGAACCAGCAGATGGAAGATCTTCCTCTCTGTCTATCCCTCTCTCTGTAACTCTGCCTCTCAAATAAATAAATCTTTAAAAAATATGTTCTACAGTGCTCTGATTGCTAGCTTGTAATACACTTTACCAAGAAAAATATTCTAGGAATCAACACTAATGGGAAGAATTGGACTTTTCCTTTGAACACTGATGTCATTTATGACCCATAATGGTCCAGTAGGAATATAATGCGAGACATACATGTAATTTAAACTTTTCTAGTAGTTGCATTAAAAACAGTACAAAGCCCTTACCTTTGCATGATATCAAACAATCAATTAAAAATGTATAAAAGATCTAAATTTAAGAGCTGAACTGTAGGGACCAGTGCTATGGTGCACCAAGTTAAGCCACTATCTGCAGCACCAGCATGCCATATGGGTGCCAGTTGGAGTCCTATCTGCTCCACTCCTGATCCAGCTCCTTGCTGATGTGCCTGGGAAGGCAGTGGAAGATGGCCCAAGAGCTCTGGCCCCTGTACCTACATGGCAGACCCAGATGAAGCTCCCGGCTTCAGTCTTGTCCAGTTTTGGCTGTGGAGGCCATTTGAGGAGTAAACCAGTGGATAGAAGATCTCTCTTTGCCTCTTCCTCTCCCTCTCCCTCTCTGTAATTCCTTCTTTCAAGTAAATTTTTTTTTAAAAAAGCTAAATTATTAAATTTTATAACATAGGAATAAATATAGGAGTAAACTCTATATTTAAATTATTTAAAAATATCAAGGTCCTCTATAATCTCACTGTAACCAATCTCATTTTCCACTAATGTCTACTACTCTACTCAATGTCCCACAAACATATTTTGTACATTTTTTTCACTGTTCTCCAGTCTGAAGACCAGTTCTGCTGCTTATGAACCCAACTTTTCTTCAAGTTCTACCTTGTCCATTTCTGACCATGAAACCTTCACTGATCTTTTTTCCTCTGACTGACATAGCCAATCATATAACAATAAACTAAATAGTTTTGAATATTTTATAGTATTCTTTCATGTGTTTCAATCTTTTTTCCATTAACACATGTAACTCCCTTTGTCTCTCTCTCTCATTGTCCACTCTGCCTGTCAAAAAAAAAAAAATACAATTAATGCTTAGCATCTAAACAAGGAACTAGCATTTAAAAAAATATAGAAGTCAATGAGGGAGAAAGCAAAGGTCACAGATACCAAGTCACATCTAATATATTTCAACCTCCAAGTCCTTTTTAAAAAAATTTTTTTGAGCAAAGCAAGATTCATTTAAGTCACAAACTTCCTGCTGCAGCAGCTAGAAGGGGGTTCCAAGAGAGGCAGATGCCAACCTCCTAAGTCTTTAAATGTGGCATACTGTTTTTGGTGAGTGATTCGATATTATAGGAGTATCATGTTTAAATATCTGGGATATTAGAATTTGGAAGAAAGGACAGAGCCGGCGCCGTGGCTCAATAGGCTAATCCTCCACCTTGCGGCGCCGGCACACCGGGTTCTAGTCCCGGTTGGGGCGCCGGATTCTGTCCCGGTTGCCCCTCTTCCAGGCCAGCTCTCTGCTATGGCCAGGGAGTGCAGTGGAGGATGGCCCAGGTGCTTGGGCCCTGCACCCCATGGGAGACCAGGAAAAGCACCTGGCTCCTGGCTCCTGCCAGGATCAGCGCGGTGCGCCGGCTGCAGCGGCGGCCATTGGAGGGTGAACCAGCGGCAAAAGGAAGACCTTTCTCTCTGTCTCTCTCTCTCACTGTCCACTCTGCCTGTCAAAAAAAAAAAAAAAAAAAAAAAAAAAAAAAAAGAAAGGACAGTTAACTGAAATTTAAAGCAAGACAAATGACTTTCTCAGGTAAAGTTGAGTTTATGTCTCCTTAATACAATACACATACAATGAAGATAAGTTTCTTTCAAGTTCTTTATAAAAAGCAACTATAAGTAATCAGGGAAAATGATTTTTGCCAATGATTATGTTTTGATATAGAATGTACTGAACTCTACAAGAAAGCAATGCTTTTACAATCTATGTGTTGGGACATTAAAGTAGGTAAAACATATAATACTTCGTCCTAATTATATTAATTGATATTAATTGCCATGTGATTTTTAGTTATGCCAAAATTAGATTTGACATCAACTAAACACTACAAACTTATAGCATATAAAAAAATTAATTAATTAGAGAGACAGAGCTCTCCCATTTGCTGATTTACTCTTCAAATGTCTACAATGGCTGAGGCTGGGACAGGCCAAAGCCAGGAGCTGGGGACATAATCCAGGTCTCCCATGTGAGAGGCAAGGAGAAAACCCCTTAAACTATTTTAATCTGCTGCCTCCCAGGGCACAGATTAGCAGGAATTGGAATTAGAAGTGGAGCTAGTACTTTTTTTTTTTTTTAAGATTTATTTATTTATTCGAAAGTCAGAGTTACAGAGAGGAGAGGCAGAGAAAGATAGAGGTCTTCCATCTGCTGGTTCACTCCCCAATTGGCCGCAACGGCCAGAGCTGTGCCGATCCGAAGTCAGGAGCCAGGAGCTTCTTCCAGGTCTCCCACGCGGGTGCATGGGCCCAAGGGCTTGGGCCATCTTCTACTGCTTTCCCAGGCCATAGCAGAGAGCTGGATTGGAAGTGGAGCGGCCGGGTCTCAAACCGGTGCCCAAATGGGATGCTGGCGCTTCAGGCCAGGGTGTTAACCCACTGCTACACAGTGCCGGCCCTGGAGCTGGTACTTGAACTCTGCCACCCAAATATGGAATGGAGGCATTTCAAACTGCCATTTTAACTGCTAGACCAAATATACAGTTTTGTATCTAAATAGTAAATCAAAATTTTACATGTTACCTGGTAAGATTATTCCCCTAAGGGTAATCTTTTAGCCCTCTCAGTACTATTTGAGTTTCAAACAAAGGTTATTTCTCTTGAATCTGTCAATGGCAGTGAGTACTTCCATTACTACACAGAATTTCCTAACAGTATTCATTCAGCCTTGTGGACAAGGTAGAGCTCTATTTGCATCTGAAATGTCAAAGTACAACGGAGGATTTTTTTTTTTTTTAAGATTTATTTATTTGAAAGAGTTACAGAGGGAGGTAGAGCCAGAGAGAGAGAAAGAGAGAAAGAGAGAAAGAGAGAGAGAGAGAGGTCTTCCATCCACTGGTTCACTTCCCAAATGGCTTCAATGGTTAGAGCTGAGCTAATATGAAGCCAGGAGCCAGGAGCCAGGAGCTTTTTCTGGGTTTCCCACACAGGTGCAGGGGCCCAAGCACTTGGGCCATCTTCTACTGCTTTCCCAGGTCATAGCAGAGAGCTGGATTGGAAGTGGAACAGCTGGGACTTGAACCAGTACCCATATGGGAGCTGGCACTGCAGGTGGTGGCTTTAACCTGCTGTGCTACAGCGCTGGCCCCCACAATGGAGGAATAATGTTTGGTCCCAACTCCTTCAATATTGGTATGGTCTTTTCAGTATTTTCAAAATCCCAAATAAATAAATAAATATATGTGAAGTATGCTAGTTAGTTACTTGGTTGAAACAATACCTGGCTTTTTGATCTTTTCCAATTTTGGCAGATCAGATCAGAGTTCTGTGTTGGCTAGAAGAAAGCTTCAGGTTGGTCCTTACATTGCCTGCACTGAAGGAAATGACTGAGGACTACACAATGGAGTCATGCTGATTATCTGTAGTTATATGAAACTACAGGCTTACACTGCCAAACTGATCATGAGTGGAACAGCAGTAACTTCGAAAGGAGTATTCATAAAGCCAACCCAAATGAAATAAATACCAGCTTCCCCAGGACAAAAATTATAACTCACTCACATGAGAATAAAGGAGAGAAAAACAAATTTTCATTATGCACCAGAATTTGATATTTTCCTCTGCTATTTTTCATAAATTATGAAGCTGTACATTGTGAAAGTTTCAACTTAAAGCTCTTTATAGAACTAGACAGAAACTAAAACAAAAGGTATATAGCATGTAGTAAATCTTATAATTTAAAAGATTTAAAAGCTTTCAGAAAAGTCTTCATATTGAGATCAGCCAAAACAAACAGAGAGAAACACACTAAGACCATGTTATTGCCTGGGTGTCACCCATTTAGTGGGGCAGGTTAGAAACCTCAGCCATAACACATAACCAGAAAATCTTGTTTGCTATTTTCAAAACAGTCACAACTGAAATGAAAACATTACTTCAGATCTTCAAGTTCAGTCAAGTCAGGAAGAGCCCATTTTAATCTACTTTAATTGTATAAGCCCTTTTAACTTCCCACAATTGTGTCCCAGAAGAGCGTTAAACAGAATATTTACTTACCTTTCATACCTCTATAAAACTTCAAAATGGAGTAACCTTATTTTATAATTACAATGTGTTTAAGAGGTATGTTTGAGAGCTATTTTTCAAACTAAAAAATCTGATTATGCTACTACTTTAAAGAAAATTGGCTTATAATATATTTTAAGAAATTAATCAAATAAAATAAATTTCGAAACTACTTTCATATCCAGAGAGTGTCCTTAATTATTAAGAAGCTTCATTAAAATTCTTTTTTTAAAAAATGTTGATCTAAAACTTTATTTTTTGAATGTATAACTATTTTTTTTGTAAATACAACTTTAGGACTATAGTGATTCTTTTCACCATTAAAATTCTAAAACAACGGCTGGCGTTATGGAGTACCTGGTAAAGTCAAAGCCTGCAACTGGTATCCTATATAGACACCAGTTCAAGTCCTGACTATTCTACTTCTGATCCAGCTTCCTGCTAATGTGCCTGGGAAAGTAGTGGAGAATGGCCCAACTGGTTGGGCCTCTGCACCCATGTGGGAGACCCAGAAGAAGCTCCTGGCTCCTGGCTTTGGCCTGGCCCATCCCCAGCCATTGTGGCCATTTAGGGAGTGAGCCAGTGGATCGAATATCCCTTTCTCTGTCTCTGTCTCTTCTTTTCTTTCTGTGTCACTCTGCCTTTCAAATAAAAAAAAAAAAATTAAAAAAAAAATTCTAAAACAAAATTAGCTTAAATGAAAACCCAAATTGTGTCTAGTGAAACGTTCTGGAGCCCTGGCTTTTTGTATAAAATTAACTCTGTGATTTACTTTTTAAAATTATTTTTAAAATTATTATTTTTTAAAGATTTATTTATTTATTTGAAAGGCAGAAAGAGAAGGAGAAAGAGAGAGGGAGACATTTCATCTGTTGGTTCACTCCCCAAATGGCCCCAACAGCCGGGGCTGGGCAAGGCCAAAGCCAGGAGCCAGGAGTTTCATCAGAGTCTTCCATGTGGGTACAGGAGCCCAGGGACTTGGACCACCTTCAGCTGCTTTCCCACGCACATTAGCAGGGAGCGGAATCTGAAGTGGAGCAGCTGAGACTTGATCTGGAGCCAATATGGGATGCCAGCACTGCCAGTAGTGGCTTTACCTGCTAAGTCACAGCTCCAGCCCCACAATTTACTTTAAGAACATATTAGCTGGCGTGACAAATTAGCATTTGCCAAATATCTACTTTATGCCAGGCACCGTGTAGTAGGCATCACATCATTTTTCACCTTAACTTCATAGCATCTCTTGAGTAGCAACAGGTAACCAATGACATTTTTCAGTGACTATCAAATTTAATAGCAACATGGCATTCAAAACCAGAAGTCCTAGAAACTCACGTTTTAGATAATCATTAAAAAAATGATCTTTTTGAAGAATATTCAATGCTAAGAAAATGTTCAAGATGGGATGATAAAAATAAAAACTAAATTACACACAAGAAATTCCAAATATGTAATAAATTACACACACATGTACATTTCTGAATGGTTATTTTAGGTGGTAGAATTACTAGTAATTTTCTTAATTTTGTAAAACAAACATATATTTGTAATCAGAAACCTCCCTCTAATTAAGTATTCTTCTAAAATATCTGATTTGGGCTGTTATAAATATATGAGATTTTAAATCTGATTTAGAATGGGTAGAATATTTTTGGCAGTACTTGGGAAATAAAATTCTTTGAAATTTTGATGTATCTTTGGTATAGACATGTGTAATATAAACTTTACTATGCAAACATTTCATTTACTGTTCTAAGTAATTTTATAATTCATTATTAAGTTTCTATTGCTTTAAATTCAAATTTGAAGGATTAAGTACTGATTCTCTGAAAGGCTGTTTTGCTTTCATTTTAAATAAATTAAAGAGAGCACAAAGGCACTGCCTTCTTTTCACGTACCCATTAAGAAATCAAATACGCGTTTTGTAAACTTCACAAAGGCATCCCACCCTTCCGTGCCACTGGCCAATTTTGTGAATACATTAGGCACTCAAGAAAAGTTCTTGAATGAATGGGTTTAGGAATGCATAAGCGTCCTTTTTGGATATCTAGACTTACTTTCCCTTCCCTCAGTTTAGATGACCTGAGAAGCACTTCCTCAAAATAACCCTCTGGCTCACCATGAGAAGAATGCCTGGCACCAGCTGGCAGGAGATATTAATAGCACACCCATTAGGCACTTGTTCAAGGCACATAGATAGCTCAGTGATAGAATCTTTAGAAATATTTGGACAGTTAAGATTATTTAGAATATGAATCAGATGTGGTTCCTTAAGTCTTCACCCTAAATATTAAAGGAATCAATCTCTGTTTTTGGAAACTCTTTAAAAACAGTTTGGTATAACAAGAATCATTACTTCGAATTTCAGAGGAACTCAGCAATTGGGGCTAAAGAAAGTTTACACAACAAAATTCTCTTTTTCTTTAAAAAGGGTCACTAGAAGGATTCATATGCTAAAATAGAGAAGAGAATGGACTTTTCCCATTGATTTCTAATTTTTAATATGTTATCAATCTTTACCACAGATAAAGAACTGTTTTAGCCATTAAACTATATTTCTGCTTCTCCTAGGCAACATCACACTCAAAAACAGAGATAGGTTGAAAATCACAAAATATCCTAAGTCACCAATTAGTGATCTTGAAGCAACTGGTAAGAGTTAGGGCTATAACAAATTTTTCAAATAAGACACACATAATTCAGAAATACTTGAATCTTTACCAGATGGAGTTAATCATTCCAGCTACAAATTGACATTTTCCATTCATCTATCCTTGATCCAAATTTGACAGATACTTCGTTTAACCAGTAAAAACCTAAGTTCTAAGCATTGCTTCATTACTTCCCTTAAAACATTTTATATTTTACTTCTCCTTAGGAAGGCATAAAGAAATCTTATTCTTGGAGCCATCACTTCAAAGTTTCTACAAAAGCATGAAAATTAAGAGATTGATTATTTCTCTTACACAGAGTGGAGTGTTTCTGCACATCTTAATCAATTCACATAAAAATAAGAGACAAGCAAGCAGCTTTGAATCCTTAGTCTTTAGATATTCAGTGAAGAGGAAATTCTACTAGTCATCCTGCTAGGTAGACAGCTGGGAAAAAACAAGACTAAGATGTGGTTGTTCACCTTGGAGAACTTTCCATCTTGTTGGGAAAATTACTTGGGAAATGGCAGCTAATGAGTTAAGAGAAATGTTTTGTTGTGTGGTAAGAAGAAAATAGATATTCACAGGCAAAGAGACAGACCTATCCTCACATGAGGTGGAGGGGTAAATAAGGCTGGAGAGGTGGGGCTTCATTACAGAGGGCTTTAGAAGTCTGGCGGAGACATTCCATTTTGCTGTGTTAGCAAATGGGGCAGTGAGATGTTTTGGCAAAGTAGGATGAATTTAGCTGGGAGAGGAGTTAGGAAAATAGCAGGTAGGCCAACCAAGAAACTGACTGACATTGGTACAATTTTTTGTTATGGTACTTTAAAGTAGTACCTCCTAAGATAACTAGTAGATCTTCCAAAAACTTTCCTTCTATTCACAAAGTCTTTTATAATTTCAGTCACAATAAATATGCTACCTTAGATTTCTCTCTCTCTTTCTCTCCCTCTCTCTCAAGTGTATGTCAAGGAATACAGGCAGATGACCAAAAAAACCAGACACAAAGAAATAAAAGGAAGCATAATTAGTTTTAACCTGAAAATGGTTGATACAAAGCATTTGTAACTCAACTGAAATTAATGTGAAACAAAAATAAAAATGACAGCCTTATCACTCAAATTCTATGAAAATTCTAATGTACACCTCTATTTTACTATTGTACTCACTTAAATATACATGAAATGCATGATTATTACTTAGTGTGTTTTATTTTGTGAGAAAATTAATATTTATGCAGTCCAAGAATAAAGTAAGTTCACCTTGTCATCCAACTCAGCATATTATCAAAAAGCACAATGTAATTACATCTAGCCTGAGTACATAAGTCAAATAAATATATATTGATTTTACCTCTGCTTTAGTCGTCTTTTGGCTGTTGTGGGAACATTAGCACCATAGCCGTAGGAAAAAAGAACCCTTTCAGCTTCATCTTCATTTTCAACTGGAAAACATAAAGTTTATGATGTAAAATTAACTTTTTCTTCCTAAAAACCATGACAGGAGTGAAAATAGAAGAGGTTATGATAATGAATTAGGAAGCATAAAAACATAAAAAGGACTAATGCATAATATCAAACTCATTTGTAAGTACAAGCATATTTCTTAAAGTATATCCTTGCTTGAAACTGTTCCATTTAATTTTAAAAGGCATAAAGGACTGCATAATGTGACAAGTTGAATTTCTTGTTATAAAGCAAAATTCTGACGGATTCAAAGCTTTTTTTCTCATAAAATGTATGCTATATGCACATAACAACATGAATTTCATTGTTTCTTTATGAAAGAAATGTCTTTTTAATTAGAAGATATTCATTATCTTAATGAAACAACTCCATTTTAACATGTAATAATGAAATTATGCACTTACGTAGGCTACTATGTGAAGAAAATATGCAACTCATCCATTGATGGCCTTACTTTTTTTAACTGCAAAAATATTCAGGGCTGGGGCGGGCATTTGGCACAGCAGTTAAGACACTGCCTGTGACACCCACATCCTGTATCAGAGTCCTAGCTCCAGTTCCAGTTTCCTGCTAATGCCCATCCTGGGAGGCAGCAGGTGACTACTCAAGTAATTGGGTCCCTGTTACCTGTGTATCAAATTCCTGTCTTTGACTGGCTCTGGTCCTTGCAGGTATTTGGGGGACTGAATCAGCAGAAAGGAGATTTTTCTATCTCTCTGCCTTCTAAATAAAATGAAAATTAAAAAAATATTTACCCCAAGTAATTTACCTCTAAATTTCACTATTATCATATTACTCCCCAAAAGGAATCTTAACTATCAGGTTAACATAATATGGGTAAAAAGTTTAAATGCAATGAAATTTTATTGCAAGTTGGGCTTAAAAATATTTAAGGGAATAAAAACTAAAGTTTTACCACCTCAAATGAAAGCAGTCAAAATGACATAAAAACTTTTGCAATGTTGATTAGCAACTATAATTTTAATGTTAAAAAGACAAACCTATGGGGTCAGTGTTGTGGTCTAGTAGTGCTGGCATTCCATATGGTTGTTGGTTTGGTTCCCATCCAAGCTGCTCCACTTCGAATCCAGCTCCCTGCTAATGGGCCTGGGAAAGCAGTAGAAGGTGGCCCAAGTTCTTGGGCCACCCACATGGGAGACCCAGAAGAAGATCCTGGCTCCTGGCTTTGGTCTGGCCCAGCCCTGGCTGGGCGATTTGGTTCATTTGGGAAGCTGGTTCATTTGGGAAGTGAACCAGCAGATGGAAGATCTCTCTCTGCCTCCGCATCCCCCTCTCCCTCTTGTAACCCTGCCTTTTTAAATAAATAAATGCATCTTAAAGAGGGAGGGAGGGAGGGAGGGAGGGAGGGGGAGAGAGAGAGAGAGAGAGAGAGAGAAAGAGAAACCTACTTTCAGGAGGAGTGTTTCAGATTTAAAACAAAACCATCTTATTTTAGACCTAGAAGTAAAACTTGGCTATTTGTATGCTTATCAATGTACTATGCACATACTTGCTGATTGATCCTCCTGTGAGAAAGATTTAGGAATAAAACTGTTTTCCTTTAATTTTATCCTTATTTTTCACAGTACATCAGGATCAACTTTTAAAGGTAGGATTATTAGCTGGAAGGGACAAATGGGAAGGACAAAATGGATGACGCATGCCATTGCCAGTACTGTTCATCAGGTATCAGACAACTCAATTCAAAATAATTTATCCAATTCAACTCTATCAGAAAAAGCGCTAGCATTTACACACATATCTGATTCTCATATCTCTAAATAGTTCTAAAATCAGAAGGGAGGGGGTAAATTTAGTTCAGACCTCAAAAGCCCATCAGCTGGACGTGCTAAATCTGAGTTTAATAATACATGGGGATAATTACTGTAGCAGCACTTCACTTACAGAAACAACATACACAACAGGACAAATGTTAGCAAAAAAGACTTGAACAACATGTCTTAGAAGTATATGGCAGAGAAACTGTAGAAAGAATGAGATCACCTACAAAGTAGATTAGAAAGTTGGCTAAGTATTTAAGAATTGAAGAGAACAAGAGAAAACCCTGCTGGAAACAATTACTGGAGTAGATAGTGGTAGTGTCAGGCAGAAGAGACAAGAGTAACAGAGAAGAAACAGAGAGGTGAATCAAGAAGCAAGAGAACGTAGTTCTAAGGAAGGTATGAAATACCTAACAGAGGTTACAAGTATGATAGGGAGGGGTAGGCAACTCTGAATTTGACAACCAGAAATACAGTTAAAAACATTCTTTCAGATTTATTTGGTATTTAGGCAATATTTGAGCTTTTAGCAACCTGATAGGATATTTGAAAACTAAACTCAAATATCCAAATCAAACATTTACTTGCTCAGAAAAAGTAACTCAGAGGTAAACAGGATTCTGTAATTTGTGATGGCTATTTCTTAATAAATGAAGCCTAACTATCTTTTTTTTTTCTCTTTTTTCTTGGAGTTCTGCAGTAGTTTTATATAAAAAAAGACTATTTCAGTATGCAATTTTGTAACAACCTACATAACAGTAAAAACTTAAATGCAGTTAGTTTATCCTTTTCTTGTATTTGTATGGTCTCTTTAAAGATGTTACTTTTGGAAAAACAGCATACACATTTTGTGTTATGGTAATTCTTTTTTTCAACTTTTATTTAATAAATATAGATTTCCAAAGTACAACTTTTTTTTTTTTTTTTTGACAGGCAGAGTGGACAGTGAGAGAGAGAGAGAGAGAGAGACAGAGAGAAAGGTCTTCCTTTGCCATTGGTTCACCCTCCAATGGCCGCCGCGGCTGGCACGCTGCGGCCGGCGCACCGTGCTGATCCGATGGCAGGAGCCAGGTGCTTCTCCTGGTCTCCTATGGGGTGCAGGGCCCAAGTACTTGGGCCATCCTCCACTGCACTCCCTGGCCACAGCAGAGAGCTGGCCTGGAAGAGGGGCAACCGGGACAGAATCCGGCGCCCTGACCGGGACTAGAACCCGGTGTGCCAGCGCCACAAGGCGGAGGATTAGCCTAGTGAGCCGCGGCGCCAGCCCAAAGTACAACTTTTGAATTATAGCGGCTTTTCCCCCCATAACCTCCCTCCCACCCGCAACCATCCCATTTCCCACTCCCTCTCCCATCCCATTCTCCATTGAGATTCATTTTCAATTATCTTTATATACAGAAGATCAACTTAGTATCTACTAAGTAAAGATTTCAACAGACTGCACCCACACAGACACACAAAATATAGAGTACTGCTTGAGTAGTAGTTTTACTGTTAATTTGCATAGTACAACACATTAAGTACAGAGATCCTACACGGGGAGTACGTGCACAGTGACTCCCGTTGTTGATTTAACAATTGACACTCTTATTTATGATGTCAGTAATCACCCAAGGCTCTTGTCATGAGCCGCCAAGGCTACGGAGGCCTCTTGAGTTCGCCAACTCTGACTTTATTTAGACAAGGCCATAATCAAAGTGGAAGTTCTCTCCTCCCTTCTGAGAAAGGTACCTCCTTCTTTGATGGCCTGTTTCTTTCCGCTGGGATCTCACTCACAGAGATCTTTCATTTCGTTTTTTTTTTTTTTTTTTTGCCATAGTGTCTTGGCTTTCCATGCTTGCAAAACTCTAATGGGCTTTTTAGCCAGATCCAAATGCCTTAAGGGCTGATTCTGAGGCCAGAGTGCTGTTTAGGGCATCTGACATTCTATGAGTCTTCTGTGTATCCTGCTTCCCATGTAGGATCATTCTCTCCTTTTTAATTCTATCTTATTTATGTAATCCTGTTGACACTTAATCCTATCTTTTTGATCAATTATGAACTTAAACTGATCACTTTAACAAGTAAGATGGCATTGGTACATGCCTTCTTTATGGGATTGAATTGGAATCCCCTGGCACATTTCTAACTCCATCATTAGGGGTAAGTCCGAGTGAGCATGTGTCAAACTGTACATCTTCTCCCTCTCTTATTCCCACTCTTATATTTAACAGGGATCACTTTTCAGTTAATTTTAAATGCCTAAGAATAATTGTGTGTTGATTAAAGAGTTCAACCAATAGTATTAAGTAGAACTAGAGAAATACTAAAAGGAGTAAAATAGTAAGTTGTTCCTTGACAGTCAGGACAAGGGCTGATCAAGACATTGTTTCTCACAGTGTCCATTTCACTTCAACAGGTTTCCTTTTAGGTGCTCAGTTAATTGTTACCGATCAGGGGGAACATAAGATATTTGTCCCTTTGGGACTGGCTTATTTCACTCAGCATGATGTTTTCCAGATTCCTCCATTTTGTTGCAAATGACTGGATTTCATTTTTTTTTTACTGCTGTATAGTATTCTATTGAGTACATATCCCATAATTTCTTTATCCAGTCTTCTGTTGATGGGCCTTCAGGTTGATTCCATGTCTTAGCTATTGTGAACTGAGCTGCAATAAACATTGAGGTGCAGACAGCTCTTTTATTTGCCAATTTAATTTCCTTTGGGTAAATTCCAAGGATTGGGATGGTTGAGTCATGTGGTAGGGTATATTAAGGTTTCTGAGCAATCTCCAAACTGTTTTCCATAGTGGAAGCCTAACTATCTTTTTGTCTGCTGACATTAGTTGAATTAGATGGTTAACCTTTGAAAAATGTACATATTATGCTATTAAAAATGAAATTTTGGTTAATCAAGAAGTGTTCATTAAGAATAGGATATAATTTCCAATGTGAGCTGATAAAGAAGAACCTAATTATTGAACTTTCAGTATAAGTGCACATATTTTATTCTAAGATGATTTAGACAACATAATAAAAGATAATTTCTAAATATTCCTAAAGATTTTAAGGAATATTTACACATTTGGAAATGCTGAAAGAACTGTATAGTATATACTTGTATATGCTGGATTCTAAATTAAACATTGTACTACATTTGATTATCACACATCCACCTATCCTTTTACCCACCTGCGTATCTTACTTTTGATGCATTCCAAAGTTACCGACATCTGCACATTTCACTTTCTGAACAGTTAGCTCAGCATACAAATCATCAATTACAGTTCAGTATCTACCTTCAGTTCTTTCCATAAAACAAAATTTACATATGCTGAAAGATACAAATCTTAAATCTACCATTCAATGAGGTTTAGAAACTAATAAAAGTTTTGAAATGCATACACACATGTAACATAAGTCATGATATACAGAACATGTTGAACACTCTGGAAAGTCCCGTCACGACTCTTCTCCCTGTTAACTGTGATGACAGACATCCTTAGAGACAAGCACTGTTGTAATTTTTTTCACCAAACATAGTTTGCTTATTCTAGAACTTCATAGAATTTAATCATACCACATGAACTTTTTCAGGAAAGGCCTTTAGATTAAGCATAATGTTTTCAGACTTATCTCATGTTGCTGAGTGAATCAGTTGCTTGTTTCTATTATTGAGGAGTCAGATTCTCCTCTATAAATGTATGATGATTTGTTTAACCATTTTCCTGTAATAGACACCTGAACTGTTGCTATATTTTCACTGTTTTGAACAAATCAACAATGAAGATTCTATAAGGCTTTTTCTGTGCATATGCTTTCATTGATCATTGATAAATAATTAGTAATGAAATTGTTACATCACTGAATTATTTGGTTATTTCATTAAAAAAATGCCAGTTGTTTCACATTCCCATCAGCATTTGGAATTGCCAGTTTAAAAATGTTGGCCATTCTGGTGGATGTATAGTAGTATTTCCATTGGGCTTTTTTTTTTTAATATTTATTTCACTTTTATTTGACAGGCAGTGTTACATACAGAGGGGGGAGGGAGGGAGGGAGGGAGGGAAAGAAAGAGAGAAAGAGAAAGGGAGAGAGAGAGAGAGATATTTTCCATTTGTTGGTTCACTCCCTGAATGGTGGCAACAGCCAGAGCTGCACCAGGCCAAAGCCAGGAACTGGGAGCTTCATCTGGGTCTCCCACATGGGTGGCAGGGGGCCCAGGTACTTGGCCCATCTTCTGCTGCTTTCCCAGGCCATTAGTAGGGAGCTGAATAAGAAGTAGAGCAGCCGGGACTCTATCTGATTCACAAATGGGAAGCTGGTGTCATAGGTGGCAGCTTAATCTGCTATGCCACAACACTGGTACCTTCATCAGGCTTTTAATCTGCATTTGCTTCATGACTAATAATGTTGATAGTCTTATTCTGCTTATTGGCCAGTCACACATCTTCTTATGTAAGTGTTTTGTTCTGGGGTGGGGGACATTCAGCCCATGGGCCATATAAGGCCTGCAAAATCATCGAGTCTGACCCTGACAAGGCAATAAATCTATATGGCACGATAATTTTTAAGTTGATAATTTTGTATGGCCCATGAAAAATATCCAAATAGTCCTTGGCAGAAAAAAGTTCTGTACCCTTGAACTTGTTGCCCTTGTTTCTTTTTCTTTTCTTTTATTTATTTATTTTTTAAGATTTTATTTGAAAGGCAGAGTTACAGAGAAGCAGAGAGAGAGAGAGCACGCGAGAGAGAGCGAGAGAGTGAGAGAGCGAGAGAGGGAGGGAGAGAGGGAGGTGTTCCATCCACTGGTTCACTCCCCAGATGGCCACAACATCTAGAGCTCAGCCGATCCAAAGCCAGGAGCCAGGAGCTTCTTCCGGGTCTCCCATGCGGGTGCAGGGGCCTACGGACTTGGGCCATCTTCTACTGCTTTCCCAAGCCATTAGCAGAGAGCTGGATTGGAAGTGGAGCAGCCAGGACTTGAACCGCACGGGCCCCTGCTCTAGTTTCAAAATGGATAAATTTCTTTTTATCATCGGGCTATATGAGTGCTTTAAATAAATACAAGTTTACTATCTTATCGTTCTAGAGGTCAGAAGTCCAAAAATCAGTCAGTCTCACTGGCCTAAAGTTCTTTCTTGAATTTACAGGGGAGAATCCATTTCCTTGCCTCTTCTGGTTTCTGGGACTGTTTGCATGCCTAACCTTAGCACCATCCTCCATGTCCAAGGCCAACAGTGCAGCATCTTCAGATTCTCTCTGATCTCATCACTATATCACATTTTCTCTTATAAGGACCCTTCTGACTCTACTGGCTTTAAGCATATCATCTGACATAATCTCATCTCAAGAGCCTTAATGGGAGTGGGGGGAGGGGGGAGAAGTGTGTTTAGTGTACCAGTAAGATGCTGCTTGGGGTCCATTCTGTATCAGAGTGCTTGGAATCCAGTCCAAGCTCTAATTCCAATCCAGTTTCTGCAAATGTTCACCCTGGGAGCCAGAGTGTGATGGCTCAAGTACCTGCATCCCTGCACCCTCATGGGGGACCTGACTGAATTCCAGCCTCCTGGTTTCTCCTCCTGGCCTCCTGGCCAGTCCTGGCAGTTGCACACATATGGGGAATGAACCTGCAGATGTAAGACCTCTTGTTCTGCCCTTCATATAAATAAGCTAATCAAAAATAGCATTAACTTAATCATATCTGCAAAGTCTCTTTTGCCATCTAAGGTAAAATAGTCGCAAATTTCACGCATTAGGAAAGGTATATCTTTGGGAGATTATTTTCCAGCCTACTCAGATATCAGTTCTTTTTCTAGTCTACATTTTGTGAACATTTTCTCCTAAGTATTTTCTTATTGTGGATACCATTCCTTTTTCAGGTACAAAATTATGAATATTTTGTTTATGCCTGGGGCTTGGCTATTCATTTCTTAATGCTATCTTTTGAAGAACAGAAGTTTTACACATTGATATCTAATTTTTAAAAAAGATTTTTACTTATTTATTTGAAATTCAGAGTTACACAGAGAGAGAGGCAGAGAGAGGGGTCTTCCGTCTGCTGGTTCACTCCCCAATTGGCTGCAATGGCTGGAGCTGCGCTGATCAGAAGCCAGGACCCAGGAGCTTCTTCCAGGTCTCCTATGTGGGTGCAGGGGCCCAAGGACTTGGGCCATCTTCCACTGCTTTCCCAGGCCATAGCAGAGGGTTGGATTAGAAGTACAGCAGCCGAGACTAGAACGAGTGCCTATATGGGATGCTGGCACTGCAGACAACAGCTTTATCCGCTATGCCACAGTGCCGGCCCCGATATCTAATAATCTTTCTTTTTGTGAATGCTTGTGAGGGCCTAAAAACTCTTAGCTGACCCCCAGTTACAAAGGTATTCAACTATATTTTCTACTAAAGGTTTTTAATTTTAGCTACTACAATTAGACTTCATCTCAAATTAACACTGGTATATTGAGATTCATTTCCATAAAGATGTCCAATTTTTAAGCAACATTTATTGAACAAACTCGTTTCTCCAATTGATTATTTTGTTGTCTTTGTTAACAATCAAATAATTGAGGTTGGTGTTGTGGCATAACGGGTTAAGCTGCCAGCTGTGATGCCAGCATCCCATATGGGTTCCAGTTTGGGTCCCAGCTGCTCTACTTCTGAGCCAACTCCCTGCTAATGTGCCTTGGCAAACAGTGGAGAATGGCCTCAGTATGTGAGCCCCTGCCACTATGTGGGAAACCTGAACAAGGCTCCTGACTCCTGGCTTTGGCCTGGTCCAGCCCTAGCCGTTGCAGTCATTTGGGGAGTGAACCATTGGATAGAAGATTTCTCTCTGTCTCTCCTCCTCTTTCTGTAACTCTGCCTTTAAAATAAATAAATACATTAAAAAAATCAATCATTTAAGGAAGGCTCTGTTTTTGCGTTCTCTAGTTTATCACTGTATTTGTTTCTCTTTATACCACGGTATACTGTATCAGTTAGACATCCTAGCTTTATAGTAAGTCTTGGAGTCAGGCAGTTTATACCTTCTAACTTTGTCCCTTTCTCAAGATTGCTTTGGCTAATATAGGTCCTTTGTACTTCCATATAAATGGAACATAAAAAAAAGCCTGCTGGCATTATGATTGGGACACCACTAAATTTATAGCATTCACGATTTATTTCTTGATTTTGGGGTAATTTTGTTTAACAATGTTTTGTGGGTTTCTTCTTTATTAAATTTGTTTCTTAGCATTTTGTTTAATTTGACATTGTTTTGTAAATCAAATTACCTTTCATATTTACATTCCCAATTGATTGCATCTAAGTATATTTTCATGTCATGACCTTATATCCTGCTAAATTTATCAATTTTAGTTGTGTTTTATAACCTGAAAATATAGTCTTTCTCTTCTTTTCTGATCTTTATACTTTTTATTTCTTTTTACTGGTTTTATTTAATTGAATAGGAGCTAAAATTTAATAAGTCACAATTTAGAAATCACTGTCTTATTCTCTCCCTTAATGGGAAAAACATTCATTAACCAATCAAAATTTTATTAGTTATAGCTTTCTTGTACACGCCTACATCAGACTGAGTAAGTTATCTTCTATTCGTAATTTGTTTAGACAAAAGAATATGTGCAAAAACGTTGGAGTTTAGAAACTAAAGTATGTAACTTTCAAAATAATATGATATTATGGGAAATGGCAAGACATGAAAAGCAGAAAGATTAACAAGAGTCTGATCATAAAAACTCATTCTAAGGAATTTCCTTTTAGGTAGTTTTTATGAAGACAACATAGAGCAAAGCAGATAGATGCTATGATCAAATCTGTGATTTACGAAGACTACTATGACTCTAGAGATGAAACAGAGGATAATTTTGGATTCTACTGTAGTCATCAGATATTGTCCTTGGAAGTAGAAAACAAGACAACAGGAATGAACTAAGTTTTCCTTAAATTGACCCATCAATATAATTCATACATAAAAATGCCCCCAAATAATTAGAACCTCACCTAGACTCAGATGCAATTGCAGCTGAAGTTTAAATCCACTTTTATAAGAATGTATACTCATCTCTCTAGACTCAATTTAACTATCATCTCCCCTCTTTGATATTCCTCACCTCCAAAGTGAAACTAAATCATGATCTCTGTATTTTCACTGAGAATTGCCTATCTCTAGCTTATAGCAATGCTTGTCTCTCCCAACAGACTACACTAGGAACTCCTGTGAGACGAGAATAACTTGCATGAACTCCATATCCCCAATTCCTACTGAATGAATGAATTAAATAAATAAGTAAATCATATTTAATCTGTTTTTTTCTTCTTTTTAAAAAATTAATCACATTGTTTGAGAGGCAGAAAGACAGTGCACGAGCTCCCATCCTCTGGTTCATTCCCCAAATGGCTGAAATGGCTTCAGGATAGGCTGAGGCTGGGAGCATGGAACTCACTCCACATGGAACTCTCACATGGGTGGCAGTAACGCAATCACTTCAGTCATCACTGCTGCCTCTCAGGGATCGCATTAACATGAAGCTAGAGTCAAGACAAAGTCCAGACTCAAGCCTAGGCACTCCAAAATCTCATGCAGGCATCTTTAATATGTGTCTTAAATATTGTTTTAACCATCAGGCCCAACGTCTACCCCTTTATTTCTTCTTTGATTCCAAGAGTTTGTAATGAAGATGAACTACTATTTAAAATACAGAATATTCTTTAAAAAAGACAGCAATTATTTTTTAAAGAACTAAATTCCGGGGGCCAGCACTATGGCACAGTGGGTTAACGCCCTGGCCTGTAGCGCCGGCATCCCATATGGGCGCTGGTTTGAGCCCCGGCTGCTCCACTTCCAATCCAGCTCTCTGCTATGGCCTGGGAAAGCAGTAGAAGATGGCCCAAGCCCTTGGGCCCCTGCACCTGCTTGGGAGACCCAGAAGAAGCTCCTGGATCCTGGCTTTGGATCGGCGGAGCTCTGGCCATTGTGGGCAATTTGGGAGTGAGCCATTGGATGGAAGACCTCTCACTCTCTCTCTCTGCTTCTCCTCTCTCTGTGTAACTCTGATTTTTGAATAAATAATCTTTTTTTTTTTTTTTAAAGAACTATATACCAACAGTTTTAGAAATGATGCAAGATTTCTTGCACTGTTAGAAAAAAAGTTCATGTGTACGTGTGTGTGTGCTGGGAGTTGGGGGAGACTTACTTTCTGCAGTTTGCATTATTATTTCATCAAGCTCTTTTTCCAATTTCTCATAAATGTCTAGTCTTGCCTGATGCTCAGAGTTCTGTGCCTGAAGTTCAGTAATGCGTTTTTCAGAACATGCTTGGAGACTGTAAAATTCTTTAGTTAAAACCTAACAGAAGAAAAGAATGACACAGTTACGACAAAAACATGACACAGAATACATTTAAGCTTTTTCTCTTTTTCATAAAATATTAAAAGAAAGTCACTTAATTGAGATAACTAATGAAGTAAAACATACTTACTTCTAAGGTGAATATGTCAGTTGCTTCTTTTTTTTTTTTTTTTTTTTTTTTTTTTTTTTTTTTTACAGGCAGAGTGGACAGTGAGAGAGAGAGACAGAGAGAAAGGTCTTCCTTTGCCGTTGGATCACCCTCCAATGGCCGCCGCTGCAGCCGGCGCACCGTGCTGATCCGATGGCAGGAGCCAGGATCCAGGTGCTTTTTCCTGGTCTCCCATGGGGTGCAGGGCCCAAGCACCTGGGCCATCCTCCACTGCATCCCTGGCCATAGCAGAGAGCTGGCCTGGAAGAGGGGCAACCGGGACAGAATCCGGCGCCCCAACCGGGACTAGAACCCGGTGTGCCGGCGCCGCAAGGTGGAGGATTAGCCTATTGAGCCACGGCGCCGGCTCGTCAGTTGCTTCTAACTGAAAATTATTTAGACCTTTTCTTTATTGTATGAACTGAATACAAATGCATTTGAAACTTAGAAGTAGGTATAGGAGTAGGATTAGCATTTGCTTATTAGAATTCAAAAGAGGCAATGATGTCATACTTACCTGGAGGTCATTTATCTGGCACTCACAGCTGTTTGAGAAAGGCTGACAGAAATGTGCATAAAAATGATACACTTGTAATGAGTCCTTCGATTTTCTGTGACAGCTTATTTAATCTAAGTTTTCCATAATTTTAGTAAGATTTTGGTTTCCTGAATAGTCATAAATTCAAATTAGCAAATCAAAAGATAAATCTTAAGTACTGCTTGAGGGTAGTATAAGAAAATGCCTTCGCAAAGGAAGAAAGGACAAAAAAATGTATAAGGAAAAAATATAGAAAACTTAGAAATGAGTTATTTTGTGCAGAGCACGAAGTCCTCTGCCCTTCAGTGATATCTCACTGAGGGGATCTCTATGATCAGAACAATGAATCTGGAGATGCTTCTAGTAACAAAGGAATGTTTTAATGCTTAAAGTCCACTCCAATTACCTAGAGCGTTTACTGACTTGTGCTTAGTAGTTTACTTATTAGAACTAGACTAACTATGCCTGCTTTGTTAAACAGCATAAGGAAAGTACTGTTTCCTACGAGGAAATAAAGTATTATGGTTAAGAATTTGGTTTGGAGCCAGAAATATTTGGTTTTCAATATGATTTTGATACTTACTAGCTGTGATCCTAGGTAATATCTTAAAACACTGCTGAAGGATTAAATGAAATGATAAAGTCAAAATGCTTAGCAAAGTGCCTAGATGGAGTGTTGAAAAATACCGTTACTGTAACAATAAATGCAATTATGAAACTTTGTATTAAATAATCTCATGGAAATAGAGCTCTACTGATGTAATTATCCTAAATTCCTTGTAATTAAGTACTTTTGAAAACAAGTGATTTTCTTTAATGACATGAATTTCACCTTAACAAATGTGTATAAATGTGTGATTTCTGTGATATTGCAAAAGGAGAAAATACAGACAATAAAAACTTATTTATAGTTCTTAACAAGCAGAAGTTATAATTTATTTTTTCTGGATTTATTCCATGTAATTTACTTTAATTTTCATAAAACTTCCCCTAAAAGTAGACAAAACATCCCCATACAATCATCTGGAGGGTGGAGAAGCAGTAACATGGGAATAATATTTTAAGATGATTTTTAGTGTCGCCAATTGGATCAGAAAAACAAAACTCATATGTTTAGCATTATTTCTTTTTTATTCTTGATGACTAGGAATGTGTTTTATAAAAACTTAATAATTTATTATTAAAAAGTACTGTTCAGTGAGTCAATCTGAGGCTTTAATGGACTTTACTAAATTGGAATATAACTCATTAAGAATCTGGTGGCTCGGGCAGGTGTTTGGCACAGCTGTTAAGATACTGCTTAAGAGGGCTGGCGCTGTGGCACAGCAGGTTAACGCCTTGGCCTGAAGCGCTGCCAGCATCCCATATAGGTGTCGGTTCAAGTCCTGGCTGCTCCACTTCCAATCCAGCTCTCTGCTATGGCCTTGGAAAGCAGTAGAAGATGGCCCAAGTCGTTGGGCCCCTGTATCCGCATGGGAGACCCGGAGGAGGCTCCTGGCTCCTGGCTTCAGATTGGTGCAGCTCCGGCCATTGCGGCCAACTGGAGAGTGAACTATCGATGGAAGACTTCTCTTTCTCTCTCTCTTTGCCTCTCTTCTCTCTCTCTGTGTAACTCTGACTTTCAAATAAATAAATAAATCTTTTTTAAAAAAGAGAGAAAATCAGTAAAGGTAGTATTAAATGACTATTCCCACTCAAAATATTGAAGATAGGATATTTCATGAAGTGTTCTTAGGTAGAGATTTTAAAAGTAGTATTAGACTGAGAGAGAACAATTTAAATTCTTTTCTCAGGTCATGGACAGGTCCCAAGAAACTTCTGACAGGGTATCTCCCAACAGTTGTTAGAATTCTTCTTTCCTATGAATTTGCCTCTAAGAATAAATTTATTACTGTTTCTGAAAAGCCAAAGAACTCGATTATGGGTCTTACAGAAGCTTATTATAGTAAAGAGCCTTTAGGAAGAACTAATATATGAACATTTGAGTTTAAACACAGAGGTATAAAATAGGTCAACTGCTTTTAGGAATCTATTAAATGTCAAGCTCTCACAGTAGAAGTTCCTGTCTTTTCAATAATGATAATACAGATTATATGTCAATACCTATTTTAAAGAGACAAATATAAAAAGCCTATGTTTTGGCAGATTTTGTTTAAGCAAAAACTAAACAAATCATCCCCAAGTTATAATCAATGAGAATACTGCATAAAAGTCACAGGAAAGTCCAAAATCTTTATCTTTCACAAAAATATTTCTCAGTAAATTAACTGTAAAAGAGAACTTCTCAGGAGGACACTTGGTCTAACAGTTAAGATGGGCATGTCATATATGAGAGTGCCTAGGTTTCATTCCTGGCTCCAGGTCCTAACCCAAGTCTTGCTAATGTACACCCTGAGAAGCAGTGGTGTTAGCCCAACTAACTGGGTTCCTGCCACCCACATGGGAAACTTGGGCTGAGTTCCTGGCTCCTGTATGTAGTCTGACCCAGTCCTGGCAGTTGTGGGAATTTGGGGAGTGAACCAGTGGATAAGAACTCTGAGAGACTATCTCTGTCTCTCAACTTAAAAAAAAAAAAAAAGAAAAAAGGAACTTAGAGACAAATAATCAAATGAAGTGACTACATTAGCCTCAGTCAAAATTCATTTATTAAATATTTATCAAGTATCCACCATGAGAGAGGCATTGTGCTAGACACTGGGAATATAATAAGAGAGCAGTACTGCTCTCAAGGCCTTAGCTTAAAAGAGGCATAAAATGTAAAGAAATTCTCCTAGAGCTTAGCTTTGCCAACCAGAGTTTTAAGAACCGTAGCATTTCAACAAAGGTGCTTTCTCCACGTAAGACTATTAAAATAATACAATTACTAGTCACCTGCCTCTATAGAGGTGGAGTGAATGAGTCTATGGCAAAGTGGTTTTCAAACGCAAATCCCAACCTTTGGGAGGTCAGGAAAAAGCTCAGTTTGCAACCAACTGAAGACAACAGAATAGAATGGTTTTGAATATAACACACTCAATTGTCCCAAAGTTTTGTTCCGTGAAACATTTGCTTCAGAAGTAGACAGAAGAGTGTCCTCTATTTTCAACATAAATAGCTTCTCCCTTATATCCATTCTACCTCAGCCCCAACATTCTTAAGCACAGAGATTCAATATGAAAAGAAGGAAAGGCATTTTGCTGGGAATGAGGAAACTTATACCATGATAAACAAGGCTTGCAAAAGACAAACTGCAAATCAGAGCTCAGCTGAAAATGCGTGGGAAAATCAACTGCAACAGTTTTCTGAAGAAGGCATTTGAAATGGCTTCAAATGTTGAACACTGATTTACTTTAGATGCAGACATCACTAACAACTTTTGCTTATTGTCTTTAAATACACACACACATTTAATACAGTTTTTATGTTTCCTATTGTGGCTTTATTTTCTGAGATCCTTCATATTGTGATGTTTGGTTTCACTAATTAGGATCCTTGTCAGAAATGTAAGCTTTTCAATAATGATAATACAGATCATATGTCAATACCTATTTTAAAGAGACAAATATAAAAAGCCTATGTTTTGGCAGATTTTGTTTAAGCAAAAACTAAACAAATCATCCCCAAGTTATAATCAATGAGAATACTGCATAAAAGTCACAGGAAAGTCCAAAATCTTTATCTTTCACAAAAATATTTCTCAGTAAATTAACTGTAAAAGAGAACTTCTCAGGAAGGCACTTGGCCTAACAGTTAAATGTGGGTACTTCGAAAAGTTCATGGAAAAATGGAAATAAATTTGAGCAATTCTGGTGCAAAATTTTTCTTTGGTGCGAATTTTTTTGGGTAATGTATGGAACATGCATATATGAAATAACTATGCATGGATTATCAATTTTTTGGGACCAAAATAAACTCATACTTTAAATTACATTTTCTATGAACTTTTTTTTTTTTAAAGTTTCTAGGCATTATTTACTTGAATATCATTGTGGTTAAAAGTATGGATTTGAAGTTAGACTGCGCAGATGTGAGTCTGAATCATAGTTAATCACTTAACTGTTATGTGAACTTAGGTAATTTAACTTTATTATGAAGAAAACAGTAGAAATAAAGTACACATGCTTATTTCTTAATCAGTCATAACAACTAATAACATTATGGTTAATAGTTTAACCATAGATTTCTTCAAAATCTCACCCCCTCCCAGGCATTTTTAAACATCTAGTGTTTATAGAGTATAAGGGCTATTTTCATTTAACATGATAATAAAATGTATTTTCCAAATCATTGTGTGGCCTTAAAATATTAATTTGATACTATTCTATTATATACATCTATATTAACATTTAAATGAAAATTTAGTATATAAAATGCAACAAATTTTAAATATTTATATTTTAATGTGACCCTTTTCTAGTAACAGTATTTTATAATTTTTAGTTCTTCTCTGTTCTACTACTGCAATAAGAATCTGTGTCTGAAGTTTTTTACATAGTTAAGATATATCTTTACAAACATACACTGCCAAATTATTTTAAGAAGTAACAGATTAATTTAGATTTTTAAAGATTTATTTTATTTATTGAAAGGCAGAGTCACAGAGAGAGAGGAAGAGACAGAGAGATCTTTCATCTGCTGTTTCATTCCCCAGATGGCTACAATGGCCAGGGATGGGCCAGACCAAAGCCAGAAGCCAGGAGCTTCTTAGAGGTCTCCCATGTTGGTACAGGGGCCCAAGTGCTTGGGCCATCTTCTGCTGCTTTCCCAGGTGCATTAGCAGGAAGCTGGGTAGGAAGTGGAGCAGCTGGGACTCTAACTGGTACCCATCTGGCATGCTGGCGTCACAGGCAGCAGCTTTATCCACTTTGCCACAATGCCAGTTCCTAGAATGTTAGATCTTTTAAAGTAGTTTTGAGAGGACAGTTGAATGAAAATAGTTAAAAAAAGAAAACTTGGTATTTTGTATACATGTAGGTAATATACATGTTTTAGATTACAAACAATTATATTTTGTGATATTTACTGTATAATCTTACATTATAATTTGGGAAAAATGCTTTAATATCTGATTAATTTTCACTTGGGAAAGGTGTCTAGTTGGCTTTGTTCCTTTGCTTTTCAGTGTCTGTTTAATGACCTACAATTACACATTTTCAGAAACTTTCATATACAGAAAGGAAAACTGGGGAAGTATAAAATGTTTGACTTTACCAGCTGGCTAACTATTGTGAGATCTGAAAAGGGAAAGAAAAACTTCATTTATCTTTTTACCAAATATTTATCTTTTAGGAAAGAATACTTTCATTTTCCTAATATCACCTAACTTTACCTAAAACAAAATTCTTTAGCACTGAAACAAAATATTTTGAGAATTTCTGATATGTGCTAAAAATGAGTGCTCTAATATATGCCACACAGACTTTCTATAACACTGTCAGGAAGTAGTTACTACTATTATTCCTGTTTAGTAAATGAGGCAACAGAGGCTCAGAGAAAATGAGTAGTTTATCTAGAAATCAGTGACTAATTGGGATTCCAATCTTTGTTCTGTTCACCAGAGAATCGGAAGCCTACATACTGTTCAATACTGCTATGAGAACTCCTATTTGTCCAGAAAAAAGTATCAATTTTTCTTCTATGATAAAACCAAAAAGAAAGTTTTCGGTTCTCACCACTGCCCAACAGTAAGAATGTGTGTTATCTGGTTGAATGTCCAGAGTGTGCAGTCTAATACCACAGCCATTAGCCACTTGTGGCTAATTAAATTTAGGTTAAATTTAATTAAGATGAGCTAAAATAAATTTAGTTCTTCAACAGACTGTGCACATTCCAAGTGTGAAATACTGGCTACTGCACTGGATAGTGCAGATAGAACATTTCTATCATTCCAGAAAGTACTATTCAAAGTCCTGTTCAAAACTATTTCTTGCATATAGGAATAATTTTTTGTTAAAAACTGTGTGCACAATCAGGCCCACTACAATGCATATCATTTAACAGATGCTCAGTTGCCAAGTACTGAATACTATTGATTTAACTATGTGCCAGACCATGGCTAGGATATGGAATACACTGGAATTTTAAATAAGGGATAGGCATTGCTATAATGGGATTTATAGTTCAGAGGAGAGAATGACAAACATAAAAACACCAATAATTATACTATACAGGATTGAACTCTAATATTTTGGTGTATGTCCTTCAAATCATTATTTCTATGGACACTAAAGATTTTTACTGAAGACAAACCCTCAAGTCAAGATCATTCAATATATTTAGTTTCACCCAAATCTAAAATAGGCAATATGATTATATGCAATCATACGATACATGGAAACAGCAAAATAAATAATATTTAATGTACATTGAAAACTGTTTATTTGCTACTGGACTTTTACGTTACTTCTAATTTTTACTATAATAAAACAATGCTGTGACATATGCATCATTAATATAAATCTTTATAGTACCTCCTTTACTTTAGGAAACATTACTTTAAAATTAATGGATCAGGTTTCTTAAGGCAATTAACACAGATTACCATATTATTCTTCAGAAGTACTGTTCTACTTTTCTTCAATTTTTAAAGATGTATTTGTTTTTTATTT
This sequence comes from Oryctolagus cuniculus, assembly GCF_051225735.1. Taxonomy (NCBI): domain Eukaryota; kingdom Metazoa; phylum Chordata; class Mammalia; order Lagomorpha; family Leporidae; genus Oryctolagus; species Oryctolagus cuniculus. The sequence continues at coordinate 39,922,097 of NC_142875.1, forward strand.
GAAAGGTAGAGTTACAGAGAGAGAGAAATCTCCCATATCCTAGTTCACTCCCCAAAAGGCTGCAACGACTGGGGCTGGACCAGGTCAAAGCCAAGAGCCAGGAGCTTCTTCCGGGTCTTCCCATGGGTGGCAGGGGCCCAAGCACTTGAGCCATCCTCTGCTGCTTTCCCAGCTGCATTAGTGGGAGCTGGATCAGAAGTGGATCAACTCCGGGGGCCAGCACTGCGGCACAGTGGGTTAACGCCCTTGCTTGAAGCACTGGCATCCCATATGGGCGCCAGTTCAAGTCCTTGGCTGCTCCACTTCCAGTCCAGCTCTCTACTAAGGCCTGGGAAAGCAGTAGAAGATGACCCAAGTCCTTGGGACCCTGCACCTGTGTAGGAGACCTGGAAGAAGTTCCTGGCTTCTGGCTTCAGATCAGCGCAGCTCTGGCCGTTGCGGCCAGTTGGGGAGTGAACCATTGGATGGAAGACCTCTCTCTCTCCCTCTGCGTAACTCTGACTTTCAAATAAATAAATAAATCTTAAAAAAAAAAAAAAAAAAAAAGAAGTGGACCAACTGGGATACGAACTAGTGATCAAATGGGATGCCGGCATTGCAGGAGTGGGTTTAACATGCTGTGCTATAGCACCAGCCCCATCTTTTATTTTTTGATTATATGACATATTCTATTTAAGGGTATTCTTGTTAGCACTTAAAAAACAACACACAGATGTAGGCAAAGGTAAAAAGGGTGTTCAGATTTATATTTCTTTAGCTATCAGTGGATAATATTAATTTTCATCTATTAGCAATTTGTATTTCTTTTCTTATAAAATATTTATTCTGTTTTTTTTTCTAATTTTTTTATCTAGAAGAAAAGAGTTATGTCTTCCTGATGAGAGACCTTTTAAAATAAGGATATAATACGAATATTACTTTTCTGTTTCTGTTATCCTTTAGTATTTTAGAACTTTTTTAAGAACACAGGTTTTACTATTCCTGTATTTCTTTCCTAACTTTAATTGATAGATGAACAGATTAATTCCTAAACTGACATAGATAAATTTTCTCTGTATTTACTTTTTTTTTTTTTTGACAGGCAGAGTGGACAGTGAGAGAGAGAGACAGAGAGAAAGGTCTTCCTTTTCGGTTGGTTCACCCCGCAATGGCCGCTGCGGCCCGCGCGCTGAGTCGGACACACCACGCTGATCCGAAGCCAGGAGCCAAGTGCTTCTCCTGGTCTCCCACGTGGGTGCAGGGCCCAAGGACTTGGGCCATCCTCCACTGCACTCCCGGGCCACAGCAGAGAGCTAGACTGGAAGAGGAGCAACCGGGATAGAATCTGGCGCCCTGACCGGGACTAGAACCCGGTGTGCCAGCACCGCTAGGTGGAGGATTAGCCTAGTGAGCCACGGCGCCAGCCTAAAAATACTATTATCTATTTAGTTTTTGTTCTACTTGGACTACAGAATTACTCCATTAGATTAGAAATGCATGCTAACATTTGATTAGAAATGAACTAATCCAGTATTACTTGATGCAAACTGAACTACGTATAATTCTGAATATTCTTTTCTAGAAATATGGTGTTTCTTCTTATTTACATCAGTGAGGGACTATAGTTTTTTCTTTTTTTTTTTTTTTTTTTTTAAGAATTATTTCTTTGAAAGACAGAGTTACAGAGAGAGGTAGAGCCAGGGAGAGAGGGAAGTCTTCCATTCCACTGGTTCACTCCCCAAATGACCTCAATGGCCAGAGCTGAGCTGATTCGAAGCCAGGAGCCAGCAGCTTCCTCCATATCTCCCATGCAGGTGCAGGGGCCCAAGGACTTGGGTCATCTTCTACTGCTTTCCTAGGCCATAACAGAGAGCTGGATCGGAAGAGGAGCAGCCAGAATGCGAACGGTGCTGCAGGCTGGGGCTTTAACCCACTGTGCCACAGCACTGGCCCCTATAGTTTTCTTGATATATATACTCTACATGGTTCTAATTAAAAGTATCCTAAGTAGTTATATATTTTGATTGCTATTGTGAATGAGCTCTTTCCCTATTTTTGTTTCCTAACAATTCTAGTTTTTTTCCAGTATATATATTTCTGATATATATTTCCTTTTTTGTGTGTGTGGAGGACAGTGTAAAACTTGATATAAATCTGTACCTAGGGAGTTTACATGCCTTATGCTGATTTTGAAGACTGTACAACGTACCTCCAGTTTTTTCTGATATTTTTCACATTCCAATTGACACTGTGTGAGATTTCTTGCAGTTTCCTCCTGTAGAAGCTGCATGCGTTCACTTTCAAAAGACTTTAATTTACTTTGATGGAAAAATTCTGTGACTTTGCTTTCTGTACTAAGTTGTAGTTCTCGGTACCTGAAAGAAGCAGAAGGGTTATGAGTCCAAAGAAAGCAGTCTCAATGGGTTATATAAACCTAAACCCTACTTCTACATCTTCCATATCCCCATATTTATGCAATTCATAATTACACTTAACTTAACAAAGCTTTTATAAATAATTTAGATGTGCATATGTACAGAAGTTAAGTCCAGAGAATTAACATCCCCATTTCTTCCTTATTTTCATTTGTTCTATTCAAAAGTATTTGCTTATCATTGCTATTTGTAAGACATTTAAAATAAAAAATGGAAAGAACAAAGTTTAGTTATATTGCTTAAAATGATTATTTTTCATAGGCCTTCTTAAATTTACAGCATTGAGCTTTTTTATTCTAAATCTAAATAATGTCAGATGGAGAAGAATGGCATGAAATGCAAGCATTAAAGTTCAAATTCCTGAGATACTTGCAAAATAAATTAAGTTAGTAAATAGATATATTTAATATTAAACAAAATATAATGTACAAATTGTGAAGATAAATTTAGAACTACAAGTAGTCCATTACAACATAGTTAAGGAACATTTTCTTTATTTCATAGTTATAACTAGTGACAGAAACATTTTCACTTAACATGCAAATGCCCACATATTGTAAATTTGGAGATACTTTAGATTGACTGTGTTCTAACAGAAAGCAAAACACAAATACATTACAGCTTTTCAGGGAGCTACCATGAACCCCAAGATAATGTTAGATCTGTTATTTAAATTTATCCAGATATTTATCAAGCTAGTCAAAATGCTAAGTAATGAGCATGTACTGGTAGATAAAATATTGTTTTTTTTTTTTCCCTTAAATAACTTGAGCTTTCTGGGAAAGGCAAACACATCAATATGAAAATTCCAAACAGACTGGTATGTGCTTCAATAGGATAATCCCCAGGATGAATAGGAAGGACTGTAACTGGGTTGGTATACAGATGCGTGTGTGAGTATATGTCTAACACAGGAGGAGGTACAGAGCGGGCAGTGTTCTAGGGAAGAAACCGGCTATGTGCAGGACAGGGCAGCAGAGAACAGAGTCTGTTTTATCCATGGCATCTCATTTAATCCTTCCAATAGCCCAATTCTGTGTTTGTAGATGAGGAGCCCGAGACTCAGAGGTGTCAAATTGTTTGACAGAAACAATCTACTTGTAAATTTCAGGTTGGGTTTTTACATTCAACTCTATAGGAATAGTCCTTTCACTATTTCAATTAAGCAATATTTGAGGTAAGATAAACTATAAAATGTTTTAAAAAAGATTTATTTATGCCTTTGAAAAGCAGAGGGACAGAGAGAGTGAGAGAGAGAGAGAGAGACAGAGACAGTGAGAGATAGAGACACACACATAGAGATCTTCTATCTGCTGGCTCACTTGCCAAATGGCTACAACAGCCAGATCTGGCCAGGCTGAATCCAGGAGACTAAAGCTCCATCCAGGTCTCCTATATGGGTGGCAGAGCAGCAAGGACTTTGGTCAAACTTCTGCCTTCCTAGCTGTATTAGCAGGGAGCTGAACCAGAAGCGGAGCAGCAGGGACTCAAACTGGCACTCCAATAAGGATGCCAGCATTGCAAGGAGTAGCTTAATCTGCTGTGTCACACCACTGGTCCCTAACATGTTTTGTAAAAGTCACTTCATTCCTGTAAGTGATAACAGCATTCAAAGAATAATCAGAGAAGAGAGGCATTATATATCCATCACAGGCTACAGTTTCACTCTTGGCACTTTTATCTTTGGTAAAAGTAGATCTCATTCAGACTAGTGGAAGTTCTATACAATGTATTATAGCAAGGCTTGAAAGTGACTGTCAAAAGTGTTCAGACCATCCAGTAGAGTAAGGATAGTCTTGTCAACAAATGGTGCTGGCAAAACTGGATGTATACATGTAGAAGAATGAAATCAGATCCATACCTCACAACATATATAAAAATCAACTCAAGATGGACCAAAGACCTAAATTTAAGACTTGAGACTAAGAAAACATAGGGGAAACACTCTAAGACATTGGCGTAATGCACAACTTCTTGGACAAGACCCCCAAAGCGCAGGCAACAAAAGCAAAACTAAACAAATGGGACTATATCAAATTCACAAGTTTTTGCTCAGCAAAGGAAGCCATCAATAGAGTTAAGAGACAACAGAATGCGAAAAAATATTTGCAAACCACCTGACAGAGGATTAATATCCCAAATATATTAGCAACTTAACTCAACAACAACATTGTTGTTCTCCAGTTGAGAAATGAAAAAAGGACTTCCAATAGGCACTTCTCAAAAGAAATACACATGACCAACAAATATATGAAAAATGCTCAGCATCACTAGTCATCAGGGAAATGCAAACCAAAATCACAATGACATATCAACTCATCCCTGTCAGAATGGCTAAAATCCAAAACAGAGAGAATAACAAACGCTGGTGAGGATATGGAGAAAGAGGAACACTTATACATTGTTAGTGTAGTCACTGTGGACAACAGTGTGGAGATTTCTTAAAAAACTAGAAATAGACTTGCCATATGATACAGCAATCCCACTACTGGGTATATACCCAAAACGACTTGAACAGAATATATCCAAGAGATACTTGCACCACCATGTTCAGAGCAGCACTGCTTACTAGAGCCAAAATTTGGACTCAACCAAGGAGCCCATCATCAGATGAATGGATAAAGAAAATGTGGCTTTAAGTATACATAATGGAATGTTATTCAGCTAAAAAAAAATTCTACCATTTGCAGTAGAATGGTGCAACTAGAGGATATCATGTTGAGTGAAATAAGCTGGACCCAGAAAGACAAATAGGACATGTTCTCCCTTATATGTGGGAGCTAAAATTTAAAAAACAAAAACAAAAAAAGAGAAACATCTGTATTTGTATTGCTACAAATATCATTTTATGAAACTTTTTTTTAAAGATTTATTTTATTATTTGAAAAGCAAAGGTACAGAGAGGCAGAGAGAGAGAGAGAGAGAGAGAGAGAGAGAGAGAGAAAGAGGTCTTCCATTCACCAGTTCACTCCCCAAATGGCCATAACGGCCCAAGCTGTGCCAATCTGAAGCAAGGAGCTTCTTCTGGGTCTCTGATGTGGGTGCAGGGACGCAAACACTTGGGCCATCTTCCACTGCTTTCTCAGGCTATAGCAGAGAGCTGGATCAGAAGTGGAGCAGCTGGGACTTGAACCGGCGCCCATATGGGATGCCAGCACTGCTGGTGGTAGCTTTTACCCAGTATGACACAGTGCCGGTCCCGAAATCATTATCTTCTTTTATGATAACTTATGGGACACATATAGGCCACATTACTAAAACAAATTCTGGATAAGTCATTTAGAATGTGGATAATGACTTTTAAGTTAGTTTGTTTTGCAAAGATCAAAATATAAAGTTTGCCTTTTTATGGATTCAAGAATTTGGGAGATTCTGGTATCAATGACAACTTCAAATAGGTAATTAGGAACAGTCAGTTCTTGGCATTACTCATTCATTATATAGCACCTGAAGTTACTTTTAGCACTAATATTAACTGCTATATTAAAAAGTTAAACTGTGGACAATATTTAGACATTCAGAATATAGACTATTTAACAAGAGTTAAGCAATGAACTATCTAGGGAATAATTATTGTTATCTGAGTGTGCTCAGTAGAAGTCTTGAGTATGCCCTTTAATGAATTGAAGCTTCTATAAAACCAAATGATAACCCTAAAACACTCACATGTTGTTTATACAGTGAAAGAAATCTGCCCCAAATCACTACGCTGTTTTAATAACTTTAATTTGTTAAACTGAACTATGAAAATGTTGAACAAACATTACAGCTACGAAAGTAGCTCCAGCAGTGAGGAACTAATGGTGCCAAGAGCATAAACTGACAGTTTCAGGTAACTCCCACTTAATTTGTTTTGCTAATACAACCTGTTACATTTTGCCTTGTTGACTCAGACTTCTCATCTCATCCTCTCAATTTGAACATCGTATTTGAACTAAGTCAATATTATTTCACACATTAACAACTTTATATTTGACATTCTAATTCAGCATAGTACCCTTAAGAGGTCAAATTTCCCATAAAGTTAAAGTACAATGGAATCTCCTACTATCCTAACAACTATCTAATAATCCCAGGATGGAAATTTGGCTACATTTCTGTTTATGCTATTTTGTGAATGGGTTTTTAGTTTTCATAGACCCACCTATATAACTATCACATGCTACTTAAAAAGTAATAATTTAGTCCTGGAATGAATGAACAGTTTGCTTTGAAGAAATATTCACAACAAGATGAATCTTTGAGCTGGAGGTACAAGGGGGAAAAAATCAGGTGGAAACCAGAGACTATATTAGGAGCTACAAAGAAGTTAATTCATAAAAAATGCTCCAAGCAGCACGGTACATTCTATGATGCTGAAAAATAACTGCAGGAGAGACATCAACATGACACTGGATTCTCAGAAATGGGAGAACTTATTTCAACAAAAGCCCTGGATAAAACATCAAATAACAACAGATTTTCATACAATATTTATACAGGCAGCTTTCCACACTGACCACAAGGAAAGTTTTACTCATTATATTCTTATTTATAAAGTCAAGCATATATATGATTTATTTCCAATTCTATCAACAATGTCATCATTGAGTAATAAGTTGAAAGATCAATATTTAACCCATTATTTACTTTTTAATCTGTTTTCAAACCAATGAGAAACAAGTGATTTTTGAATCTTTTCCATAAAATGTTCCTGGCTTGTACTATATTATAAATTGTACATTTATTCTGAACTCAGTTATCTAATCTTATTTGGCAGAGAGGCATTCTCAGGCAAAACAGATAAAAAGTATTGTATTCAGTGGTGAGGTTCCTCTGATCACCAGGAAAAGAACATGGTCCTTCCATTATGAAATTTAGGAGCTGTTAGAGATTTAAGTAAGATACTGAAGCAGTTGAAGCACAGCATTTGTTTGTATGTAGCAGGTCAGCTACGTGTAGATAAACACTAAGACCCTGTCTGTTCCAAGATCTACTGGCAAAGAGAACAAAGCCAAGTGACAGGATCTAAAGTACTAGGGGCTGGCATTGTGGCATAACAAATTAGGTTGCTGCCTGCAATGCAGGCATCCCATACAGATGCCTGTTCAAGTCCTGGCTGCTTCATTTCTGATCCAGTTCCCTGCTGATGTGCCTGGGAAGGTAGCAGAAGATGGCAGAAGTGTCTGGGCCCCTGTACCCATGTGGGAGACCTGGATAAACCTGGCTCCTGGCTCGTGGCTTCAGCGTGACCCAGCCCCAGCTGTTGTGACCATTTGGGGAGTAAGTCAGTGGATAGAAAACCTCTCCGGGCCGGCGCCGCAGCTCACTAGGCTAATCCTCCGCCTTGCGGCGCCGGCACACCAGGTTCTAGTCCCGGTCGGGGCGCCGGATAGTGTCCTGGCTGCCCCTCTTCCAGGCCAGCTCTCTGCTGTGGCCAGGGAGTGCAGTGGAGGATGGCCCAAGTGCTTGGGCCCTGCACCCCATGGGAGACCAGGATAAGTACCTGGCTCTTGCCATCGGATCAGTGTGGTGTGCCGGCTGCAGTGCGCCCGCCACGGCAGCCATTGGAGGGTGAACCAACGGCAAAAGGAAGACGTCTCTCTGTCTCTCTCTCTCACTGTCCACTCTGCCTGCCAAAAAAAAAAAAAAAGAAAGAAAACCTCTCTCTCTCTTTCTCTCTCTGTAACTCTGCCTTTCAAATAAATAAAATAAATTTTTTTTTCATTTTCGATTCTCTTTATATACAGAAGATCAGTTTAGCATACATTAAGTAAAGATTTCAACAGTTTGCTCCCACACAGAAACATAAAGTGAAAAATAATAGATGATTTCTTAAATGATGATGAAATCAGATCAGACCTATTGTCATGTTTAATCCCAGTGAGAGTCAAGTTGGGAATTGATAATTTCTTCTTTTTCTTCTTCTTCTTTTTTTTTTTTTTTTTTTACAGAAGATCAGTTTAGTATACATTAAGTAAAGATTTCAACAGTTTGCACCCCCATAGAAACACAAAGTGAAATATACTGTTTGAGTACTCGTTATAGCATTAAGTCTCAATGTACAGCACATTAAGGACAGAGATCCTACATGAGGAGTAAGTGCACAGTGACTCCTGTTGTTGACTTTACAAATTGACACTCCTGTTTATGGCATCAGTAATCTCCCTATGCACCAGTCATGAGTTTCCAAGGCTATGGAAGCCCCTTGAGTTCTCTGACTCTTATCTTGTTTAGACAAGGTCATAGTCAAAGTGGAAGTTCTCTCCTCTCTTCAGAGAAAGGTACCTCCTTCTTTGAAGACCTGTTCTTTCCACTGGGATCTCACTCACAGAGATCTTTCATTTAGGGTTTTTTTTTTTTTTTTTTTTTCCCAGAGTGTCTTGGCTTTCCATGCCTGAAATACTCTCATGGGCTTTTCAGCCAGATCCGAATGCCTTTAGGGCTGATTCTGATGCCAGAGTGCTGTTTAGGACATCCACCATTCTATGAGTCTGCTGAGTATCTCGCTTCCCATGTTGGATCACTCTCCCCCTTATTTATTCTATCAGTTAGTATTAGCAGGTACTAGACTTGTTTATGTGCTCCCTTTGACTCTTAGTCCTTTCATTATGATCAATTGTGAACTGAAATTGATCACTTGGACTAGTGAGATGGCATTGGTACATGCCACCTTGATGGGATTAAATTGGAGTCCCCTGGTATGTTTCTAACTCTACCATTTGGGGCAAGTCAGCTTGAGCATGTCCCAAATTATACATCTCTTCCCTCTCTTATTCCCACTCTTATGTTTAACAGGGATCACATTTCAGTTAAATTTCAACACTTAAGAATAACTGTGTATTAATTACAGAATTAAACCAGTCATATTAAGTAGAACAGACAAAAAAAAACTACTAAGAGGGATAATATATTAAGTTGTTCATTAACAGTCAGGGCTATGCTGATCAAGTCACCGTTTCTCATAGTGTCCATTTCACTTCAACAGGTTTCCTTTCTGGTGTTCAGTCAGTTGTCACCGATCAGGGAGAACATATGGTATTTGTCCCATATACAGGGACAAATAAAATAAATTTTTAAGAAAAAACATAAAGTACCAGGAAGGCTCATGGAAGTTTTTTTTTTTTTTTCAGATTTATTATTTATTTATTTGAAAGGCAGTTACAGAGAAGCAGAGAGAGAGAGAGAGAGAGAGAGAGAGAGAGAAAGGTCTTCCATCTGCTGGTTCACTCTCCAGATGGCTGCAATGGCCAGAGTTGCATCATCTGAAGCCAGGAGCCAGAGCTTCCTCTGGGTCTCCCACATGGGTGCAGGGGCCCAAGGACTTGGGCCATCTTCTACTGCTTTCCCAGGCCACAGCAGAGAGCTGGATTGGAAGTGGAGTAGCCAGGACTCGAACCGGCACCCATGTGGAATGCTGGCATTGCAGACTGGGTTTTAACCCACTGCGCCACAGTGCCAGTCCCAGGGAAGGATTTTTAATACTCAGCCAGTAGGTAGAGTTACTGGGTGGACTGAACGCATTAAAAGATACTTTGAATACTGAAAAAGAGGACAGTAAAAAGAAAATACTGTGACTTAGAAGAATGCATGGGAGCAGGTAGTCAAGGCTAGATCACTAAATCCCTTGTGTGAGCAGGATGATACAATTCTAAATTGACAAGCAAGTGGGGCAGAGTCTGCTGATAATTTTCCTACACTTGAGTGGTGTGCTCTAAGAGATGAGCCTGAATTTCCATAGAGGGAGACTGTGGTGGATTTGCTGCTGGAAATCAGAGTTGACAAGAGTAGAGCTGATACCTCTATTAACTGAGAACTCAATTTTGCTCAAAAAGATAACTGTTGTTTCTGTTTTGACATTTTCTCTTCTTTGCTGTACAGTAACTATTTTCAAATTTATTTTCTATTCTATAATTTATCAAATCCATTTTTAGAGTAAAAACTTCAAACCTTCCAATAAAGGTTTCAGGCCTGTTTGTAACAATTTTCAATTTCATTTCTCCTTTCATGGATAACCACTATTATGAGTTTTCTGTGAATTTTTCTAGAGATTTAAAAAAAATGCGTATGTGCATCATGGAAAGATAGTATCAGTTTCCTTTTTAAAACAAATAACATTATACCATATTTCTTTTCTTCTGTAATTTATTTCACTTAAGAATATGTCAGGATCGTTTCATGTCTGTACTCATTTCATTTGCTACATAGTAGAGCATGATGTTGACAAAATTATAAAATGAATTTCAATTTATTTTACCCTAAACTCATAAACATTTAGGTTGTTTCGAAATGACTCGAAACATCATTCACAGGGCTTCAAGGCTCATCCTTTGGCTGAAGTAGTGGCTTCCTGCCATTCATGTGGGAGACCTGGATTGTGTTGTGGTTCCTGTTTAACCTGTCTCTGCCACCTCCACTTATGCTCGCATATGGGGAATGAACCAGCGGATGGGAGTGTGCTTTTGCTATCGCTATCTCTCTGCTCTCTCTCTGTTTCTGCGTCTCTCAAATAAAAATAAATAAATATAAAGAAAAAAAAATGATTATCCTAGTGATTGCCTCCTATGTACAATGAGAATTCATCTAAGAAACATATAGTCAAGTGGAATTGTTGGGTCAAAGGATTTTAAATTTTAACACTGCCTATTTTCCTCCCAAATAGTTATACCAACTTTGAATGCAACCAGAAGAATATGAAATATAATTCTCAATGTCCTCACCAATATTTGATATTATCATCCATAAAAATGTTTGCTATGCACATTAAAAATGAATTATACCTTCACATAGAATTCACTACCATTTTCTCCAATGATATTATAACTTAAAAATCTTCCCATGTTCTCGAAGCCCCTCCATAAATATTTTCATTGGCTTCATAATTTTCCATCCTCAATAATTCTCCTATTGTTACACATTGAGCCTCTGCCCAATTTCTCACCTCATTTTTCACAGCAAATGCTTCTACTCAGTTTATTCACCCACCCAAATGTAATGGACTTTCCTCTGAATACAGTTTTAATTTCCCCAAACAAAATACATCTTTGATGGAAGAAGGCCACCGCAATGAAAGACTGCTCCAAGGACTAAGCTGCGAAGTAACGTATTCAGCAATACCAGCCCTCTTGGGAAAAGTGTATGGACCCCTAATGTACTGAATTCAGCAGCAGATATTCTTAGTTGCCCATATATTCTGATATGTTTCTTTAAAAAATGAATCTGGACTCATTATTTACATATATAGTTGGACATTAATCATGAACATATCTAAAAATCACATTTATAATGATATATAAAAAAAGTAAATAGCCTAAAGAAATAAGATCTGGGATATCTTACCTAAAAGGTAAGGAGGTGAGAAAAGAAACTCAGTCATTTTCATATTACATGCTCCAACTTAAGAGTAATTTTACCAAAGGCAACTTAAAATTTTTGAAATAGGAGATTCAAGAAATAAAATACTAAGTAATTTTGGCTCAAATACATCATTTACATCTCATAACAAAGTGTTATAAAGGCAAGTAAGGGATGAAGTATTTATTGTATCATTAGTGTCTATCATAAATCTTTGGTTAGTTTTTTCTGTATCCTAAAAAATTTGAAAGACTTTAGAATACAGAAATAAGCACCTTTGCCCTGATACAGCCAATCTATAATTTCTAATCTTTTACTTTAATAAGGTGAAAAAATTCATACTCTGAGGGGCTGGCATTGTGGCTATGGCACTGCCATTTCTGATTCAGCTCCCTGCTAATGGCCTGGGAGAAGCAGTGGGGGACTCCTGCTACCCACATGGGAGACCTGGAAGAAGCTCCTGGCTCAGCCCTGGTCTCTGTGGCCATCTAGGGAGTGAACAGGCAGATGGAAGATCTCTCTCTCTCTTTCGAGTAAATAACTCTTTTTTTTTTTTTTATAATACACACTTTGATTCTGTTGTAAATATTTCAAAATACATCAAATTATATACACATTTCTATATATTTATATAACAATACTACAACTTAGAACTGAATGTTCAAAAGCAGATTTGTGAAAGTCTACAGACACTTATTTAAAAACAACTTTCTGCAAGGTCATTTTTCTTCAGTTGTATCAATCTACGCATTAGGTGGTAAGGAGGGCACCTGGGAATCTTGTTAGATTGCATACCAACTTGTTGTATTATAATATGTCCTCCTAGTGAGATGTGTTTATCCTCTAGTTGAGAATCACTATATACGTTAAGAATGGGAGTAGGCAACACATGTGAAAGTCTTGAATGTAGAAAACATGTTAAGAATAATAACTATATACTAGAGAATACACTTCAAATTGTTTTCATATTGAGATTAAAATATAAAATGCTATCAGAGATTTTATTTTTGTGTATTTATAAAAGATTTATTCATATTTTTGAGAGGCAGAGTTATACACACACACACACACACACACACACACACAGAAGAGAGAGAGAGAAAGCCAGCGAGCGAGAGAGAGAGAGGTATTCCATCCTATGGTTCACTCCCCGAATGGCTGCAACAGCTGGAGCTGGGCTGATCCAAAGCCAGGATCTGCGTCTCCCATGTGGGTGCAGGGGTCCAAGCACTTAGCCGTCCTCCCAGGCCACCAGCAGGGAGCTGGATTGGAAATGGAGCTGCCAGGACATGAACCAGCACCCACATGTAATGCTGGCGCCGCAGGTGGAGGCCCAACCTACTACACCACAGTGCCAGTCCCTTGTGCATTATTTTTTTTCTATTGTTTTACCACTATTTTCTTTCACTCTTCTGTTATTTCTATATTAAAAACTTCTAAATATGTAGTTAGATATCTGCTCAAAATTATTTCCAATGAAAATTAGGGGAGTAACTACAGAACTCTGAAGACATAAAATTAACGAGGAACAGAATTCTAGTAACTCTAGTCTTCCCCTTGCAATTGTGAAATTTTCCAAATTAAAAAGCAAGCAGGTAGGGAAAACTTAAAAAATCATCATCAGTGTCACAACAATGATTACTGCTGGACATGAGAAAGACATTCAAAAGGCATTTGGGTATTTGTCCAAACGTTTCTTCCATTTAGACTTCTTCAACTCGTTCACTTCTCAGCTGTAATACTACATCTGTCATTTTTGGCTTACAAGCTAATTCTTAAATGAATGTGAGAGAACTTTTTTTTTGCGAGCTGAAATACGCTGAGTATGTTTAACAACTGTAGCGTGGATTTATAAGAATTCCAAGCATGCAATTAGAGTAATTCAGTGCATCTATCATATCATGATCAAATAAATATGTAATGTCATTAATAAAATAAATAACATGTAGTAATATTTGGCTATCTTACACAGGCAAAAAATAGGCATCACAGGTATGCAAAGATAAAAATATTTAAGTGAAACAAATATAAATGAAAAGAATGTTGTCTTAAAATAAATCAAACCTGCCATCAGTTAAAATAGAGCAAAATGGGTTGCTGGTTTCCCCTTTTTTATAACATGACAACAAACTCTTAAAATTCAGTTTAAACCATTATCTGAACCAATTGTATCAGCATGCTTTGCAGTACTCAAAGCTCTATTTCATGATGGATTCAATATTTAACTCAGAATGGAGGGTTATATTTAAGAAAAAAGTAAAATATATGAGTGGTATCTAAAAAGGTCATTGGAAAAAGCACTTTTTTTGGAGGGGGATGCTGTTATGAAGAACAGTTTAAAGCTCTAGTAGTAGCAAGATGGAGCTAATCGTGGTTTTATACTATTTTTCTACAATATATAGCTTAAAGATAAGAAATAAATCACTGTGGTTAGTATAAAAAGTATTTTAAAGGAAAAAAAGGATCCAAAAGTCATTTATCTAGGTCAATTTCCCAATAACAGGCAAGTTCTTTTAATTTTAACTAATATAAATTAGCATTATGAAAAAGGGCCACAGAATTCCACAAGAACTCTAGGAAACTCCTGAACTGGGATGCAGACTCCACTGTCCTGGATCTTTAAACTCAAGTGGTTTGGGAGTAGCGCTGGGTCATTAGTGACGCTTGTGTGTTTTCTGAATGAGAAGGATTCCTGATTTTCTTCAGCCTAGCCAGAAAGGATCGTCAGAACCACTTGTGGAACTTCTGGAACTCTAATTACCATAGCTCTGTCTTAGATTTACTAAATGAAAATCCCTGCGAAAAAGATGTCATGTTGAGTTTTGGGTGATTAAATAAGCTAGTACAAGTAAAATGCTCACAACAGTGCTTGTGTAACCGAAACAGAAGTTGCTTAAGTGACAGAATCGTGTGTGATAACCTATCTTTGGGTTCCTACTATCTAGTACATTACCTAGGATATTTATAAGCTCTTAATAAACCTTTATCAAATAAGAGAAGAGAATGGAGTCATATTAAACTTGAGGTTTCCTTTGTGTTATAAAATATAAACTACTTAATAGTTTCAATTCCCAATAGTAAACCCTGAAGTATCAAAAATGAATTTGACCAGGGGCAATCCTTTCTGAAATGTGACAAAAATAATAAATTAGGATGACTATTACCAGCTTTCGATATCAGTATAAGATGAAGCAAATTATAGGGAGTAAAGAAAGAGAAACCAAAATGATTATAGCATAGGTTTAACTGAACTACAGGAAAGATTAATGTTTCTAAAAATGTAGTTTCGATAATGACTAAGGTGGTAGAAAGAGGCCTGACAACATTCTAAAAACATTTTAAACACAGAAGTGCCAAACAGAGAGAAAAGTTAGCATGCTATGATAAGCTCTAAGCTGTATAATTTGTTGAAATTATTGCAGAACTTATGCAAAATTTTAGGAAGCCAACTAAGTGTGACTCAGTAGCCTATTCACAGAATGTGATAAAGTCTATCATGAGGGCATGCAAAACAGAAGGGAAGTAGAAAAACACAATAACGAGAAGAATTAAATCACTTTGTGGAGTCTATTTTCTCATCTCTTAATCTCTCTCATTAAACTTATTGGATAAAATAACTACTTACCAGTACTTTTGTAAACTACTACCTTGGGGTTTTCTAAGTATATATTAAATGTAATGTTATGCTAGGTAGCATTCAGTAAACATATATCATGTTGTGATCATAGTTTTATTTTCCACAGCTGTTTATGAAATGAAAAAGCTTGTAAAGTTCTAGAAAATATCTATACAACTACATGTCTATTTGACCACCCAATTATGGCTATAAACACTTCAAGACAAAAAAAAAAAAACCCAATAATTTAATCAAATAAAGTAAATAAATATCAATTAAAAACTAAACACTTATATATCCTACATTATTATTTTGAAGAAATGCCTTCTCTTTTTAAAAATATTTTCTTGGATCTGATTTGTTTCCCTATACTTTTCCTACAAGTTGCTTCTCCTCTCTAGCTTCTTCTCTCTCTTTTATTGCTCTGATTCCTATTCCTGTGCTCTCACTTGGTATTATAATCACGACCCAAGTGGGTTGTTAGAGGCTTGTGATAAAAAGCCATAGATGAACTCTAAAAGCCTTTACTAAGAGGAAACCTGAAATGGTGTGAATTGGTGCATGCTGACCCACACAAAAGAAAGGAATTTAACATTTGAGTATTTTGTGTTTTTATTTACTTTTCATAAACACACACACACACACATTTCCCTACTTAATAATCTCTAAAACCCTAACATATAATTCAGAATTATTCTTTTTAGAGATAAAGATCCAGAGATTCTGAAAAGCGAGTGACCTGACCAAAGAAGTAGCAATGCTAGAATTTATGCCCAGGTCTGTATGAGATTCCTAGGTGCTTATACTGCAACAATGTGCATCCAAGAGAGAATATATATATATATTAAAATAAAAATAAAAATAAAGCATGTAGACAAAACACATACATAATCTCCAGCAGTACACCATTGGCAAGTAAAGATGGACAGAGACAACTAAAGCAGGAAGGTAGTAATGACAAAGTATATGACAGAAAGATAAAGAAGAAAACAGGCGAGGACACAATGCAAAAAACAAAATACCCAAAAGCTCTACATAGGAAGATGGAGAGAAAAGTTATTTCCCTTGCTTTAGACAAAGATGACTCTGTGCCTTATAAACATTACAGTCCATGCATGCATTTCAGAAAAGGCCTTTCCTCTCAAACTATCCTTGAGGAAAAAATGGGAGGAATGTTTTATTTGAGTCCTTATAAAGTCTCTCCCACTGAGTAGTCACTCATTATTCTGAAAGGCAACAGAAGACCACTGGCTTGCAAAATACCAAGAATATTCTTCTGAGATCTAGAAAAAAGGATGCTGAAATTCACATTGAAACATAGGAGACCCCGAATAGCTAAAGTGATCTTATACAACAAAAACAAAGCAAGAGGCATCACAATACCAGATTTCAAGACAACTGCCACAAGGCAGTTACAATCGAAACAGCCTGGTACTGATACAAAAACAGATGGTTAGACCAATGGAACAGAATAGAAATGCCAGAAATCAATCCATGCATCTACCACCAACTTACCTTTGACAAAGGAGCTAAAATCAATCCCTGTAGCAAGGATAGTCTTTTTAACAAATAGTGCTGGGAACACTGGATCTCCATACGCAGAAGTATGAAGTGACCCCTACCTTACATCTTACATAAAAATTCACTCAAAATGGATTAAAGACCTAAATCTACACCCAATACTATCAGATTATTAGAGGACATTGGGGAATTCCTACAAGACACTGGCATAGCCAAAGAGTTCTTGGAAAAGACCCCAGAGGCACAGACAACCTAAACCAAAATTGACAAATGGGATTACACCTAATTGAAAAGCTTCTGTACGGCAAAAGAAGCACTCAGCAAAGTCAAGAGGCAACCAAAAGAATGGGAGAAATTATTTGTAAACTATGCAATTGATAAAGGATTAATAACCAGAATATATATAAAGAGATCAAGAAACTCAACAACAACAAAACAAATAACCCAGTTAAGAAATGGGCAAAGGACTTAAACAGGCATTTTCCAAAAGAGGAAATCCAAATGGCCAACACAAATGAAAAAATGCTCAGGATCACTAGCTCTCAGGGAAATGCAATTTATAACCACAATGAGGTTTCATCTCACTCCTGTTAGAATGGCTTTCATACAAAAATCAACAAACAACAAATGCTGGTGAAAATGTGGGAAAAGATACCCTAATCCACTGTTGGTGGAACGTAAACTGGTAAAGCCACTATGGAAGACAGTATGGAGATATCTCAGAAATTGTAGTAAAAACCTACCAAATGACCCAGCCATTCCACTCCTGGGAATTTACCTAAAGGAAATGAAATCAGCATGTGAAAGAGTTAACTGTACCCCATGTTCACTGCAGCACAATTCACAATAGCCAAGATATGGAATCAACCCAAAGACCTGTCAACTGAAGACTGAATAAAGAAATTATATGAAATATACACCATGGAATACTATACAGTAGTAAAAAAAAATTCGGTTGTTTGCAACAAAATGGATGAATCTAGAAAATATCATACTTAGTGAAATAAGCTAGTCCCAAAAAGATGAATACCATATGTTCTCTTTGAACTGTGACAACTAATAGTGCACCTAAAAGACAACTCATAGACGTGAAATTGACACTTTGAAAAGCAATGACTGGCGCTGGTGCCATGGCTCACTTGGTTAACCCTCCGCCTGTGGCGCCAGCATCCCATATGGGTGCCGGGTTCTAGTCCTGGTTGCTCCTCTTCCAGTCCAGCTGTCTGCTGTGGCCCAGGAAGACAGAGGAGGATGGCCCAAGTGCTTGGGCCCCTGCACCCGCATGGGAGACCAGGAAGAAGCACCTGGCTCCTGGCCTCAGATCGGCGCTGTGCCAGCCATAGTGGCCATTTGGGGAGTGAACCAACAGAAGGAAGACCTTTCTCTCTGTTTCTCTGTCTATAACTCTACCTGTCAAATAAATAAATAAAAAAGAAAAGCAATGACTTTGAACAGCCACTGTCTCAACTGTTGACGAACAATTTCGTTTTTCATACTACTTGTTGAACTTTTTACTTAACACAGAATTAATCACATGTGTATAAAGTTAATTGAAAATAGATCTTAGTGGCCAGCACCGCGGCTCAATAGGCTAATCCTCCGCCTTGCGGTGCCGGCACACCAGGTTCTAGTCCCAGTCGGGGCGCTGGATTCTGTCCCAGTTGCCCCTCTTCCAGGCCAGCTCTCTGCTGTGGCCAGAGAGTGCAGTGGAGGATGGCCCAAGTGCTTGGGCCCTGCACCCCATGGGAGACCAGGAGAATTACCTGGCTCCTGCCTTTGGATCAGCGCAGCACAGTGGCCGTGGTGGCCATTGGAGGGCAAACCAACAGCAAAGGAAGACCTTTCTCTCTGTCTCTCTCTCTCACAGTCCACTCTGCCTGTCAAAAAAAACAAAAAAAAAAAAACAAAAAAAAAAACAAAAACAAAAACAAAAAAAACCTAGTAAAAAATGGGAATAGGGAGAGGGAGGAAGAAGATGGGTGGGAGTTTGGGTGGGAGGGCAGCTGCATTTGGACAAATCACCATGTTCCTAAAGTTGTAATTATGAAATGTATGAAGTTTGCATTCCTTATATAAATGGTTTCTGGGGGAAAAAAAAAGATGTGTTGTAACAATTTTGACTGTACAACTGTAAAAAAAAAAGCAGCATAGATAATGTGAGAATGTTCTAAGAAAACTTTATTTATAAACACTAACATCTGCATTTCATATAATTTCAATGTGTCATAGAAACATTTATTATTCTTTTGACTTTTGCTCTGTTAATTAAAAAAATATAAAACTCACTGTTACCTTGCAGGATGTACAAAAACAGAGAGGTTTGGTATACTTGTATCCCAAATTGGAGTGCCTGGGTCCAAGTGCTAGCTCCACTTCAGATCTCAGCTTCCTACTAATGCACACTATTGACAGTAGCAATGATGGCTCAAGTACTTGGGTCCCTGCCACCTACACAGGGGACTTGAACTGAGTTCCCCACTTCTGTTGTTTGCCTGGCCCAGCATGGGCTTTTGCGGGCATTAGGGGAATAAAATAAGATTGGTTATCACGTGCTCTCTTTCTGTGTCTGTCATGTGCATTTAAAATAAATAAATAGATACAAATTCTAAAAAATACAAACTTTTAAAAAAGTAAATACAGAAGAAAAACATATCATATAATATTAGTCAAAAGAAAGTTAGAGTAGCTATATTAATTCCAGACCAGATCAAGGAAATTTATCAGGGATAAAAAGGAACATGACATAATGGTAAAAGAGTCAATTTTCTAAGAGGTAACAATACTTGACGTTTATGTACCAACTAACACAAAATCAAAAAATATGAGGAAAACTGAAAGAACTGCAAGGAGAAACAGATGAATCCCCCATTATAGTTGCAGACTTCAAAATTCATCTTTGAAATGAAGATGTCTTGAAATTTTTCAAGTGAAAAATTAATATGGACAATGTTGAACTCAACATCATCACCATCAACTGCAATATAGTTGATATCTATGGTATTCTTTATTCAATACAAGCAGAATATACATCCGTCTAAAGCTCACATACAATACTCATCAAAGCATTCTGGGCCATACATGCATATCAACATGTTTGAAAGAATAGAAAATTTGTCTACTCTCAGACCACAATTGAATAAAACTAGGAATCAATAAAGACAGTTCGGAATTTCCAAAATACCTGGAAATTAACACACTTCTAAAAACACATTGGCCAAAGAAGAGAAAAAGAGAAATTAGAAATATATTAAATGAGAATAAAAATACAACTTAAAACAATTTGCAGGATGCAATGAAAATGTTCCTAGTGGGAAATTTATAGATTGGATACATACATTTAAATAGAAGAAAGATCTCAAATCATTAAGTGTACACTTTAGGAAACTAGAAAAAGAAGAGTAAATTAAATTCAAAGTATGCAGTAGAAAAGAAACAATGACAGCTAAAATCAATACAACTGAAAACAGGAAATAGAAAAAAATCAATAAATCCTAATGTGGTTCTTTGAAAAAAAATCAATAAGATTAGTAATACTTTAGCTAGGCTAACTAAGAAAAAAAAAGAAAGGATACTAATTACCAATATCAGAAATGAAACTGCAGACATCACTACAGATTACATGGACACTGAAAAGACAACAAAAGAATACTAGGAACAACACTATGCTTACAAATCTGATAACCTAGATAAAATGAACCAATTCCTTGAAAGACACAACCTGTCATAAGACATAGAGGAAACAGAATCTGAAGACATAAAGGGAATTGAATCAATCAATAATTGACCTTCTAATGTTGAAAGCATTAGGTCCAGATGGGCTCACTGGTGAACTTTCCCAAATATGTGCTTTTTAGGATTTTTCTTGAAAGATAGAGAGAGAGAGAAAGAGAGAGAAAGAGATAGAGAGGTTTTTCCATTTGCTGATTCATTCCCCAAATGTCCAAATAGCCATTACTAGGCCACATGTCAGGAGCCAGGAACTCCATTCAGGTCTCTCATGTGGGTGGCAGGTACCCAAGTACTTGGGCCATCTTGTACTGCTTTCCCAGGAGCATTAGCAGGAAGCTGGATCAGAAGCAGAGAAACAGGGGAGCCAGCACTGTGGTGTAGTGGGTAAAGCCACTGCCTGCACTGCTAGCATCCCAGGTGGGTGTGGGTTCAAGACCTGGCTGCTCCACTTCTGATCCCTGCTAATGATCTGGGAAAGCAGTAGAAGATGGCCCAAGTACTTGGGCCCCTGCACCTGTGTGGGAGACCTGGAAGAAGCTCCTGGTTCCTGGCTTCAGATCAGTGCAGCTCTGGCCATTGTGGCCAACTGGGGAGTGAACCATCGGATGGAAGATCTCTCTCTCTCTCTGCCTCTCCTCTCTCTGTGTAACTCTGACTCTCAAGTAAAAAATAAATAAATCTTAAAAAACAAAAGACCCTGCCAACAAAGAAAGCCCACTGCTGAATTCTAAAGAACAAATTCCAATTAATTCCTCTCAAGCTATTCAAAATAACTAAAGGAAGGGAATCCTCCCAAACTTCTTTTACGAAGGCAAGATCATCTTAATTCCAAACCCAGAAAAAGATACAACAAAGAACGAGAACTGTAGACTAATATCCATGATAAACACAGATACAAAAGTCTAATACTAGCTAACTGAATCCAACAACACATCAGACACATCATTCATTTGGACCAATTGGGATTTATCCCTGGTATGCAGGGATGGTTCAACATTTGCAGATCAATAAATGTGATACATCACATTAACAAACTGAAAAGTAAAAACCATATGATTATTTCAATAGATGCAGAGAAAGCATATGATCAAATACAACATTCTTTCATGATGAAAACTCTAAGCAAATTGGATATAGAAGGAACATTCCTCAACACAATCAAGGCAATTTATGACAAACCCACAGCCTGCAACCTACTTGTCGCTCCCCCACTAGCAGAAGAACGACACCGGACACTGCGCTGTTCTCTTTCCCTGGCCCTTCCCGGGTTTTTTGCCGCTCCCCCCCCCCCCCGCCGCCTCCGCGGAGGGGCGGCACCCCCGCCACTTCCCCCGCTTCTGCGGAGGAGTGGCACACCGCCAGCCGGCTCTCTCAGGGGTTCCTTAGATATTCCTCCTGCATGTTGTCTCTCTTCTCCTTTATAGTCCTCTTCCACCAATCCCAACTCTGCTGGCGTTCTCTCCCCACTCGCTGAGCACACTGCTCTCCTCCAATCAGGGGCAGGATCAGCTCCTGCAGCTTGTTAGTCAAATTGGTGAGGCAGCTGTGTAGAAGTTGTTTACTCCCTCTCAGCGCCATATGGTGGGAGATCAGATGCATAGAGTTAGTCTTAGCAGTTCCAGTAGTTTAGTCTAGTCTCGGTAATTTCAGTATTTGTCCTCAGTATTTATTTGTCCACAGTCTTAGTACTTATTTGTCTCCTGGGCGATGCGCCCTGCCATGTTACGGGAGACAGGCCCTGCTCCCCACACTACTGAGTGGGGAAAAGTAGAGATTCGGTACCAGACAAAGATGCTCACTCTCACCATTGCTATTCAATGTAGTCCTAGAAGTTTTAGCTAGAGCTATTAGGTGAGAAAAAGCAATCAAAGGGAAAATAGGAAGTCAAATTATCCCCATATGCAGATGACATGATTCTATATGTAGGGGAACCAAAAGACTCCATTAAGAGACAACTGAAACTGATAAAAGAGTTCAGTAAAGTGGCAGGATATAAAATCAACACATAAAAATAAATAGCCTTTGTATACATAGACAATGCCTTGGCTGAGAAAGAACTTCTAAGATCAATACCATCCATAATAGCTAGAGAAAAAATTGAATACCTTTCAATACATTTAACTAAGGAGGTGAAAGATCTCTACAATGAAAAAAAGCAAGAAATAGGAGAAAATATTAAAAAATGGAAAAATATTCCATGTTCATGCATTAGAAGAATCAACATTATCAAAATGTTCATACTACCAAAATTAATTTACAGATTCAATGTGATCCCAATAAAAATATCAAGGACATTCTTTTGAGATCTAGAAAAAAAGATGCTAAAATTTATATGGAAACGTAAGAGACTCCCAATAGCTAAAGCAATCTTATACAAAAAAACAAAGCTGGAGGCATCATAATACTTGATTTTAAGACATACTACAGGGCAATTTTTTTTAATTAATGAATTTATCGAGAGGCAGAGTTAGAGAGGGAGGGAGGGAGGGAGAGAGAGAGGGAGAGAGAGGGAGAGAGAGAGAGAGAGAGAGAGAGAGAGGTCTTCCATTCATATTTCACTACCCAAATGGTTGCAACAACTCGAGCTGTGCTGATCTGAAGCAAGGATCCAGGAGCCAAGAGCTTCTTCTGTGTCTCCCATAAGGTTACAGGGGCCAAGCACTTGGGATATTTTCCACTGCTTTCCCAGGTGCATTAGCAGGGAGCTGGATCAGAAGTGGAACAGCTGGGACTTTAAATCAGTGCCCATACGGGATGCCAGTGCTGCAGGCCACATTGCTGGCAACTACAGGGCAATTATAATCACAACAGTCTGGTACTAGCACAAAAACAGACATGAAAACCAACGGAACAGAAGAAACTCTAGAAATCAATCCACACATCTACAACCAATTAATCTTTAACAAAGGATCTAAAATCAATCCCTGAAGAAAGGACAGTCTCTTCTACAGATGCTGCTGGGAAAATTGGATCGCCATGTGCAGAAGTTTGAAACAAGATCCCTACCTTACACCTTATACAAAAATCAACTTAAAATGGATCAAGCATCTGAATCTAAGACCTGATACCTCAAATTATGAGAGGACAAGATTGGGGAAATTCTGCAAGACATAGGAAAAGACTTCATGGAAAAGACCCCAGAGCACAGGCAATCAAAGCCAAAATTGACAAATGAGATTACATCAAGCTGAGAAGCTTCTGAACTGCAAAAGAAACACTCAACAAAGTGAACAGGCAATTGACAGAATGGGAGAAAATGTTTACAAACTGTGAAACTGATAAAGGATTAATATTCAGAATCTATAAAGAACTCAAGAAACTCAACAACAAAACAAGCAATCCAGTTAAGCAATGGGCAAATGACTTGAATAGGGATTTTTCAAAAGAGGAAATTCAAATGGCCAACAGACACATGAAAAAATGCTCAAGATACCTTGCCCCCAGGAAAATGCAAATCAAAACCACAGTGAGGGCCGGCGCTGTGGCTCACTAGGCTAATCCTCTGCCTGCGGCGCCAGCACACCATGTTCTAGTCCTGGTTGGGGTGCTGGTTCTGTCCCGGTTGCTCCTCTTCCAGTCCAGCTCTCTGCTGTGGCCTGGGAAGGCAGTGGAGGATGCACCCGCATGGGAGACCAGGAGGAAGCTCCTGGCTTCGGATTGGCACAGCATGCCGGCTGTGGCGGCCATTTGGGGGGTGAACCAACGGAAGGAAGACCTTTCTCTCTGTCTCTCTCTCTCACTAACTCTGCCTTTCAAAAACAAACAAACAACAACAACAAAAACAGTGTGGTTTCACCTCACCCCAGTTAGAGTGGCTATCATCCAAAAATCAAAAAACAGTAAATGCTGGTGAAAATGAGGGGAAAATGATACTCTAATACACTTTTGGTGGGAATGTAAACTAGTATATCCACTGTGGAAAAAAGTACAGAGATAACTCAGAAAGCTGAAAATAGATATATCTTATGACCCAGCAATCTCACTCCTGGGAATTTAAACAAACAAAATGAAATCAGCAGATAAAAGAGTGATCATTATACTCAGGTTCATTGCAGCTCAGTTCACAACAGCTAAGATATGGAAACAACCCAGCTGTCCCTCAACACTATGGAATACTACTCATTCATAAAAAAAGAAACAAAATCCCACCTTTTGCAACAAAACAGATGCAACTGGAAACCATTATACTTAATGAAATAAGCCAGTCCCCAAAATACAAATACCATAAGTTTTCCTTGTTCTGTAGTAAGAGAGTACCTAAAATATAATGTATAGGAGTGAAAATGACATTTTGAGCTTCAATGATTGTTTATAGCCCTTGTGTTAACTGTTGAGGAACAGTGTTTTTTCCTTCTTACTATTTGTTGAACTCTTTACTTAGTGTAGGGTTAATCTTAGAGAGTATAAACAAAAAGCAGGTCATTGTAAAAACTACAAGAGAGAATAGGAGAGAAAAGAGGAGGAAGGGTGGGAGTGCGGGTGGGAGTGAGAGCAGGGTGGGAAGTAGCATTATGTTCCTAAATTTGTACACATGAAATATATGAAATTTTATACCTTAAATAAAATTAAAAAATAAAATAAAAACTAGCCATTCTAATGATCATATAGTATCTATGGTTACAATTTTCACTTTCCTGATGACTAATAATATTGAGAAAATTTTTTTGGTGTTTCTTGGTCATGTGTACCTCTTCTTTAGAAAAGTGTCCATTCAAATCCTTTGGCCATTTTTTTAAACTTTAAGTTGGGAAGCTTATCCTGGTAAGTATCAAGAGTTCTGGATGAAAGCCTTTTATTAGACAAATGTTTTTCAAATATTTTCTCCAAGACTGTGGCTTGTCTTTTTCCTATCTTTGTTTTAAAAAAAATTGCAAAGCATAGAAACTTCATGTATTTCATGTATACACATCTGGGAACATAGTGATCCTTCCCACTCTTCCCTCCTCCTGCCCTCTTTTTCCTATCTTACTAGAGGAGCAAAAATTCCTTATTTTGATGAAATCCAATTTAACAAGTTTTTCTATAGTGGCCCGTTCTTTAATGTCCTATATATGCAATCTTGGACTAATCTAAGATCTCTAAATATTTCTCCTATTATTTTCTAGTTTTAGTTATGTTTTAAAATGCATTGTATTTTTTTTAAAGATTTATTTATTTGAAAGTTAGAATTACACAAAGAGAGGAGAGGCAGAGAGAGAGAAGTCTTCCATCCGATGGGTCACTTCCCAATTGGCCACAATGGCTGGAGCTGTGCCGATCCAAAGCCAGGAGCCAAAAGCTTCTTCTGGGTCTCCCATGTGGGTGCAGGGGCCCAAGGACTTGGGCCATCTTCCACTGCTTTCCCAGGCCATAGCAGAGAGCTGGATTGGAAGTAGAACATCTGGGGCTCAAACCAGCACCCATATGGGATGCCGGTGCTTTAAGCCAGGGCGTTAACCTGCTGCGCCACAGCACTGGGCCCGGCACACCGCGCTGATCCGAAGCCAGGAGCCAGGCGCTTCTCCTGGTCTCCCATGCGGGTGCAGGGCCCAAGGACTTGGGCCATCCTCCACTGCCTTCCTGGGCCACAGCAGAGAGCTGGCCTGGAAGGCACTGTATATTTTTAACACTTATTTATCTTCATTTATTTATCTTCCTTCGACTGGTTAATTCCCCCAAATGCCCACAACAGCCAGTTCTGGGCCATGCTGAAGCCAGGAGCATGGGACTTCATCTTTTTCTACTTGTGGCAAGAGTGCAAGCACACAAACTACCAACTACTGCTTCCCAGGATGCATAAGCAGGAAGCTGGACTGGAAGCAAAGAAGCTAGGACTTGAATCAGGCAGGTGTCCTAAGTGGCAGCTTAATCCACTATGACATAATGCCCGTCTTTGTTTTTTGTTCTTACATTTAGATGTGTGAATGATTATGAATTTTTTTATGTGTGACAGTAAGGGTGGAGATTAAATTTTTTGCATATGGATGTTGAGATGTTCTAGCATAATTTGTTGAGAAGAATATCATTTCCTGAATCCTGGCACCTTCAAAATTATTTTCCAAAACTGTTTTGGATATTCAGGTTCTGTGAAATGCTATGTAAATTTTAGGTCAGCTTTTCAATGTCTACAAAAAAGTCTGCTGTGTTTTTGATCAGGATTGCATTTAATCTATAAATCTGTTTGGGGGACAATTTACACTTTAGCAATCAATATTAAGTGTTCAGATACAGGAACATAATCTACCTCTCCAGTTATTTAGGTCTTACTTACTTTTTCTCAGTAATATTCACTATTTTCCGTGTATGAATCTTCTATTCACTTCACATTTTACTGATATTGTTAAATATTTAGCACTTTTGATGTTACTGTGAACAGTAATCTTACTGCTAATATATAGAAACAACTATGCTTTGTCAAAA
This sequence comes from Oryctolagus cuniculus, assembly GCF_051225735.1. Lineage (NCBI taxonomy): Eukaryota > Metazoa > Chordata > Mammalia > Lagomorpha > Leporidae > Oryctolagus > Oryctolagus cuniculus. Next base: position 39,949,109 of record NC_142875.1, read on the forward strand.
TCACCTTGTATCCTACAATTTTGGTGAAGTTACTTATTACTTGTAGTAGTAAATTTGTAGATTCCATCCATGACATTTTATTTTATTTTTTTATAAGATACGTTTTTTTAAAAGATTTATTTTATTTTATTTGAAAGAGTTACACAGACAGAGGAGAGGCAGAGAGATAGAGAGAGAAAGGTCTTCCATCTGATGGTTCACTCCCCAGTTGGCCACAACAGCCGTAGCTGCGCTGATCCAAAGCCAGGAGCCAGGAGCTTCTTCCAGGTCACCCATGCGGGTGCAGGAGCCCAAGCACTTGGGCCATCTTCTACTCTTTCCCAGGCCATAGCAGAGAGCTGGATCGGAAGTGGAGCAGCCAGGTCTCAAACTGGCGCCCATATGGGATGCCAGTGCTTCAGGACAGGGCGTTAACCCGCTGTACCACAGCGCCAGCCCTGAGCTGACATTTTAAGAAAATTTTACATGGGGCCAGCGCTGTGGCTCACTTGGTTAATTTTCTACCTGTGGTGCCGGCATCCCATATGGGTGCGGGGTTCTAATCCCGGTTGCTCCTTTTCCAGTCCAGCTCTCTGCTATGGCCTGGGAGGGCGGTGGAGGATGGCCCAAATGCTTGGGCCCCTGCACCCACATGGGAGACCAGGAGAAAGCACCTGGCTCCTGGCTTTGGATTGGCGCAACGCTGGCTGTGGTGGCCATTTGGGGAGTGAACCAATGGAAGGAAGACCTTTGTCTCTGTCTCTCTCTCTCACTGTCTATAACTCAAAAAAAAAAAAAAAAAAAAAAAAAAAAAAAAAAAAAAGAAACTCTTACTGAGTCTTCTATTCCTCCCTACTTCTATACTTGAATGTATTAGCGTTTCCTTTTTCTTTCTTCATACTATTTGTTGAACTCTTTACTTAACATAGAATTAATCATATGTGTATAAAGTCATTTGAAAATAGATCTCAGTAAAAAGTAAGAGTGGAGATAAGCTGTATACATTCCTATAAACTTAATTTTAAGGATACAGTTTAAAAACTTGTCATAGGACTCCAAATCCCATTAAACTTGGTGGTAAAAATGCCATCCTAATTGTTAAAGTGATTACATTAAGTGTTAAAGTGAACATATAGATATGATTAAGTGTTAAAGTGATCATATAAATAGGATCAAGTGTCTGGTAATAATAACAGATAGAATTAAGAAGGAGAGAATGTTCCAAAATAGGAAGCAGTCCACACAGCAGCCTCATAGAATGACAATTGCTTTAAGTAACAGTCTGACCTCAGAATCAGTCCTTAAGGCTTCCTGATTTGGCTGAAACACCCGAGAGCATTTCAGGCATAGAAAGCCAATACACCGTGGCCAAAAATGTTCTACATGAAGATCTCTGTTAGTGAGACCAAGTGGAAAGAAGTGGCCATCACCGAAGGATGTATTTTTCTCTGAAGGGAGGTGAGAACTTCCACATTCTTTATGGTCTTGTCCAAATACTGATGGAATTTGTGGACTCAAAAGGGTTCCATAGCCTAGACAGTTCATGTCAAGAGCCTCAGGTGATCACTGACATCATACATAAGAGTGTTAATTGTTAAATTATCAACAGGAGTCACTGTGCACTAACTCCCCAAGCAGGACCTGTCCTCAATGAGTTGTATTATGAGAGTTAACTGTAAAACTAGTTCAGTTTTTGTGTGTGTGTGTGTGTGTGCAAATTGAATAGGACTGGCAAGGGGAGATGGAGGAGGTGGAGGGGTGGGAGGGCAGGTATGATGGGAAGAAGAATCACTATATTCCTAAAGTTGTACTTAAGAAATTTGTATTCCTTAAAAAATAAATATAAAAAAAAGTTTGAAGTGTGTCATGCACAAATTAATGAATACTGAGCTGAAAAATTTCTAGCCTACCAATGGAACAGCTTAGAGGTATCTTAGCTCTTTATTCCTCTTTTCATAGTTTATACTCTAACAAAGAGAAATATGAGCCCAACATACATATTTTTCTCCACATTCTCTTCTGAAACCATGCGGAGAGATATGTTTCTTTTACCTTTTGATGTTCTCAGTAAAATGCAGAGTTGATAATGCTCTCATTTAAAATAAAAGGAAGCAAGGCAAGCAATCTTAAACATTAGGAGTTGGCATGAAAGAAAGCTTAACAGACACTTATGAATTAAGGGGAACAGGAACAGTTCATGGAGTTGGGCAATGGAGACTCAATTCTCATAGGGAAGAAGCAGTTATAGCAACTAATTTTTATTAGGTTCTGTTATGAAATGCTAATGGAAACTGTTTAGCTACGAGGAGTTCCATTTCATGTACAATTAAGTAGAAAAGTTAATCACATTTATTAGACGATATCTGTAATTAAAAGTGTGTGAAAGTGTTTATAAAATTGAATTGTAATTTTTACAAATAAAATTCACAGAAAGAAGTTAAGACAATTTTCTTCATAATCTTCTCCACATGAGCTCCAAGAACCACTATTCCTATTCTTTTCATTGAAAGCTCATGATACTGCTCTATTGCTAACATCAAAGATGTATGTATGGTTAAGCAGTCAAGACTGGGGCCGGTGTTGTGGCGTAGTGGGTTAAGCTGCTGCCTATGATGCCGGCATCCCATACAGGCACTGGTTTGTGTCCTGGCAGCTCCACTTCTGACCCAGCTCCCTGCCCATGCACTTGAGAAAGCAGTGAAAGATAGCTTAAGTGCTTGGGCCCCAGCATACTATGTGAGAGACCCAAATGAAGTTCTTGGCTCCTAGCTTCAGCATGGCCCAGCTCTGGCCATTGCAGCCATCTGCAGAGTGAACCAGTGGATGGAAGATGGATGGATGGATGTCTGTCTCTCTCTCTGCTTTTCCCTCTCTGTAACTTTTTGAAATAAATAAATAAATCTTTAATAAAAAGCTCAAGAACTTTATACTTTGGTATAACTTTATGTTTTGTAATTGTAGTACTGTCTAACATTTGGGGAATGAATACTGGTACATAAGAACAGTGAAAGACAATCAGAACGAACAAATGTCTTATAAGTGAGTGTTTAATGTTTAAGAGGAGGATGGATGGTTACAGGAAAGAGGTAGTTTTTACAATTAAAAAGTATTATTTGGCTATACTGGATATCTAGTTTAAGTATACAGCAGCTGGCTACATGGAAAACTGGCTGACAAATTGCTTCCTTTTGAAGTATTTATTCCATAGTTTTAATTTTCAAAATTAGAGATCATTGCTTTTATTAAAAGAAAAATCCAACTTATGTCTTGTAAGTGCTGTTTCTTTGCACTCAAAAGTTGTTTACAACATATAAATGACTGAGTTTCACAACATACATTTCTTATTTAAACATCTGTTAACTTGTTTTGGATCAAATGCATAGTTTAACCAATGGCAAAAGATGATGAATAAGAATAGACATGTTTTGTGGCACTAACATACAGAACATTCCATTCTCAGAAATGACAGGCTATTTACCATAGATAGCTTGACTTTCCTGTAAACTACTTCTAGAAACTACTGCAAAACTAACATTTCATTTATAGGTAGATGATTATGGGCAGTCTATTAGACTAGATTGATCTGGGTGCACTCTTGCATTGGGGGGAAGGAGATAAATCTTGGAGGGTACTTTTTTTTTTTCTTTTTTTTTTTTTTTGACAGGCAGAGTGGACAGAGAGAGAGAGACAGAGAGAAAGGTCTTCCTTTGCCGTTGGTTCACCCTCCAATGGCCACCATGGCAGGCGCGCTGTGGCCGGCGCACCGCGCTGATCCGATGGCAGGAGCCAGGTACTTATCCTGGTCTCCCACGGGGTGCAGGGCCCAAGTACTTGGGCCATCCTCCACTGCCTTCCCGGGCCACAGCAGAGAGCTGGCCTGGAAGAGGGGCAACTGGGACAGAATCCGGTGCCCCAACCGGGACTAGAACCCGGTGTGCCGGCACCGCAAGGCAGAGGATTAGCCTAGTGAGCCGTGTTGCTGGCTCTTGGAAGGTACTTTTGAGCTTTGATTTTGCCAAAAAAAATTTTTTGAGAAGTGATAAGCATCATTACATTCAGAAAATCTATGAATAATTTAGTTAACAAAAACTCACATTTGGGGTTTTAGTGAATTAAAAGAAAACATTTGAATTCTACTAACAGATATGTATTATGTATCTTTCTTCTTAAATCTTTTTAAAAATATTTATTTGAAAGGCAGAGTGACAAAGAAAAGGATAATGAGAAAGAGAGTGAGGGAGAGAGGGAGAGAAAGAAAGAGAGAGAGAATGAATCTTTATTCATAAATGCCTGCAATAGCTAGGGCTGGATTTTCTACGCAGGTGGCAGAAACCCATGTACTTGGGCCATCTTCTACTGCTTCCCAGGTTCATTAGCAGGAAGCACCAACTAGCTGGGACTAGAAGTAGGCACTCCAACAAGGGACATAGATGTCCAAAGCAGAGGTTTAAATCTGCTGTGCCACAATATGCACTCATCTCTTAAGCTTTGCTGTTTGAAGATGCATTAAATCATTTCCATTTTTTACAAATGAATAAAGATAGAAATAAAAACACATTGACTTGAAGTTATAAGAAAAGACATTGATTTTAAAACACATGAGTGTGATTTTCAAAACTTATAAAAAGATATAATTAAAAGCAGAATAATTTAAATTGGTAACATTTAGAATATATTATAGGCTGAGGATCAGGACTTTGTTCTTTAGAGAGCTTTTTAACAGTGATGATTATCCATCTGCAAAAAATAGATCTACTAGGATCTATTACCAGATCTACTAGGAGACTGTTCAATCTTTATGGTAATGAATAGAGAATAAAGATATATCTTACTTTAAAAATCAACTAACAAAATGACAATAAATAATAATAGTGAACATTTATTGAAAACTTAAAACTGTATACAAATCTTATTTAATTATAATTTATGAGGCATAGATCTATGTGCATAGATCTATGTAGTGGATACATCTATTTTTTCACTTATAGTAAAAATCAAACTGTTTTTTTTTTTTCATTTTATTTGAAAGGTGGACAGAGAAGTATTTTCCATTTGCTGGTTTATTCCCCTAAATGATTGCAACAGTTTGGCTGAGCCAGGTTGAAATCATGGCCATTTGAGGAGTGAACCACAGGATGGGAACATCCTCTCTCTGTTTCTCTGACTCGCAAAACTAACAATAATAATAACAAATAATAATACATTTAAAAGTCACACAGGATACAGGACAACTTTTAATTAAAAATAAATATATGCCATAAATCATAAGGTACAGTCTAGAACATCTAAGGTACCACTTTGTTCAAAAGTTAATTATTTGCTAAATTACACACTAGTAGGTTGGAAAGATAATTCTCAGAAATATGAAATGTTATTACTGATTCCTTAGATTAGCTTATACCTTATAAAATTCTGGTTGAAAATTTACAATAAAATATTACTCCCATTGAAGGACACAAATAAATATAACCAACATGACTTACAGATGTATGTAGTGAGTTGGATGGTCGCCTCCCCAAAAAGATACATTCCTGTCCTAATCTGCAAAATCTGTAATATTACCTTTCTTGGAAAAACAGCCTTTATTTAAAAAAAAAATTATTGGGGGTTGGTGCTATGGTGTAGTGGGTGATGTTGCAGCCTGCAGAGCTGGCATTCCCTGTGGGCGCCGGTTCGAGTCCTGGCTGTTCCACTTCCGATCCAGCTCTCTGCTGAAAAAGCAGTGGAGGATGGACCAAGTCCTTGGGTCCCTGCATTGGCTCCTGGTTTAGGACCAAACCCAGCTCCAGCTGTTGCAGCCATTTGGGGAGTGAACTAGTGGACTGAAAAAGGAGAGAGAAAGAAAACTTCTATCTGCTGGTTTACTCCCCAAATGGCTGCCACAGCTGGGTATATGCCAACCTGAAACCAGGAGCTCTGAGCTTCTTCCAGGTCTCCCACATGGGTGCAGGGGCCCAAGGACTTGGGTCATTCGCCACTACTTTCCCAGAAGCATTATCAGGGAGCTGGATCAGAAGTGGAGCAGCCAGGCCTTGAACAGGTGCCCATATGGGATGCTAGTGCTGCGGGCATAGGCTTAACCTTCTATGCCACGGTGCTGGCCCCCAAAAATGGTCTTTCTACAAGTGACTAAATACCTTGAGATGGGAATCCTGTCTTGGATCACCTGGTTAGGTTATAAATGTGATCATGTGTACGCTTCTGAGGCACAGAAAAGAGGTTATGTGAAGACGGAGGTAGAGACTGAAATGAGGGAGGTGGTCACAAGTGAAAGAAGCTGAAAAACCACAGAGCCCCCAGAAGGTAGAGGAGGCAAAGAGAGAGCTTCCCCGGAGCCTTTGGAGGAAGTAAAGCCACGTCAGCACCCTGGTTTCAGAGCCCTGGCCTCCAGATATGTGAGAATAAATTCCTACAGTTTTAGGTCACCATGTTCTGGTAACTTATCTTCGCTTCTATAGCAAATTAATATAGCATAGTTCTGAATTGTTTTTAAATATATATATATACACACATATATTTGAAAGCAAAAATCTGTATGTACTGATATTATTCGACATCATACGCCATTATGTTTCACACTCTGTTTACTAATAAGCATGACATAGTGGTGTGGCAGACTGAACAACTGGGATGGAAACAAAGCAAACAGATGTCTCATTCTGGTTCTGCTTCTAATAACAGTGTAACTGAGGACAAGTCGCATAGCCTCTATAGACTTGTTTCCTCATTCTCAGAATAAGTGGAATGTTTTCAATGATCTTTTAAGTTTTTTTTCCAAATCTAAAGTTTTTGTGAATTTTTAGAGTGTTAAAAATAATACGGTATAAGGTAAAAATAGCTGTAATAAATATGGAGCAGATTTAAAAAGTAACAGTATAGGGTTGGCAACATGAAATCTGCTAGAAGAGTCATAGGATCGTACAAATTTATAAATGATAATTATTAAATACTTTTGAGGTTTGGCAATCTGTAAAATTCTCCATATAGTCATTAGCTTTTACAACCACTCATGTAGCACTAGTTATATGTCCAGAAATATGCCAGGCTCCATGTTCTGTAACAGAAATGAGGCCTGAAGTAGTTTGTGGAAAATAAACTACTACCTATTATGTATGCATTTAAAAAGTTCATCCATATACAATACTAAGAACGTATGAAGCACAATAAGAATTTAATGAATAATAAATTATTATCCACAATAAATTATATCTTTTCTTAAGCATCTTCTGTGAATAAAAAGGACCTCACAACTACAATATTTTAACATGTTAAGACAGTTTTTGTAGTAACAAGATTTAAAAATGGTAACCATTTTTTTTGGCTTCTCCAAAACATACACTTCCAATCAATCCTGCTTCCTTTTTACTGAAAGAACTTTTCATGATGACTGCAAGACTGAAATATAACTTAGAAATAGTCTCTAAAACTGGAAGTAATGTTCATCTAAATATGCCTGCCAAGTTTAAAAATGTATTAGGAGTTAAATTGAAACATGTTGAAAATGACTCATTGTGGACCAGAATATACACTGTAGGAAATAAGAGCTCATTTACAAGTGGGAGAAATACACTCACACTTCATCTGTGGTAATTCTCTGGACTTTCCTTCCAGTAAACATCATATTTTAAAATAATCGTGGAAAATATCTTGCTTTTAACTTTGCTTTTTTATGAGTTGATTTAGTTAGCTGGCATTCCGACTTTTTAGACATCTTGTTTTTGGACCTGGGTATATTTACCAAATGTAAATCTATGAAAACTTTCCCCCAAAGCAACAGAGCAGCATCCTATAAAGGAAACTGTATAAACTCTCTCTCTGGTTCAGTTCATATGCATAATTCATCCACTCTAGATTTCTAAGAAACTCTTAAAAAAGTGCACATATAATAATGTATTTTCCTTTATTTACAAACATGATGTTATTGATATGTCATCAGAGGGGCAGGTATTTGAGTTGTTTTTCTAGTAGCACTTACTTAGTTGTATTGATTCAATCTACTTTCTACACTATGACCCAAAATTACACATTTGTGAGGCAGCTGACTGACTTCGAAAAGACTATGGAACACTCTGTCCTCCTCTTCCTTCCTAAAAAGGCCTGTAAGATACAGCACATTCTTTCAAAGCTAAAAAAGGAGTCACATTCTTAAATACATATCCATAATCATAACTTTTAAAAAGAATTATTTATATGAGAAGCAGAGAGAGAGAGAGAAAGAGAGAGAGAGAGAGAGAGAAATATCCTCTATCTGCTAGTTCACTTCCAAAAGGCCACCATAGTCAGGGTTTACCCAGGCTGACTCCAGGAGCCAGGAATTTCACCTGGGTCTCCCATAGGGGTAGCAGGGACTCAAGTATTTGGGTTATCATTTGCTGTCTTCCCAGGAGCATTAGCAGGTAGTTGGATTGGAAGTGGAGTAGTCAGGACTTGAACCAGGACTCTGGTACAGGGTGCCAGCATTACAGGCCACAGCTTAACCTACTGTGTCACAATGGCAGCCCCTATAATCATAATTTTAGTTTGGCCTTATGCTACTTTCAATTAATAAGTGTTTATGAATTAGTAATATGAGTCTAGGTTTTCTGAGTTTTGTTTCCTTGCTTCATCAGTTGTGCATAAAGCAGGAACTGAGGTAAAAACCTCATTGAAGTATACGATGTTACTTCAGAAAGTTCCTGGAAAGATGGAATTAAAAGTTAAGTAATGGGACTGGTGTTGTGGTGTAGTAGGCTAAGTCTGCGCCTGCAGTGTTGGCATCCCATTTGGGCGCTGGTTCGTACCCTGGCTGCTCCTCTTCCAATCCAGTTCTCTGCTTATGGCCTGGGAAACCAGTGGAGGATGGCCCAAGTGCTTTGGCCCTTGCACCTGTGTGGGAGACCTGACAGAAGCTCCTGGCTCCTGGCTTCGGATTAGCTCAGCTCCGGCTGCTGCGGCCATCTGGGGAGTGAACCAGCAGATGGAAAACCTTTCTACCTTTCCCTCTGTCTGTAACTCTACCCCTCAAATAAATACATACAATTTTAAAAGCTATTTTGGTGCAAACATTTTGAAATCCCTGAATTTTTTGTTACATTACACATTGTCCATGAATAGTGAAGATTCCTATGCATGGATACTTGTTTACCCAAGACTTTATCTAGATGCTATCCCTATCCCCAAATCTCAGACTTCTGACTATAGTTAAGCTGTTTGGGTGCAGGGATGAAACCTGAAGTGGGACCAAAAGCACTTTCCCTCTTGGAAACTTGACACATAAAGGCTCTTGAGCACATCTTTATTGTGTATACATTGCCAGCACAAAAGGATTCACCAGCTTCTGAATTATTACTTTAAAACAATATTTAATAAAGTATCTTTGAACAGTTTTAGATCCTGTATCATTTTTGTCTTTTTATCTAGTTTCATTTTTAATGACTAACAAATATTTATATCACATATTACGATCTTCTAATTCAACATTATTCCATTTTGCATATATTCTCCCACTGTAGTTTTCTTTTTTGTTTGTTTATAAATTTTTACTTGGAAATAATCCAACACAAGAATAACAAACAAGTATGGTGAACCCCTGCGTAGCTATTATTTAGCATTTATAATTATCAACATTTGTCAATTTTGTGAGTTATATATTGAAGTGGGAAGAAAATAATTTTTAAATCAAATTATATTTATTTTCCTACATTCATAGATAGTTTGTCATATTTACAATTGTTGGAAAGATATGTTCAGTTGTCTTCTTTCACCTTATTTTATGTTTTCTCTCCTTGTTTCCTAGCTGTGGTTTGTTGTCTTTGTTATAAGGATTATGTCTGCTTATTGTTTTCTCCTATGGTAATACATAAAATATATAGTCTTTCTAATTAATGATTCCACTCATTACTTTAAGTGAGATGCTTAAACATATTTCTTGATAAAACTATTGATTAGCTCATGAAATCTGAGGAAATTACATATATTATACATATAAACATGGTTTCCTCTTATCAATTTCATAATTTTATTTGTAAGTTTCTGTGATTTTCTACTTCTGTTAAATTATCCCTTTTTTATGGTAGTTTCCCCTTAACAATTACAATTATAATATGTTTGCAACCGAAATGATAGTTACGATTTCATTTTATACTAAATAGTCACTATCAGTTCTTTTACAACTTGACATCCCAATTCAAGAGTTACTTGATTTTTTCATTTGGTTTGTGAGGTTACGAGTTCAAGCAGGATTTTCAGGAAGGCCACATGAGTAATATGCTTCAGGAATCCTCATATGACGGGCTCCTTCTCACCACTCAAACGGCAAACTTCAGTGCAGAACATTATGTTTTATACTATTCAAATAACTGATATTACCTAAAATTTATCTTAATTTGTTGCTTACTTTTATGTACCTTTCATCTTGCTAAATTCTTAAATCCAGTGTCTAGAAACAGTGCCTGGCACAAAGAACATTGTTAATGACTATTGTGGAATGAATTAAGTATAGCTGTAGAGGAAAAATTAAGCTCTAAGAGATTTATTTTTTCCCATAGTAAAAGACTCACTCATCAAGCCCAGATGCTTCTAATAATGTTCCTTTAATATCCATCTTCAATAACTTCACTTGGATTTTTGACATTGCTGTTTTCTGCAACCCAGAATCTGGTAAATTCTTTTAAATTGCAGACACCTTACTGCATTATTTTTTTTTCTCTCCTATTTTGTTGTTTTCTTCTCTTTGGCACATTTTCTAAATGTGAATATATGTTGTGTGTCATTCTTCTCTATTACTTTTTTATCATTTTAACTCGCTCCCTTCTTTCTTTTCTTTATAAACCTCCCTTATCAGTTTGGTTTTCCAGATTCCTAATACCCATCTCACTACTTTTCCATTTTAAGCTTTGTATTATCATTTTTCATAGGAATTTTTCTCTTTAACTTTATCATCTCATTCTTTGCCATACTGTTGGCTTTAAAGATTCTAGGCTTTCTTGGGGGCCGGTGCCGTGGCTTACTTGGTTAATCCTCCGCCTGCGGTGCTGGCATCCCATATGGGAGCCAGGGCAATCTCATATGGGCGCCGGGTTCTAGCCCAGGTTGCTCCTCTTCCAGTCCAGCTCTCCGCTGTGGCCCGGGAAGGCAGTGGAAGATGGCCCAAGTGCTTGGGCCCTGCACCAGTGTGGGAGACCAGGAGGAGCACCTGGCTCCTGGCTTTGGATTGGGGTAGCTCCAGCCGTAGCGGCCATTTTGGGGGTGAACCAACGGAAGGAAGACCTTTTTCTCTGTCTCTCTCTCTCACTGTCTGTAATTCTACCTGTCAAATAAATAAATAAATAAAAAATCTTAAAAAAAAAAAGATTCTATGCTTTCTTAAATTTCCTTGGTTGTGGGGACAAGAGCTGTGGCATAGTAGGCTAAGTCTCCACTTTGGTGCCTGCATCCCATACATGTGCCAGTTCTTTTCTTGGCTGGTCCTCTTTCGATCCAGCTCTCTGCTATGGCCTGGGAAAGCAGCAGAAGATGGCCCAAGTGCTTAGGCCGCTGCACCTGCATGAGAAACCTGGAAGAAACACATGGCTCCTGGCTTCAGATCAGCTCAGCTTCGGCTGTTGCAGCCATATGGGGAGTGAACCAGTGGATGGAACACCTTTCTCCCTGTCTCCCTGTCTCTCTCTTTGTAACTGTCTCTCAAATAAAATCATTAAAAACATTTCTTCAGTTGTGAATAGGCTATAATAAATTTTTTAGACCTAGAACAAATCCTTTACATGTTCTCTTTATTTTTTATAGCTTTCATATTAGACTTATCTCTATTTAAATAAATCTTTACTTATGTTTCATACTTGTTTCTCTAATCCCCTTCTCCCAACAATCACTTAATTTTTGAATGAAGGTAGTTCCAGCCAAGCTAGCATTTTATGATCAACATAGTCTAAATAGGACTCTGTTTTTCAGTCTCTTTCATGTTTAATGAGACATGATTTGGGTTGTCCCATTATCTGATGAATTCAAAGATTAGGAAATACTAATTACTGCTCAGTAATTTACTTACTTGAAGGAGGAGAGAAAGCTGGGGTTGTGAGAAGTGAGTCTAGAACTTAATCTTTGTGCTTTTCTAAATTCCTGTACCTATTGTCATGTTTATGGGATTGGAAATTTATGTGATGTTGTTGTTGTTGTTTTTGACAGGCAGAGTTAGACAGTGAGAGAGAGACACAGAGAAAAGTCTTCCTTTTTCTGTTGGTTCACCCCCCAAGTGGCCACTACGGCTGGTGCATTGCGGCTGGTGCACTGCGCCAATCCGAAGCCAGAAGCCAGGTGTTTCCTCCTGGTCTCCCATGCAGGTGCAGGGCCCAAGGACCTGGGCCATAGCAGAGAGGTGGACTGGAAGAGGAGCAGCCGGGACAGAATCCGGCGCCCCAACAGGGGACTAGAACCCAGGGTACCGGCGCCGCAGGCGGAGGATTAGCCTAGTGACCTGCGGTGCCGGCCGGAAATTTATATGTTGTTATCTCTCAGGTTTTATATTTATTTTTCTCCTTCTGGGAGCATTAACCAAAATGGTGAAAAAGTCAGTTTAGACTAAAAAATTTTTTATCACAGCTCTTCAGAATTTAAACAACCCCCATTCAACTCATGGGGGTAGCAAGTATTTTTCTCTGCATAGTCATCTGTTTTACAGCTAGTCAATTTGCAATCCAATTATTTGCTTTATCCCAAACTATCATTCCTAGCTGAGAATCTAAATCACATAGAAGAAAGAAAAATTGGAATTGGTGTGGCTTGCCAGTTAAGTTGTTGCCAGCAAGGCAAGCCCAGGATGCTCTGTTTGTGTTCCAGCTCCTTGCTAATGTGCCTGGGAAAACACTGGAAGATGGCCCAAGTGCTTACGCCACTGACACCACTGGGAAGCGCAGATGGAGTGGCAACCATTTTGGGGAGTGAGCCAGTAGACAGAAGATTTCTATTTTTCTTCTTTTTTTGTTATTTTTGAGAGCATGTATTTTTAATTTACATTATAATCAAAGGCTTAATGCTCTACTAGGTAAAGAGATCCACAAATAAAAAGTTAAAAGATCATAGTTCAGCAGGAATATAGGCAAGGGGATAAACAATAATCAAATGAAAAATATTCAACTTCAGTCATATAAAGTGAATTTTAAAACAGAGATCATGAAAATTATGATAGTATGTAACTGTTAACAATTTGTTTGACAAAAGATTTAAAACAAAGTTTTAAACACTATTTGCAGCAAAACTGATACACACAGGCATTTCTTTAAGTTTTTAAATTTTAGTTCCCACATAAGGGTGAACACATGGCATTTTTCTTTCTATGTCTGCAACAACTGAACTTTAAAAATTCCTGGTTAAGCCACAGGTCAGTGTTTCCTGCCTGGCTTATGATTTTCTGAAAAATCTAGCTAATTTACAGTTATTCTCCTGGTAATCACTGCTAATGGAGGAGAGATATCAAAATGGGGTATAAGATGCTCACTTTATTGAATTTGTAACTGAAATGGAGATGTGTTTAAATTGTGGAATTTGAACAGCACTACCTTTATTTTGCATAGGACTCACCGTGAAATCCTTTTTTTTTTTTAAATTTGAGAGGCAAAGTTACAGACAGAGAGAAGGAGAAGCAGAGAGGTCGTTCTGTTGGTTCTCTCCCTAAATGGCTGCAACAGGAGCCAGGAGCCAAGAGCTTCTTCTGGGTCTCCCAGGTGAGTGCAAAGGGCCCATGCACTTGGCCCATCCTCTGTTGTCCTCTCAAGCCATTAGCAGTGAGCTGTCGCTCCCCCTCTTCGCGGAGGAACGACACAGGACCCTGCCTAGGCTTCATATCCGAGTCATGGCACCATTATGTCGCTCCCCCTCTTCACGGAGGAACGACACTAGACCCTGCGCTGTTCTTTTGTCTGCTTGGCCCTTCCTGGGTTTGCTGCTGGTTCCTCCCGGGTTGGCTACCGACCCTTCCATCTCCGTGGAAGGGCGGTTCCCCCTGCTACTTTCCCCACTTCCGCAGGGGAGCGGCACACCGCCGGCCGGCTCTCTCGGGGGCTGCTCAGATGTTCCTTCAGATAGATGTTCCTCTTAGATGTTCCTGGTGCATGTTGTCTCTCTCCTCCTTTATAGTCCTCTTCCACCAATCCCAACTCTGCTACCCACACGCCGAGCACGCTGCTCTCCTCCAATCAGGAGCGGGATCAGCCCCTGCAGGTTACTGGTTGAACTGGAGGCAGCTGTGTAAAAGTTGTTTTTACTCCTCTCCCAGCGCCATATTGTGGGAGAACAGATGCATAGAATAAGTCTTAATTCCAGTAACTTAGTCTAGTCCGAGTTGCTCCCCACAGTGAGCTTGACTGGAACTGGAGCAGCTGGGACTTGATCCAGGACTCATTTGAGGTGCCAATACCACAGGTGGCGGCTTAACCTACTATGCCATGGTACTGACCCTGAAATCTAGGTTTAACCAATCTGATTTAAGGAAAGATTGACAAAAATCACATACACACTCTGAAAACATTGAATTAGTAATGTCTTTATTTTTTTAAGTAATTTTGAGATTTTCATTTGAATGCAGTTTTAACACTATTAAACTCACAAATATGCTAATTTAAATACCCAATGCTGTTTATGTAAAACACACAAGGCAAACATACAAATATCTATTCTCTCCACATCAGTGCTCATTCATACTATGGTTTGGAAATTGGGAGAATAGATTCCTCTTAACTCACAAGTCAGCAGGTGATTTTTTATGGTTAATTTTAGCAAAACTCATACAAAATAGTAACTAACAGTAATCTTCTTCACTTGTTAACTCACAAGGAAACACCTTCAAAACTGCATTATGTTAAACATTCTATTCTAAATTATAAAAAAACTGAACTATACAAATTCTTTACTTTTTTATTCCTGGTACCTCTACCATAATTTACAGGACAATATATCTTATGTAATGAGAAGAAAAAGAAAAGACAAAGCTATAATAGATAAAAGACCCCAGGAATGTGCACCTAACTGACATTACATTGCATTAATCAATAGCTGCACTTTTTGCAAACTGTGGCTATAACAGTCCTGAACAAGAAGTGTTTCCTGTTTAAGCTGCAGTAGCTTTTCTGACTAAGGATCATCATTCCTTCTGTAGTGGATTTTTACAGTTCCTCTAACGTGTTTGGGACAACTGTCTCAAAGGAACCTGCAGCTTTCCTGACATGTCCTTGCTCGTTCTCCTGCTAAGAACTGTAGCCCTTTTCTGCTGTTTTTAGAACCTTCTGCTACTATATCCACCACTTCCACCACATAAGGCCTGTCCAAGCTTCTTCTACCAAAACTTCCCCTTTTCATGGATCCATTATTTGATTGCTACTGTCCACTATAATTTCCCAAATCATTCTAGTTTCCACCACCACCACAGTTACCTAGAGAATTTCCTCCTTCATTGTAACCCTATCATCTTCCTCCTCCACCATATCCACCACCTTAGTTTCCATATCCTGGTCCACTATCACCATAGCCTCCTAACCAGAACCACCACCACCGCTGGTACCATCATCTCCAAAATCATTATATCTACCATGATCTCCTTCATAACTTCCTTTGCTGCCACCACCTCCACCACCATAGCCTCCTCTTCCACCAAAGTTTCCACCACGGCCAAAATTACTTCTGCCACCTCCAGAGTTATCCACACTACTCATAAAGTTGCCAGGCCCACCTCCCCAGGCACTTGGTGATCCAGCAGCAGACCGCATCTCCTGTTTAGAAAGGACTTTTTTCATTTTACAACTATGCCCATTAATAGTACAGTATTTCTGAACAACAACTTTGTATCATGATCATCAAAAGTTACAAAAGCAAACCCTCTTTTTGTCCCCCACCCCTGCCACTATGCTTATCAGTAATGTCTAAATTAATCTACAAATGAATATTCTTTGGAAATTGAGATTTAATCTGTTTTAAATCCATTTAACTGTTTTAAATTTGTCACTTAATTATATTGTTATTTACTTCACATTGATCCATGTGTTGCCAAAGATCTTTTTATCTTTATGATCTTTTGCTTCAAATGGAATTCCTTCTACCACTGGCATTCTCCTAAAGAGGTTCTAATAAATACCTCAAAAAAGAGAAGTAAAAAATAGTTTGTCAAGACTTAATAGTCCACTAAGGGTATCTTTTGGTTTTCACCATTTCCTTTTCTAAATGCTCACTAACTGTGTAATAACATGCTTTAGAACATTCATGGTGGGTTGCATTCAAGTTTACTGGAACATGATTCTGGAATCCTTCCTTTTCAACATTTCAGAGAATAAGGACATTTGCATGCTTCAAGATTTCTGGCACTTGTTCTGAATGCAATGTTTGAGCAAGATAACCAACATATTTCCTATGATCATTTCCTAAAGTTCTTTTAAACCTTGGGGTACTAAGGTATTAGACATAGATAAGAAGCTTACTTCTTACTTGAGAAGGCTGGGCACAGCATTCAATAGTAATAATTAGTACTGCAAATACTTAGTAAATGGCAAATAATTAGTATGTAAATTTACAAAGTGTTTTAAAAAACTATAGTACAGTGCTTCCCAAATGTGTATTTGAGGAAGGCACACATCAGGATCAACTGGGGAGCTTTTTGAGAAGCACACATTCCTGGACTTCCTTTGCAGAGATCCCTATTTACTGAAAGTTGATGGTGGCAAAAGAACAGTCTTGTAAAACAAAAGGAGTTTCCAGGCGACTGAAATTCATCTAGAACTGGGAGCCACTGTGAAATGAGGAAGAGAATTGATAGCCCAGAATATTCAACATAGCATTCAGATTACCATCACAATGGAAAATTGTAAGCCAAAATTGAGATGGAAAATTGTAGTAAGTTAGAATGATAAATACTTGTTGAGAACTACTTACAACAAAACACATGGAGTAGAGGCCTTATTACAGAAGCAAAGAGAAAAAGACATATAAATAAACACAACTACAGTGGCAGATAATACAGCAAAGAATCTTAAAAATTCCTGATGGAAGTTGGGTTTCATAGATGTGACGATGTGACCATTGAGTTTTTTTTTTTTTTTTTTAAGACTATTTACTTGAAAGTCAGAGTTACACACAGAGAGAACAAGAGGCAGAGAGAGAGAGAGAGAGAATTCCTCCATCCACTGGTCCACTCCCCAACTGGCTGCAATGGCTGGAGCTGTGCCAATCCAAAGCCAGGAGCCAGGATCTTCTTCCAGGTCTCCCATGTGGGTGTAGGGGCTCAAGGGCTTGGGCCATCTTCTACTGCTTTCCCAGACCATAGCAGAGAGCTGGATCAGAAGTAGAGCAGTTGAGTCTTGAACAGGTGCCCATATGGGATGCCGGCACTGCAGGTGACGGCTTTACCCACTACCCTACAGCGCTGGCCCCGGAGTTCACTCTTAATATACTAATGGGCAGCTACTTAGTAGATAAATGGTAAGAGTAAGAGAAGAGAAAACATCATTCTTAGCAAAACAAACAAACAAACAAAAAGCCCACACGATATAAAAGGATGAAGAGAAAGCAGCATGTACTTAGAGAATGTAAGAGATCAATTTGTTTGAAATTTTTAGGGGAAAAATCAAAAGAAAGATTTGAGTTTGAAAATACAGGCAAAGAGTATTGTGAATGACCTTAAATGCTAAGTTGTGAAGTCTAGACGCCATTCCACTGAATGCCAAGATTATAATTCTTACTCTCAGAAAATGAGTTATGAAAATAGAAGGGACTACACTGAAATCAGAGAGAGAGTTCAGAGACTACTGTTAATAGGTAAAACATAAAATTAAAGCTTAATTAAAGCAGTGGCACCTGGGATTAAGAGACGGGAAATGATAAGATATATTTAGAAATTAGAATCAACACAACGTAGTTAGCTCAAGTGTCAGAGAGGCCTTCCTTGAATCTTTATCGTGGTACTCCACCAATATTCTTCTTCCTTATGCAACTTAGCTCAAAATAATCCTCAAAATACACAATTATAACATAATAATTATGTATGTAGCTGTTAATTTGCTGTTTCTCTCAAATGACTCTCAGTAGGTGAATCTCCAGTTTATGAGCTAATGTAGACCTGTATATGCATTACCTCAGCATAGTGCCTGGCATATGGAAGGTATCGACAAATATCTGTAGATAAATAATTGGGAAGGGAGAGGAGAGGAGAAAATAGTGAATTACATGCTGTATTGTTCAAGTGCCTGAGCAAATGATGCTGATAGAATTCAGAACTATGAGAAGAAGAACAGGTCTGGGCAAGAGGATTAACTGAATGGGGGAAGATGGAACAACCAATTAAGAGGTTATTGTATACAATTACGACATGAGACTAGCCAAGAAGCAGTGAGAACATAATCCAAGATGATGACAGCAGGACTGAAAAGAATTCAGAGACCCTATGGAGTAGAATATATGATGGCATTTCAAAAAGCTCATGAAAAATTTATCAGTTAATTTCATTTTTTTCATGAAATTTTTAAAGGCTCCTTGTGCAGAATATCAGAGGTGATTAAACATAACAGCAAGGAGGAAGAATGATTATTCTGAGGATTCAAATAGAAATAGTGGTACAGCTTACAGAAGTGAAGTCAGTTGAAGTGAATTTTTCTTTTCAAAGGCGTGAACGTGAAAGGATGCTGAGTTCATTTCAGAAATGCTGAGTTAAAAGTTCCAGAGAAACATTTGGATAAAAATGTCAGTTATGCAGCTAGAAATCTGAATTTACAAGTCATGAAAAGAGGTATGGCTTGAGTTTTTAAAACACTGTCAGTCATTTCCTACAATAACAGTTGAAGCTTAGTAGACCTAAAGCTATGACACTACTAGAAGAAAACACAGAGCAAACAGTTTAAGACATTGACCCAAGCAATTACATTTTTTATTAGATCCCAAAAGCACAGGGAACAAAGGTAAAAATAGACAATGGGATGACATCAAACTAGGAAGCTTCTATATAGCAAAGGGAGCAATTAAGAGTGAAGAGACAACTGACAGAATGGTAGAAAATATTTGTAAACTCTTCATTGACAAAGGATTACTATCCAGAATATATAAGGGACTAGAAAACTGAACAACAAAAAACAATCCATTTAAGAAATGGGCAAAGGATCTGAATAAATATTTCTCAAAATAAATAATGAAAATGGCCAAAAAATACCTGAAATAAGTGTTCAATTTCATCTGGAAAATGAGAATCTAAACCATAATGAGATATCATCACACTTAGTAAGTGACTATTATCAAAAAGATAAATAATAGCAAATGCTGGCAAGGATGTGGAGAAAAGGAACCTTAATATCCTGTTGGTAGGAATAAAAACTAGTGCAACCATTATGGAGGTGCCTCAAATACCTTAAAATATACCGTATGACTAAACTATTCCACTTCCAAGGTACATCTCCAAAGAACATGAAATCTGCATTTGAAAGAGATATCCGCACCCTCGTGTTCAGTACAGTACTGTTTATAATAGATAAGATACACAATCAATCTAGATAAGACACATAATCAGCAACTGATGGATGAATGGGTAAAAAAATCTCGTATGGGGGGAAAGCCATTGTAATCCATAAGTCGTACTTTGGAAATTTATATGCATTAAATAAAAGTTTAAAAAAAAAATCTAGTCTGTATACATAATGGAATATTATTCAGTCACAAAGAAGAGGAAAATCCTGACATTTGCAGCAAAATTGGATGGGATTGCAGATCATTAGGTTAAGTGAAATAAGCCAGAAATGAATCCTGCATGTTCTCTCTCACATGTGGAAATTATTAAAAATGGTAGATCTGAAATTAGAATAGTGATTACTAGAGGCTGAGAAAAGAGAGGGAGGAAGAACTGAGGGAGACTGGATAATGGTTATCAAAATATAGTCATATAGAAGGAACCAATTTCATTGTTGCACAGCACACTACAGTTCATAATAATATAATACACGGTATAAAGAACTGGGAGGGAGGAGCTGGTAGGCTGCAAATAGGAAGAAGGGATAAGGAAATGAAAGGTTAGTTGTCTGGTTTGACTGGTTTATGCTGTGTATATGTGTTGAAATGCTGCATTAAATGCCACATAAATATAAAAGAATTAGATGTTAATCAAAAAATGTTAAATAAAAAAAACCCAAAAAACATAAAAGAAATTTAGCAAAATGTTAAAATGAGGAGAATCTGGATAAAAGATATGCAAGAACTTTTTATAGTATTCTAAAAGCTTTTACACAATATGACATTATTTTAAATAAGATTTTAAAAATAATAAAGACCAAAATAGAACGCTGAGACACAGTCTTGATTTCATAAGTAAAATGTGAATTCATCTCCTGAGAATGATGGTCATTTGATTATTTAGGATTGAGTAGAGAAATTTATGTCAGTAGGCATGGAAATAGCATTTCCCTACACCAAATATTCTATTTAAACAACAAAAAATGCTGATAATTATAGTCCATTTCTGTATAAAGATGTTCTGTCCCACAGAATTTCAGGTAAACAACTGTGGCATCCATCAATAATTCTCCTGATATTTTCTGACACAGATCCTTCACCTCTCCCTCATCCTTCTAAAAGGAAAAACACTGATCCAAAGAAAACAATATCAAGGCAGTATGTGAGTGTGTGTGTGTGTGTGTGTATTCTGACTTGCTGCACAAAAATATTCAAGATGTATTCCTTTGAGGTAGGGAGAAGAGGTGGTGTATCAGTTCAGAACTAGTGCCACTTACACACACTTAAAAGCAATAAATTATCCATGAATGTTAGTTAAAGGATTCTCTAGGGCTATTGATCTTGGAGGGACAAGGGATTTCAGATTTGACCAAACTCTAATAAAGAAAAAGGAAGATAGATGAGAGGTGGCATAAAAATAAAATCCATACACTGTGATCTGAATTGGAACTTTCTTATCACTTCCTTCTAGAGCTTTATGTCAGACTGAAAAGGAACAGATATTTGTCATCTCGGCACTATACTTCTTAATGCTTTCAAGTCTACTGTATTAGCACTAATTGTAAAGCCTTTATGGGGAAAGAAGTGGAATCACCTGTGGTGACCTAGGAAGTCATGAATCAGTTGAGACATAAACCTATCCAAATGAATATACGTTAAAGGGAACTGTAGCTATGTAGCTATGGGAAAACTTCAGAAAAACATGCAGCTAGATTTTCAACATAAACAAAATAAACCTATTGAAAAAACAGTAGACTGCAAGCACTAAGAGAAATTAAGTAACAAAAAATTTTACCAATTCAGAAACCCATGAGTTGTTCATTAATGAAAGTACATTTCAAATGATCAAAATTTGGAAAAGTTTAGGTACTGAAATATTTTATTTAAGAAGTATAAATTTGTGGCCGGCGCTGCGGCTCACTAGGCTAATCCTCTGCCTTGAGGCGCCGGCACACCGGGTTCTAGTCCCGGTCCGGTTGCCCCTCTTCCAGGCCAGCTCTCTGCTGTGGCCAGGGAGTGCAGTGGAGGATGGCCCAAGTGCTTGGGCCCTGCACCCCATGGGAGACCAGGAGAAGCACCTGGCTCCTGCCATCGGATCAGCGTGGTGCGCCTGCCGTGGCGGCCATTGGAGGGTGAACCAACGGCAAAGGAAGACCTTTGTCTCTCTCTCTCTCTCTCACTATCCACTCTGCTGTCAAAAATAAATAAATAAATAAAAGCAATATAAAATTTTAAAAAAAGTATAAATTTTTTGTATATTCTTTCCCTCATTAAGAGGATGACAAAAAAGTATTTCAATTCAGGATTAAAAATCAGGAATTTCTGCATTCAAAAAATTATGTGATTCTTTTCCATGACCATGAAAATTAGGAATAATAATGATAAAATTATTAGTCTAAGTAAAACAAAGGTTTATATGATACTATAGCTCTTATTTGAAATATCAATATCCTTCATTCTATTGAGTGGCTCTTGCAAATGACACAAATATTTCCTTGCCTACTGAAGAAGGCAGCAGGTTAACACAGATAAACAAAGGAAAAAGTACATAGAAATATGAAAAAGGCAGAATAAAGAGACACTGAACTTACTCTACTCTTGGGGATAAAGCACTGAACAGAAATTTAGGACAGCTAGTTTCTATATCAAGCTTTTTTAAACTAGCTCAGTATGACATAAAAATCACTTATTCTATTCATCTAATCTCCTATGCCCTCTTTTGTCTTTTGCTAGTAAAAAAAATCAGGTCAAAAAGTCTACAATTACCATGCAGATTGTGGGATTGAAAACACAACTTATAGTAATATTCATTTACAAATACTTATAGACCAAAGGACAGAATGTACTTTTTAAAACAAACTGTAATCTAAAGATTTTATTAGTAAAATTAATTTTGAATTGCAAGCTTACACTTCAGAATCAAATATAGCCCTCCCATAGAGGATGCCACAAATTCAACAATGTATTCAACTTACTTTACTACTCATACTGATTGAGTCTTAAAAATTTCTTCTTTTTGGCAGAAAGAACACTCAGACTGTGTGCAAGGACTCAAAGCAACAGAACTTGAACGAAAATGTTCATGTCCATGAAACTGGAGTATTTGTTACTTATTTTTAGATAAATCGTTGAGCTTGAACTGGGACACACACATCTTTCATATGCCTGAGAAAAATCCCTTCCTTTGTAGCAAATTAAAGTCCTTGAGTAAAATGCTTTTTTCACACATTTCAAACTGGCACACTGTCCCTTTACATATCTCTTGATAAAAACATGTTATTTAACCAGAAAATGAGATATCTGATAAAGAAAAGCTTCTAACATAAACAAAAAAGATGAGACTAATTACTCTTGAGTAGAACACTGTACAAGCAAGCATGATCCAGGCAAATTTCATCCCACGTAAAGATTAAAACATTTGTTTACTCAAATTTTAATACACAACAAGCTAGAATCACATTTGAATATTAAAAGCTCAACCTCTAAAAAATCAGACACCTGACTATTTTTCCTTGGGTTTCACTACATACAAAAAATATACAAAATATTCTCAAAATTTGAGTTCAAACACACAGGCAAATTTACTCAAAAGAATTTCAGTGGAGGGAACTGGTGCTGTGGCAAAGCAGGTTATACTACTTCTTGCAATGTGGGCATCTCATATTGGAGTGCCTGGTTCAAGTCTAGACTGTTCTTCTGATCTAGCTTTCTGCCAATGCACTTGGGAAAGCAGCGAATTATGGTCCAATTACTTGGCTCTCCACCACCCACATAAGAACCAGATCAAGAACCTAGGTACCGGGTTTGACCTCCCAGCCCAGTTGTTCCAGGCATCGGGGACTGAAGCAGTAGATGGAAGTTCTCTCTCTGTCTCTCTGTCATTCTGTCTTTCGAATAAATAAATCTTTTCAAATAACAGTTCTAACCTTTAGGCTTTTTTTTTTCTTTTAAATGCAGTAACTGTGGAGATCTGTTCACTAATACCTTCAAAAGGAGCTTAGGTTCATCATTTCTTTCACATGGTGACTTAATCAGTACCCCCCCCCCCGCCCCAAGATTGACTTATTTATTTGGAAGGCAGAATTAGAGAGACGCAGAGGCAGAGGCAGAGGCAGAGAGAGGTCTTCCATCCACTGGTTCACACCCAAATGGTTACAATGGCCAGAGCTGGGCTGATCCGAAGCTGGGAGCCTGGAGCTTCTTCCAGATCCGCAATGTGGGTGCAGGGGCCCAAGAAGCTGGGCCATCTTCTGCTTTCCCAAGCACATTAGCATGTAGCTGGATCAGAAGTGGGGCGGCAGGACTTGAACTGGCACCCATATGGGATGCTGGCACTGCAGGCATTATCCCTTGCAGGCAGCAGCTTTACCAGCTATGCCACAATACCAGTCCCCCTAGTCTTTTTTTTTTTTTAATATTGCAGAGAGAGTTAGAGACAGAGAGAGAGGTCTTCCATCCACTGGTTCACTCCTCAGATGGCTCCAACAGCGGGAGCTGCACCGATCTGAAGCCAGGAGCCAAGAGTTTCTTCTGGGTCTCCCATGTGGGTGCAGGGGCCCAAGGACTTGGGCGATCTTCTGATATCCCAGGCCATAGCAGAGAGCTAGATCGGAAGTGGAGCAGCCAGGACTAGAACCGGCGCACATAGGGGATGCCAGCACTTCTGGCCAGGGCTTTAACTCGTTGTGTCATAGTGCCAGCCCCTCCACTAGTCTATCTTTTTAAGCTGTTGTACAGATAATGTCAAGATCAAAAGAGACTTCAAACTCATCAAGCTACTCACTTGATGCTTCAATCCTTTTTTTTTTTTTTTTCTTTTTGACAGGCAGAGAGAGAGACAGAGAGAAAGGTCTTCCTTTTGCCGTTGGCTCACCCTCCAATGGCCGCCGCAGCAGGAGCGCTGCTGCTGGTGCACTGCGCCAGTCCGAAGGCAGGAGCCAGGTGCTTCTCCTGGTCTCCCATGGGGTGCAGGGCCCAAGCACCTGGGCCATCCTCCACTGCACTCCCGGGCCACAGCAGAGAGCTGGCCTGGAAGAGGGGCAACCGGGACAGAATCTGGCGCCCCAACCAGGACTAGAACCTGGTGTGCTGGCACGGCAAAGCGGAGGATTAGCCTAGTGAGCCACGGCGCCGGCCTATGCTTCAATCCTTACAAGCACATTCAGCTTGGCCAGAGTATGCCTGAACACTTTTACTGATAGAAAATGTATGAGATGATAATGCATTTAAAAAAACTGTATAATAGAGAGCTGGTGTTGTGGTACAATGGGTTAAGCCGCTGCCTGTAGTGCCAGCATCCCATATGGGTGCCACTTCGAGTCCTGGCTGCTCTGCCTCTGATCTAACTCTCTGCTAACGCACCTGGGAAAGGAGTGGAAGATGTTCCAAATTCTTTGGTCCCCACATCCATGTGGGAGACCCAGGTGAAGCTCCAGGCTCCCGGTTTTGGCCTGGCTCAATCCTGGCCATTGCAGCCATTTGTGGAGTGAAGCAGTGGATGATGACCTCTCTAGCCTCTCTCTAACTATGCCCTTCAGGAAAATAAAATAAATTTTAAAAAATAAACACAACTCTATTAGAAAGTTTATCTTTACTTTTTCTTATCTTGTTGCTCAAATTGGACATGTCTGAAATAACCATTGGCAGGTGAAGGTAATAAACAGGTATCTCTATATTCAGCTATAATCAGGAATGAACTACTAACCCAACAGAATGGATGAAAACATATAATGTTAAGTGAAAGTTGCTAGACACAGAGTACATATTATATGATTCTATTTATTTTGATTCTAAGAAATGAAAAACTGGGCCCGGCGCTGTGGCTCACTTGGCTAATCCTCTGCCTGTGGCGCCCGCATCCCATATGGGCGCTGGATTCTGTCCCGGTTGCCCCTCTTCCAGTCCAGCTCTCTGCTGTGGCCCGGGAGAGCAGTGGAGGATGGCCCAAGTGCTTGGGCTCCTGCACCAGGAGACCAGGAAGAAGCACCTGGCTTCAGATCGGCGCAGCGCCGGCCATAGCGGCCATTTGTGGGGCGAACCAACGGAAGGAAGACCTTTCTTTCTCTCTCACTCTCTGTAACTCTACATGTCAAATAAATAAATAAATCTTTAAAAAAAAAAAAAAAAAGACCACATGGCTAACAGGAGAGCCAGCACTGTTGCCATGTTCGAAAAAAAAAAAAGAAATGGAAAACTAAACTATATGTTAGAGATCAGAAAGTGGTTGCTTTTGAGGGATAGCGGTCAATGTGCAGTGAAAGGGGTATATGGAAAGTGTCTGAAGTTCTGAACTGCTCCACATCATGTTTCCACTACATGCAATAATATGTAAAATAATATATATAAATTACATTTCAATTGAAATGAAATTTTTACTTTCATTACAATAATTTTTTAAAGAAGAACTAACAAGAACCCAGTAGAAAGGTTTTAACATTTCTATTCTCAGGATGCTTACCTGTCCAAGAGCTGGTCATGTTTTTCTAAAGCATCCTTTTCAGCCATCACTGCTCTGTCTTTTTCAGCCACAGCATTATCCCTTGCTTCTCGGAGATTTCTGAAATTTAAACGAGCATTACAATTATTTCAAATGCCTAAGTATCTGTCATTTAAAGCTCACAGGTGTGTGCTTACTCAGAGTTGGACTACATGACAATCTTAAGGACCCATGGCAGGTTGGTGACCAAAGTGTCTGTTACATGAATAGACAACCTGGCGTGGTGAGTATCACTGGCAACTTGCAGCAATGCAGCTGCAGACAATCCCTACTAAATGCCAGAATGGGATTGACATTAGAATCTGGTTTTCTGTTATTCATAGAGAATATCAGTGGAGGGTCATAGAAACCCACACAGTTTTAAAAGTTTCTCCACGATTTTTATCTCCTGGGTTGAAGACTAGGCTAAATAATTTATATATATAGTAAGTCATTTAATCCTTACCACAATCCATTGAGGAAGTTAGTTACTCACACATTATTCATAAGAAACTGAGAGGTTAACTACGTGTTCTATAAAATATTTTAAGTCAAAGATATGGAGATCAATCAAAATGGGCAGAAAGATTCAGATTTGGGCAAGAGAATATTTAAAATGACCGACCTTGGAATCCTAGCTGTAAAGGAAGGAGAGACAAGGGAACACAGAAAGGCTGATAAATTAGGAGAAAATAAAAGAGACAAAGGACTGGAGGTCCTTTTAAGATGACAAACAGATGAACTGGAGGTAGCTTTTCAATCAGGATAGAAGACTGGAGAAGAATGGTTATCTAGAGTTAGTAAAGTTAATTTCAGTAGCTGCATTTTAGCAGAATTAAAAGTTTAGAATTTTAAGCTGATGAGACAACAGGGTCTGACTATCAGAATGGCTAAGTGAAGCAGAGCTGAGTAGGCTCATGTAGGGCTCAAAGAATTACGAGGCCTAGGTATTAGATTCATCATCTACATACAGTGGTGATGACAGTAGGAATGGAAATTGACTGAAAGATGAGATTTATTGCCAGTTAAGGGGAGTGTCCAAGAGGTAGAAGGTAACAGCAGTGAGCAATTAGGAGACTATGCAACCAGGAATGAACCTTCAAAAATCAAATTCTATTTTTGCTTTAATCAAGATGAAATTTTGGATAAAGAAAAATATCAACAGTGAACTTAAAAAAAAAACAACTCTTGCTCAACAGAGTATAACATAAATACAGAATGTAATGAAAATAAAGGATTTTGCTTGCTTAATCCCTACAAATCCCTGTATGCTGCATTTTCTAACCTATTTTATTTAGCTGGATACACTGAAGTTTAGAGAGCTTATGTACCTAGTCTCAAGTCACCCAGCTTAAGCATTAAAGGGCCATAATTTGAATCCAGCTATGTTTTACTCCAAAGCCAGTGGTTTTTACATCATACAACTCTATCTCCCATAAAGAACTGGAGTGGATATTAGGATTTATTTTTTTATTATGCATAGAGAATGTCAGTAGGGAGTAATGAAAGCCCACACAGTTTGAATAAATCCATTTCATAAATATTGGATAGAAATGCTTAGCGGTATATTTGCTGTGCCAGTACTCAATGTAGTCTTTTGCATGGTGATGCTAACAACAGATTTAAAATTTAGAACAAGTCAACTATTAGAGATTTGTCAGGAAAATAATTTAAGGACCAGAAATAAAATGTTTCTTTTTTCAAATTGGAGTACAGGTAACTTATTAAAAAGAAAAACTATTTATATATGCTATTATCTAAGTGGAAGTGCATTCTGAAGTAGTTATGACAAAATTCATGTTGTTATTTTCTGATATCTCCTAATTGGAATGACCTTCAAAAATATTCTATTATCAAACCTACTGAAACATGAAAAATTAACTTTAGAGACAGTAAAATTGTCAAAATACATTAAGCATTTATTTATTTTTATACCTGAATGACCTAAATATTTTAGTCAGTAAATCACCCCAAATTGGTTTTAATTTTCATTTCTGAAATACAGCCTCATTATAATATATTTTATTTCAGTAGTAGAATTCCAACAAGTAGGTCACATTTACAGTACGAATTAATCATGACTCCTTAGTTGGTATATACAGAAGCTTCTATCCCTAACTATATTTCTGTTCTTTCAACAATGAGTATTAGAAATTAAAGCATCAGGGAATGATATAAAACCCAAAACAAACCAATACTAGGGCCTGTGAGAGGAG
This sequence comes from Oryctolagus cuniculus, assembly GCF_051225735.1. NCBI lineage: Eukaryota > Metazoa > Chordata > Mammalia > Lagomorpha > Leporidae > Oryctolagus > Oryctolagus cuniculus. Next base: position 39,977,225 of record NC_142875.1, read on the forward strand.
GTATACTTTGCCATACTACAACCTATATCACCCAGCTAACTCTAAGTGTTATGTTAAGCCATAAACAAAACTCTATAGCCACAAAGAAGAGGGAATTTTTATTTTTAACTGGAATAAGACAAGTGAATAAAGGAACATATCTCCAAAAAGTGACATGTAACTTGGACCCTGAAAGACAAATAGGTCAGGCAGTTCAGAAAGAGAAAAATGACACAAAGTGGGGCAAAGTGCTAGAAGCTAAGGCTTCTACCAATAGGTCATCTTCCAGATGTCTGTAGAAACCCACTCTCCTTGTCAGGTACCACGCTGTCCATATCTGCGTACTTTGTACAGGACGCAACCCAATTCCTTAAAAGCAGATGCTTTCTTTAATAGCATCTACTTCAAATAAAGGGTGTGAGAGAGAAACTGAATGCATTTTCCATTGACAACAGAAACAGCAAACACATAGTGCCAGGAGTTGTCTAGGCACTTTACACAATAACTCATTTAACTGTCACAAACATCTCAAAGGTAGCTTGTGTCATTACCTCCATTTTATAGATGACAAGACTGAATCTTTGGGAGGTGAACTACTAGCCTTAGGTGAGGAAGCTATGGTGTTCAAATGTGAATCGAGTCGGGCTCCAGAACCCTTGCTTTAAATCATTCTGTGCTGCCTCTTAAGATTTCCTTTGTCTCACAGAGGTTTTCTCCTCAGGAAATCCAGACATTATGAGATTTATATTACAAGATAATCTCATGGTACAAATAGATGTTAAATCCAAATTAATCATGAAAGAACTGTGAATATATTACACATTTGCTTTTATGGTTCACAGTATGCTAATATGCTCTTTCAAAATTAGGCTGTTTTGATAAAATACCAGATGGATTGTATTCCTGCCACAGATAACATAATAACTTCCATATAACTAATAAATAATCCATTTCTAAATGTTAAGTGCATTAGAAGATGTAACAGAAATACAATTATGGGACAAATAACAGGCATCCAAACGTCCTTCAAAAGGGAAACTTGAAAAATTGATAGAAGCTATCTGTAGCATGAATAAACTAATAAAGCTCAACTTTTAAAAGTCCAAACTGAGTGTACAACCAAATGTAATTTCGGTAAGAGAGAGATGTTGGGAGTTGCCAAGTGCCCAACATTGTACCAGATGTTTCAAACTACAAAACTCGAATACAGTGGGGCCAGGACCTGAACATGACCACTGGATTTCAGCAGCATGAAGGAGGTGGGGCTTTGACAGGAACTGCTGTGTTAGAGCAGCATGGGCGAGGGGTGCGCGTGAGAGTTGGGGGGCGGGGTACAAAAGCTTGATACTGGATTTTTAAAAACTGAAGTAAAGATAGAATATAAAACCCTTTGCAGTAATATGGCTACAAAAGGGAGTAAAGAAATAGGGCAACAGCGAGGGGAAGTGGAGACAAAGAAGGCTTTTAAAGATGGGGAAGTAACATGTTTGAACACAGTGGGAGTCAGCAGGTCAGGGGCGAAGACTGATTATCCTGGAGACCCAGGGCAGAACGCTGGAGTTAGTCCTTGAGCAAGAGACAGGGATGGGCTCTAGTGTAGTAGGGAGAGCTGGGGTCTTGGGCGAGTAGTATCAGAGAGGCAGGCTCTATCACAAAATCATGCCATCTTATAGAAAAGTCTCCTTTACTGAATTCTAGATTATGAAAGTTTTATTAAGTTCTAATGATCCTTACTTAGTCCTCAAGTATGGAGTGGGGTTGCAAATGCTCTTCAAAGATCACGTTTCTCTTAGTAAAGAACCTCTAAAACTACGGTTTTGATGAGTAAAAGTGGTCAACTTTCATAGCCCTCATCAGCTAAACAGGAGTCCAGATCGCATTGCACAGTCAGGCACGTGTAGTTTTACCAACAAAACGTTTGTAATCATTGGAAAATCACACACTCTCTGCATCTTAGTTTCCTCATTTGTAAAATGGAGATACTAACACCTCATATTTACACTCTCAAAACATGTTCTGTTTAATTCTCTCTGTATGTATGTACAGTGCAGAGAACAGTACTTGATGAATAATAGATATTCAACAAATAGTATCTATTGTCAGTATGTTATCTACATATGAAAATCTAACTTAAAATATGAAGATATTCACATTCAGGAATGATAATTACAGTAATGTTCTCTAAGATTTTTTATTGCATAAAAAGCAAATGATGGCTCAGGCATCGTGGTGCAGCAGGTAAAGCTGCTGCCTGCAATGCTGTTATCTTATTTGCAGACACCAGCTGGAGTCCTGGAAGTAGCTCCCTGCTAATGGCCTGGGAAAAGCAGCAAGTTGGCCCAAGTCTGCCATCCACATGAGAGACTCAGAAGCAGCTCTGGGGGCCAACACTGTGGTGTAGCCGGAAAAGCCGCCTGCAATGCCGGCATCCCATATGGGCGCCGGTTCAAGACCTGGCTACTCTACTTCCAATCCAGCTCTCTGCTGTGGCCTGGGAAAGCAGTAGAAGATGGCCTAAGTCCTTAGGCCCTTGCATCCACGTGGGAGACCCAGAAGAAGCTCTTGGCTCCTGGCTTTGGATTGGCACAGCTCTGGCCGTTGCGGTCATCTTAGGAGTGAGCCAGCGGATGGGAGATCTCTCTCTCTCTTCCTCTCCTCTCTCTAATTCTACCTTTCAAATAAATAAATAAATAAATCTTTAAAAATCTTGTCTAGTCCTTCTTTACCAACCTTACCCGATGCTCAGGGAAGAAACAATGCAGTAGGTAACTCTTAATTCTTGCAAAACCTGAACTCACCTTGCTTCAAATACTTAAGTATTATTAAGAAGTTCATTTCTGGAATACCCTATAAACTTTAAGTACTTGAATATTAAATAACAAGGGAACACAGGTGGTCATCAACAAACAAAGAATGCAGTTAAGAAAAACTGATCACTGACAATAAAAATTCAGTTATAATTATTTAAGAACTTCAGATGGAGTTATCTGCAAAGGTATACATGAGGGAACTTCAAAAAGTTCATGACAAACAGAATTTAAAAACGTTTAACTTTTTTTGAAATTCATAGAGAGGTATTTTATAATATGCATTGTCTGTGGACTTTTTGAAAACCCTTGGTACTTTCAGAATAGTCTAAATGAAAAGAAAAAAGTTAAACAATCTTATGCTTTTCCATAAAGAAGTAGAAAAATTATACTTAAATGTGGCAAGATATAAACAAAAGAAGTTTGTTTTGCTTAAACTCTAATGAGATGTGAACTTTAAATTGATGACTGAAACCTCTATAAACTAGTTCTAATTTGCCTCTTGTAAAGTATTACCTACACTCCATTAATCTTGTAAATAAACATTCAAGATTCAAAGCTATTTAATATCACTCCATGACTCTAAACAACTTTTACATTTATGTCATTAAAGAAAATGTCCTGAATACTTTTGGAACATAATAAAATTGTGGTCAAGGTGGTTTTTATTCATAAACTAGAAAAATAAAATCACCAAAGTAACACTAATCTTTATATTTAAAAGCATCTTTTTGATCTCCTTTCCTCTACTGCTTACTTCCTTTGAAGCAACTGTAAAGCTATTTGAATTTCCAGATTTCTTCTGTACAGCATCAAAAGCATAATGAATAATACCTCCAACAAACTCATTCTCATCCTTTTTATAGTATTACTCAGAACAGTTCTTTCTTCCTCTGTTTATATAAAGGTAGTTTTACTTTCTGAAAGGGCTTAAAAATCAACTAAAAATATCTCTTTACTTTATTATCTCATAATAATAATTTCCAGGAAACAAATTAAGTTAGTCATTCTATGCAGATATTTAGACAGAAATAAATGGCAGGCAGACCTTCCACGTCTATATTATGTCATTTAAGAAATATGGTTAAATGCTATGGAGATAAACACTTAAAAATAACTATACATTTTTAATAGTGCCTTTTAATGATAATAGATAAGCTCATGACATTATCAGTTAACTTTCTATTTCTAAAGACTTTATTTTTGTATTTTTAAATTTTTTAAAGATTTATTTATTTATTTGAAAATCAGAGTTACACAGAGAGAGAAGGAGAGGCAGAGAGAAGAGAGAGACAGAGTTCTTCTATCTGCTGGTTCACTCCCCAGTTGGCCGCAACGGACAGAGCTGCACCAATCCAAAGCCAGGGCCCAGGAGCTTCTTCCAGATCTCCCACGTAGGTGCAGGGGACTAAGGACTTGGGCTATCTTTTACTGCTTTCCCAGGCCATAGAAGAGAGCTGGATCGGAAGTGGAGCAGCTGGGTCTTGGACTGGCGTTCATATGGGATGCTGGCATGGCAGGTGGCGACTTAACCTGCTATGCCACAGCACCAGCCCCAATTTATTTTTATTTGAAAGTCAGAGTTACAGTGAGAGATGGAGAGAGAGAGAGAGAGAGAGAGAGAGAAGAAGAAGAAGAAGGAAGAGGAGGAGGAGGGGAAGGAGAAGAAGAAAGGGGGGGAAGAGGAGGCGGAGGAGGAGGGGAGGGAGGAGGAGAAGGAGAGAAGAAGAAGAAGGAGGAGGAGGAGAAGGGGAAGGAGAAAGAGATAGAGGAAGAGGAGGAGGAGAAGGAGAAGGTGGAATTGGACAGAGGTAGGACTTGAACCTAGGTACTCCAATATGGGATGCAGGAGTCCCAAGCAGTGTCTTAAATGGCTGTGCAAAACTCCTGCCCCAAAGCATTTTTAAAAGCATTCCATGTGGCTGGCACTGAGGCAGAGTAAGTTAAGCCTCTGCCTGCAGCCCTGGCATCAGATATGGGCGTCAGTTCAAGTCCCAGCTGCTCCACTTCTGAAACAGCTCCCTGCAAATGGCCTGGGAAAGCAGTGGAAGATGGCCCAAGTGCTTGGGCCTCTGAGAGACCAGGAAGAAGCTCCTGGCTTTGGATCAGCCCAGTGCTGGCTATTGCGGCCATTTGGGGAGTGAACCAGCAGATGGAAGACCTTTCTCTGTCTCTCCCTCTCTCTGTCTGTAATCCTACCTCTCAAATAAATAAGTAAATAAATCTTTTAAAAAACCATTCCACATAGGTAATAGGTACTAAGGTATATATATTTATAGAAAGCTTCATAATTTATAATATACTTTTCACATATATGAGAGGTCTTGAAAAAGTTCATGAAAAAAAAAACATATTATGAGAAACCTAAGCATTGATTTCAATTTTTTTTTGCACCACAAAGGTAGTTATCTTTTAATTCCATTTTCACACAGTTTTTCAATTATTCTTATATTATCTCATTTAGACCTCACAGGTCGTTCTGTGAAATAACAGTATTACTTTATCTTATAAAAAAGGAAATTAAACTCAGGGATATTAAGTGATTTATCCATTCAGCTATTAAGTGGTAGAGTATCTCTTTCATAATACTCCCACTCACTGAATAATGTCTTATTTCCAAATGTGACAGAGTCTGTAACACTTCAGTCACATAATACTTACTAAGCAAGAAGTTATTTATATAATAAATCTCACCCCTAGAGTGACTTTCACTCATTAGTTTCCAAAGCTCCTGAACTGGACTTAAAGGTAACTAGAACACAGAGAAAAAGGTATGAAACCAAACAGAGATTGAGCCACATCAAACAAAAGCCTTGTAATCCAACTACAGTGTTTTAATGTACACAGATACTTGGTTTTTCACTTGGCTTATCTCTTTCTTAAGCCTTTACATCTTCTACAATCATCCTCCTCTCTCAACCCCTTCACTTCAAAAACTACTGCAGGGACAGATAGATACCCAGAGCAGATGGCATGAGTTACACCTGATTTTTCTACATTCAGGAAGAGAAAATAAAACTCACTGTCTCATTATTTTTTGATATACACAAACTAAAGACAAAATATATTTCTTTAACTTATTTCAATTTCTCCTAAATATGTTTATTCAGGAAGAGTTAAGGAGACTAAGTACAAATATGCAAGCATATTTATTTGTACTTCATATATTTTAACTCATATTGTAAGAGCACACTTTGATATAATACAAGTAATTGACACAATATCTAAGGCCAAAGCAACAAAATCATCCAGACCCCCAAAACCAAATATAGAAATTTATTCTGAATTTCACGCTTTATAACAAGGAAGACAAAAATGCTTTTCTTAATTACTTTAAATTGTAAGTTTTCAAAAGAAATAATTTACAATTTATTTTTACCTTGTTGAAGGACTAGTGGGATATAAGCTCTAACTACAGTTAAACCTGACATAACAAAGAAACTATGTCCCCAAAAGACTCAATCACATAAAATTCAGGGTTGGATTACTGCGAGGTTAAAACGATACAGGCAAGCATAGACAACTAGCTGGTTGGGCGTCCCCATGCAACCGAGATCCACCTGGGCTCAGGCTGCAGTTTGGCACCACCTGGTGGCAACTGTCTAGCTCAACATTCATGGGATCAATTCTGAGACCTGTAGCTGATTGGGGTGTGCAAGGCAGCCCCAATTCACAGAATCTTCCAGTTAGATGGTATCCATTTTGTTGCAGACATGGGGCCACAACAATCCTTGGGACAAGGAAATATGTTTTCAGTTTCCAGAAATGGCTCTGTTGGTTTTTTTTCCCACAGGGCTTTACCAACTTACCTCTATCAACCACCTCAGAAAACAGAGGCTCATATATCTACATTTATGTGACGATGGGATGCATTACTTTCCTTTCAGCAAGAACAGATAGCAACCAAGAAGTCTGGAAACTCAATTTTTTTTTTTTTTTTGACAGGCAGAGTGGACAGTGAGAGAGAGAGAGAGAGACAGAGAGAAAGGTCTTCCTTTGCCGTTGGTTCACCCTCCAATGGCCGCTGTGGCCGGCCCACAGCGCTGATCCGATGGCAGGAGCCAGGTACTTATCCTGGTCTCCCATGGGGTGCAGGGCCCAAGCACTTGGGCCATCCTCCACTGCACTCCCTGGCCACAGCAGAGAGCTAGCCTGGAAGAGGGGCAACCGGGACAGAATCCGGCGCCCGGACCGGGACTAGAACCCCGTGTGCTGGCGCCGTAAGGCGGAGGATTAGCCTAGTGAACTGCGGCGCCGGCAACTCCATTTGACTACACAGCAAAGTTTATGTGGTTACATGAACTGCTTAAAAATAGTCATCTACTTTACCAAAGAAATAATCCCACAGATGTTAAGGTTATTAGCTCAGTCATCAAAAGCCTAAAAATCTGTAACAAAAGCGAGCCACAGAACCAACAGCACTGTTTGTAAAACAGAAATAATATTACCTATAACAAGGGTCTCTCATACTGAGATCTTTCTCCTGGGTGATTCAGAATTATATAGGCCTACTTTTCTATTTAGATATCCCACAGATACTTAAAATGAAATTATGTTTTCCTTTGAAGGCCTGGTATTTTGCCAATGTTTTACAAACTGCAATCACCATCTATGTGGCTATCCAATTCAGATACCTGGGTGACATCCCTAACTTCTTCCCTCCAATCCAGTCTAGTCACTGAGTCTTCTTGGTTCTCTCTCTCCTACACATTTTTCCAAACTGTCCTGTTTCTGTCTTCTCTACTTCCACAAATCCAGTTTCATCACCTCCTCTCACCATGATAATGGAAATTATCTCCAGCAGTACACTCCTCCAGCCTGTTCTCTGTGTTGCAGTGATTTTGTAATAAAAGAGCAGATCAGATCATGCCCTTTCTTACAATCTTTCAATTCTTCCCCACAGATCTCACACAGAGCTCCAAAGGCATGATTTGATCCTGTTTCTCTTTTCTGTTTCATCTCTTATAACTCCCTGTCTTTCAGTTTATGCCTCAGTCATAATTATTTTCAGTTTGCTCAACAAAGCTTCATCTTTTTGCACCTCCAGGTTTTTACATATGCTGTATCTTCACTCTCCCAATTCCCTGCTTTCCCATGACATGCAGTCTTACTCTCCATCATACACAGATGTCAGCGTTGAGTACTGCTTCCCCCATGAAGTCTTTCCTGATTCCTCCCTAAGGCTGGGTTTGACACTCAGGCGGTTTAATCCTTTGGGCCCCATCATGTTCTCTATTATGATCATATTTATGATAACTGTTTCTCGATTTGTCCTCATCCTTCATTACCCTAACAGCTTTGTACAGGCAAAGGTCATCACTTACATCTAAGACAGGCAGAACAATGTTGCTCTGAGAACTAAACAAGAGGTCAAACATAAAATTTTCTAACATAACACATATAACAGGCGTGTATACCTCTTCATTAGGCCTGCTTTTGAGCCCTAAGAGCAAGTAATCATAAGGTACAAGATCCTTCCTTTCTAATATAAGGCTAGCACTAAGCAAAACTTTCCAAAATGATGAACAATGTGTTTGGAATTCTCTAATCTGTCTGGATGTGTCTCTTTCCAATCTCCTAATGACCCTGCTACTCTAGGTATGCACACTCACTTAAATGTCATCAACAGGAAGAGACAACTAAGTGCAACAGCTAATTAATCTGAAAACCATGTTATGGACAAAAAATTATGTATACAGCATAACTCCATATGTAGGATATTAATACAATTATAAATAACTGAACTATGTTCTACAGAGATGCTTATTTACTGCTAACATAGATGACAAATGCATAAGGAAAACAAAAGAAGTTATCAGCATGCAAATGGAATAGTATTCATAAGTAGCCTTAAGGTAGGGAAGAGTTAAGCAGTTCGAAGGGTCTCAATTGTTTTACTTCTTGATTTGGATAAATGGTATTTAATTAAAATTATTTATTAAATGCATGCAAAATTGTTTCTGAAAATCTGTTATATCTTACATACACATACATGCAAACATTTATAAAGTAAAAAAGGAAAACAATCACAGTAAATGACAAAAAAATTATATTTGAATAGTGGTTCAAAATTTCTTTGAGCTACTTTGGAAAATACCTTCTCAGGATTCAAGATATGAAGATTAGCTCTGGATTTCAGAGGCCTTGATCCTAAAAATGGTTACAGAATTCCCACAGGTAATTTAAATATTAAAACACAGATTAAGTATAAGGAAGCCCAGAAGTGTTTTTATTTTTCCTAAAATGAGAAGTTCATTTAAAACATAATGTAATATGTCTAATATTTTTCCCAAAACATAGACATTTTTTGTTTCTGCTTTGCAGTACTCAAAGTCATTTAGTTTGTCTACTGGTAATATAGCATTGAATAATCACCTAGAATTTTTATATAACAAAATTCTTTGCCATTTTCATTATAAATACTATTCTAAATTATGACTATACCATAATTCTCTTACAGATCAAACAGAACACGAGCAGAAGTAAACATCTATAAATGCAACAATAAATTATTTCTTTTTGTTTGGTGTTTTTTGAAAATATACTTCCAGGTAGACTTCTTTTTGTTTTTTTTTGTTTGTTTGTTTGCTTTTGCCAGGCAGAGTTAGACAGTGAGAGAGTGAGAGAGAGAGAGAGAGAGAGAGAGTTATAGACAATGAGAGAGAGAGACAGAAAGAAAGGTCTTCTTTCCATTGGTTCACTCCCCTAATGGCCTCTACAGCCGGTGCTGCACCGATCCGAAGCCAGGAACCAGGTGCTTCCTCCCGGTCTCCCATGTGGGTGTAGGGCCCAAGCACTTGGGACATCCTCCACTGCACTCCTGGGCCACAGAGCAGAGAGCTGGACTGCAAGAGGAGCAACCAGGACAGAATCCGGCACCCCAACCGGGGCTAGAACCCAGGGTACTGGCGCTGTAGGCGGAGGATTAGCCAGGTGAGCCACAACACTGGCCTCCAGGTAGACTTTTAAAAATAGATCAAACAGTTGCTCCTCTTCCAGTCTAGCTCTCTGCTGCGGCCCAGGAAGGCAGTGGAGGATGGCCCAAGTGCTTGGGTCCCTGCACCTGCATGGGAGACCATAAGGAAGCACCTGGCTCTTGGCTTCAGATTGGCGCAGCGGTGCCAGCTTTAGTGGCCATTTAGGGGGTGAACCAATGGAAGGAAGACCTTTCTCTCTGTCTCTCTCTCACTGTCTAACTCTGCCTGTCAAAAAAAGAAAGAAATAAAAAATATCAAACAGGTAACTAAAAATTAATTCATGCAAAATTTATGAGGAAAATAATGCTTTCATTTTTATTTAATTCATAAGTATCAAGTCATACCAAGAAAATATCCTAAAAATGTTGTTTTAAGTTGTATATCTACTACTTTAGCACCATAAACAACACAAAAGAAACTCTAGAGGAAATTATATCACTCAAAAAGATTTCAGCATTATAAAAATGTCTTACACTCTCCATGTTAACATAATTTAACAGTAACTTAAAAATACCTTTGCCAATTTACTACCCAAAGAATAATTCTACAAATGTAGTTTTTACAGTGGAGGCATTTATAAATACTATATTAATACAGCAGCTTTTTGCTCTGGAACTGAAGGATTGAAATTCCAAAGTTTCTGCTACTATACTCTCAGTAGAAATGACATGTTACAATGCTAATTATAGATCACTGAAGTCTGATTTAAAATCTTGCTGACAACAATCAAAATAGCATATACTCAAATCAGTGCTGATAATCTACTATGGCAATTAAGCCAACTTCAAAATAATTTTCCTGTTAAAATACAAACTTCTAAAAGCCATACGAAGTATAATGATTGTATGTAAAATCAAGTATCACTGAAATAACTAGCATTTATTTCCCCCCAACATAGGTAATCACTAAATAGAGGGACTACACCCAATATATAGTGGTCTAAAAGTAAGTGCATGGGCAAAAATATTTCTTCAGCATTATCTAACATAATATCTTTCAGGGTCAGTAGTGAAATCAGGCATATGAAATATTTCAAAGTACTATTTCAGCTTTTAAAAGTTTCCAGGAGGAATTCTTGGCATGTTATAGGAGAAACTATTAGTATCTCTTAGCACCCTCTCATTTCCTTTTCTATACCTGTCCTCAATCTGAATTGAGGTAAAAGCAAAAAGACAAGTTATCAGGATAAAAGAGGGAATGGGAAAATCACTGTGACAAGGTCTAAAGACCGGCAAACCCTGTACCAAATATTTTAGAATCTTAATAGTCCTATTTCATTTATATTTATAGTTATGGAAGTATTTTTTACCATATTAAAAATATTTAATTTCAATAAAATTCCTATAATCGCCAAAGGGGAAACCCTGCCACACACATACACACTTTTTTTTTTTTTTACCTGTTTTCTCGTTCATACATTTCCCTAGAGGCACTTCGAAGTTGATCAATTTCTTGATTAGTTTTCAATTTGATTTGTTCTAGTTCATCATGTAGTTTATTTTCATATTCTGCTTTATAATGGTCTCTGCAAGGAGTCAAAAGGAATATTCATGAATTCTTTTCTGTGTGAAACAAATGGGATTTTGCCCTCCATGTAAGATTTAACAGCTTATATTGAGTATGTTTCATAGATTTTGTTACTTGGAAAAGTTAACTATTAAATATAAAGTTGTATAATCCCTAAAAATAACTGTTCCAAACTAGTTCCATCTAAGATCTCAGTCTGCTAAACACTGCTTAAAAGGCTTAATTACTATACAGAATGTTAATCATTTATGTTGGATAATTATTCTTCTTCAAAAATGTTTTACAAATAGTTTTTAATGCATGTGGTCAGGGCTTGAAAACTGATGCATACAGAATACCCTCATTTAAAAATAATAATCTAGTGTGGTACATGTTGAGCCATGAACACTACTAACAAAAAAAATAAAGGCAAATGACTCTGACTCTTCATAAAACCTTTCTCTGCTAGGACTCCAATCTTAACCACATGGTATTCTTTTAGCAAAGCCAAGTTACTACATAGGATATTAGCAAGAATGGTATAAACCGATGAAAAAATACTACAGGTTAGGGGAAAGGTTATGAACCTGTGAACTGTTCAAGGTGAAATTTAGACTTTTAGCTTCTGAGGTGCTAATAAGAATAAATTACTGTAGCTCATTTACACAACTAGTAGAAGAGAGAAGGCAGGACTGAAACCCAGGGAATCTGATTCAAAGACTACACAATACTCTCTCCTCATTCACAGTCAGGAAATCTTCAGCACACCAAGATTTGCCTCAAAGATACTTCCATAAAGATATTTATGGAGAGATCTTAGTTATAGAGAATTACAGTTATCTGTAATCTCCCTATCAAAAGTCTTTTACTCAGCACCTGAGAAACCAAAAGTCTTCAGATGTTTTTGGAAAACCACAATGTCTTTTAAAATGTTAACTAAAAAAGAATCTCTTGAAACAAAATGAATTATTATCTTAATATTGTCTCACAGACCTTAAAAACAGAATCACTAATCAGAATCACACAAACCAAGAGTTCCCTCAAAGAAGACGATGTTAATTTTCATCTGTCTACACGAAAAACAATGCCAATCTTACCTGGATGTTACGTATTTTTCATACATCTCTTCTCTGGCCTTTTTAGTTTCTTCCAGTTGAGTCTGAAGTCTTTCCAGGCGATCTTCTTCATGGGCACAGCGGACACTAAGTTCCATGTTCTGGCGACTGAGATACTCTTTATCCTTTTGCAGTAAAGTAACCGTCTGCCGTAAGGTGACTACCTAGGGGAATACAGAGACAAACAGCAGAGCAGCAGCCAAAGCGATGCTCACTTAATTTTCAAATACTATTATTCGGCTGTATTAATTTCCTTCATCCTGCTTTCACTCATCACATATAAAGTCTCCTTTTTGGAAGGACTAATTCTTAACCCCACAATTTTATATCCAAAAAGACCTACTGAAACTTTTGTGTTTTTGGCAACTGCATCAAAAAGGAAAAGTGTTCCTCCCACAATTTTACTCCGGGCTATTTCCCACTATTACTATTGTACAATAAATTTCTAGTGATTCTGTTTATAGGCTTACCTCTTTGGATAATTCACTTCTTTCTTTAGCTTGAGTTATGTGAGAAGCTTCAAGTATTTCATGTTTTCTCCTAATCTCACTGACTTCCTGTTCAAGTGCATCACGTTCACTATTAAAATACAATTCAAATACTCATGTAAATTTTGCATCTCTATTACAGTGAACATTTTAAAAGGGTGGCTATACATCAAGAAACTGAACAGATACTAGGCAGTGGGGATGTCCAACATAAAGTATCTGTTTTTCAAACTTAACAGGGACTGTCCAAGACACTGTTCAGATAAACATCAATTTATTACCTTTAAAAATAAAACCATTAGCTACACTAACCAGTAAATGATAAAACTTTCTAAAGGTACCTGTGGTATTCTTTCAGTCAATCTTATTTTAAGGCCAAACTTTTAAAGAATGTATACAAGGCTCCAGGCTTTCAGTTCAATTAGGGTTAAGAACCCCTCCCAATTTATTACTCAGATTGCATAGTAGACACACAGGCAGATATTCTTGTGGATACTTCATTCATAAATTGTTTATGGTGACTCACAGGTTTTAATTTCCATTTTCAGATAAGCTCTCACCCCAAAATAGTGAAACCAAGAACTGGGCAAAGACCTACCATAGACATCTTAGAAATGAGCAAAGAAATAGATTTGTTTACTCTTCTCCTGTGAGAAGCAATGTCTTTGTAATATATTTCATTGACCCAAATGGTATTAAAAATTTTTTCCCAGTAGATTTCAATAATTCATTTAGAAAGTTTTTTCCCCTTGCTGGTTAACAACAAGTCTGCAATGTTTATTGAAGAAAACTGAGCAAAGTACAATATAAAATGTAATAACCACCCATAATCCACTAATTAAACATTACTATCCATACTGATGAATCTTACTCTAAGTATTTTGGGCTTTTCATATGTAAATGTTTTTACAAGAATGATCCTAATCCTTTTGCTATGATTTTTATGTAGAAGTTATTATGAACTATTATTATTATGAAGTTATTATGAAGTAGTACACACATGAATTTGTAATTAATCCAGTTAACATTTATCTATTCTTGTACTGTTTTGTTTCTTAAAAGATAAAAGAGGTAAACTTGAGGCCGGCGCCGACGCTCAATAGCCTAATCCTCCACCTAGTGGCCCCGGCACACTGGGTTCTAATCCTGGTCGGGGCGCCGGATTCTTTCCCGGTTGCCCCTCTTCCAGGCCAGCTCTCTGCTGTGGCCCGGGAAGGCAGTGGAGGATGGCCCAAGTGCTTGGGTCCTGCACCCCATGGGAGACCAGGAGAAGCACCTGGCTCCTGCCTTCGGATCAGCGCGGTGCGCCGGCCGCAGCGCGCCAGCTGCGGCGGCCATTGGAGGGTGAACCAACGGCAAAAGGAAGACCTTTCTCTCTGTCTCTCTCTCTCACTATCCACTCTGCCTGTCCAAAAAAAAAAAAAAAAGTAAACTTGAAGTCCTCTATATGTTCTTCACTATTACCTCTCTAGATATAAAAATGAATTTAGTATATTTTCATATTATGTATGCTTTTAAAAATAGTTTATCCATCAATTGTAAACAGTATCATACTTACTTTGCAATATTTGCCAAATAGTATCTTGTCTTCCTCTCTTGGTGATATATGTGAATGAATATATTTCAGTATACATGCACACATACAAAAATACATAACTAAACATGCATGCAAATTCAAACACATGCATTTCCCCCCGTCAACTATTTAAGGTTTATATGTAGACTTTAGGTTCATTTATCACTAAATGCCTATGTGAATCTCCTAAGAGTAAAGATATTCTCTTATATAATCACAGTATAATTATCTAATTCAGGAGACTAAGCATTAATACTATTATCTAATATACAACCCATTTAAAAAAAATTTTTTTTTAAATTTATTTGACAGGTAGAGTTATAGACAGTGAGAGAGAGAGAGACTGAGAGAAAGGTCTTCCTTCCATTGGTTCACTTCTCAAATGGCTGCTACGGCCGGTGGCTCTGAGTGGATCCAAAGCCAGGAGCCAGGCACTTCTCTCTGGTCTCCCATGCGGGTGCAGAGGCCTGAGCACCTGGGCCATCCTCCACTGCACTCCCAGGCCACAACAAAGAGCTGGACTAGAAGAGGGGCAACTGGGACTAGAACCTGAAGCCCATATGGGATGCCGGCACCGCAGGCAGAGGATTAACCAAGTGAGCCACAGCTCCAGCTCCCCATTTTTAAATTTTGGCGATTGTCCCAAAAATGTCCTTTGTTGCAACCTGCCCCGGATCCACTCCATTATGCCTTGCAACAGGATGTCATGTTTCTTTAGTCTCTTTTAACCTTCAACAGCTCCTTAGCTTTTCCTTCATTTATGATATTGACTTTTTGTAGAGCATGGGCCACCTGTATTATGGAATACCCCTTAATTCTCATGTCTGATGTTTCCTGGTGACTAGAATCTGAACACTTCGGGCAGGTATATTATGGAACTCATGTGTCCTCCGTACATCACATGAAGAGGCACATGATACCAGTTTATCCTATTATTAGGGATAATCATTATGAAGTAGTACACTTCATAATATAGTCACTTGGGTAAGGTGTCTGTCAGAGTTTTCCACTGTAAAGCTATTGTTTCGTCCCTCATAATTAATAACTAATTTGTGGGGAGATACTCTAAGAGATTGTGTAACTATTTACTTCCCGCTACAATTTTACATAATGGTTTTAGGTTCCATTAATGATTCTGAACCAAGTATCACTATGAGGTTATACAATGGTCAATCTAACATACACATACATTTGATGGTTGGCATTCTATTGTAAATATCCCTTTTCACTGTTAACTTATTATAAACATGCACTCATGGGTTCCTAGTCTATTCACTGGGTTACAGTCCATTATCATCAACATTCATTTTAATATTCAAGTTGTACTCTATTATATTTGGCCATATGGAGCTTCTTCAAAATGGCAACTGTGGTATTGGTTTGCAATGAGAGGTATCAGTATGATCTTATCTACAGTGTATTAAGACTCTGCCCTCTCCCCTCCACTGCCTCTACCTACTGAAAGAGCCTAAGAATAATGACCAATCTAGAAATGACCATAGCACCCATCTTAATTTCTAAATAGTATTTCTCACTAAAAGGAATCAGGACTAGAGAAAGGGCAAGGGTAATGAAATTACAAAATAAAACCAGGAATATTATGTTATCCAGAAAGTAAGGAACTGCTAAAAAATACATTCAGAGGTAACAATTTTACTGCCACGTAGAATTATAAAAATAAATCACATTTTACTTTCCATTCTGATATTTAAAAGGACCTGAGTTCTCCCTAATAATAATACCAATTAACCTCTATAAATCATGTCAACTTGAGAATTTACTAAGCACATAAATTGCTACTTTTTCTTCCCCAGTTTATTTTGCATTTTTGTGTCCTGTCCATTTTTTTTTAAACCCAGACACTGTACTGAGTTAACCACAAGGTTCACAATTTGAGGTCCTGTTGCTTGTTTTTCTATTCCATTTCTAGCACATGAAGATGCTTATCATGCCTTTTGATCAAGGCTATGTTTTTCTTTCTTGGTTTTTATTATAGAAAATGAAAACATACAAGTATGTAAAAATAGAGATGATATAATGAACACCCATGCTTCCACTACCCAGCTTCAATAATTATTAACTCATGACTCATGTTGTTTTATTTATCCTTCATTCATGGCCCCTCCGGATTATTCTGATGACTATGCTTTTTAGTTTTCTCCTTTTATATTTTATCTATCATTGTTATAGATTTATAGTGGAACAGTAGACATTAAAATATCAATGCAAAGTATTACCTTGCCATCACAATCTGTTCATTTTATCTTTTAAGATATACTTATTTATTTGCAAGGTAGGGTGACAGAGTTAGAGAGAGTAAGAGAGAGGGAGGGAGGGAGAGAAAGACAGAGACAGAGAGATCTTCCATTTGCTGGTTCATTCCCCAAATGACTGCAATAGCCAGGTCCATGTCAGTCTGAAGCCAGGAGCCAGGAATTCCATCCTGGCCTTCCATGTGGGTGGCAGGGGCCCAAGTACTTGGGCCATCTTCTGTTGTCTTCCTAGGCACATTAGCAGGAAATTGGATGGGAAGCAGAGTAGTTGGGATTCAAAAAGTCACTCAATTATGGGATGCTGGCATTGTAGGTGGGAGCTTAATTCCATGATGCTACAATGCCAGGCCCTATTTCACTTTTAAATGTTTCTTTTGAAGTCCAGCTTTAATCAAGTCCACAGAGTCCAGCTCTCACAGGTTTCAAGCTCCAATAATTTTGGTATTTTGGCATAATGATATATACATAAAAATATGTATTATATGTTGGTCACGGTGGGAGTAGAAGTACTTTTGTTACATACCTAAATCTTTGCAAATTAAATTACAGTATTATCTAGCTTATAGTTTATACAATTTAAGGCACTCATTCATCTATTTAAAAATAATCACTGACTACTATATTTCAAGAATTATTCTGGGTGCAGGTAGATATAACAGTAAATGATTAGGATAATGTCATTCTATTTACACTTACAACGGGTCTTTTTTGAAGTACCCTCATATATAAATTGTGTGTGTTTATGTAAAGACTTTCACAAATACTTCTTCATTTGATCTTAGTTTTTATAGTACAGTTATTTGCATTTGCACCATCTCACAAATGAATCTCAGGACAAAAAGAGATTTACCTAGGAACACAGAGCTAAGCAGTTGTTCATTAAATTATTGTACAAACAATAGAAAAGTATATTCCAGTTAAATACATACATATACATATATATATATATATCATACCTACTTAGTAGCAACATATTGGGAAACACATATTCTCAGAATTTTACAAAAGAGTGAATGCCTTTTGTAAGAAACAACTGGGGCCAGTGTCTGGCATAGTAGATTGAGTTGCCACCAGCAACTCCAGCATCCTATATGGGTGCTAGTTCAAGACCTGCTGCTCTACTTCCAATTCAGCTCCCTGCTAATGCACCTGGAAAAGCAGAAGATGGCCCAAGTGTTTGGGCCCTGTCACCCACATAGGAGAAGCTCCTGACTCCTGGCCTTGGCCTGGCTCTGCCTGGCTGTTGTGGCCGTTTGAGAAGTGAACCAGCAGATGGAAGATCTCTCCCTCTCTGTCTCTCCCTCTCTCTGTGGCTCTGCCTTTCAAGCAAATAAATCTTCTTTTCTTTAAAAAAAAAGAAGAAATAGCTGAAAAACACTTTAGGGAAAAAAACCTGAAGAATTTAAATTGATTCTTTTACATAAAAGTAATCATCAACTCACATTTAAAATATTTACACACATGGGAATTTCCTATCTTCCTTTACATTAAAAAAAAAAGCAACACTTTCTAAACAAAAAAATATATCTGAATACAATTTAAAGGGGTGAGGAATGTTTGGCCCATAGGCCATATAAGCCCTGCGAAATCATTCAGTCTGGCCTTGCCAAGGAAACTGTAGGTGGGCCTTGAAATTCAATGAATGTACGGCAGGTTAAATTGATAATTCTGGATGGCCTGGGACTGATGATATCAATACCCAAATGGCCCTTGGCAGAAAAAAGGTTCCCCAACCCTGAACTGCCACAACTACATGTTGCTTGGCAAAAAAGAAAAAAGGTAAATACGAAATTAACAAGTTTGGTGGTGAAAACTCAGGTAACATGGGGCCAGTGTTGTGGCATAGCAGGTTAAGCTGCTGCCTACAACTGATATCCCATATGGTTGCCGGTTCCTGTCCCATCTGCTCCACTTCTGATCCACCTCCCTGCTAACGTGCCTGGAAAAGCAGTGAAAGATGGCACAAGTGCTTAGGCTCCTGCCACCCATGTGGGAGAATGGAAGACGCTCCCGGCTTCTGGCTTCGGCCCAGCCCAGGCCCCACCATTGTGGTTATTTGAAGAATGAACCAGTGAATGGAAGGTCTTTCTCTCTCTGTGTCTCCCTGTCTCTGTCACTTTGTCTTCCAAATAAATCAAATCTTAAAAAAAAAATAATTTAATGAATGTTAAAAATGAGAACAACTGCTGCAGCTATCTTAATTACTTACCTCTTGACCTTATCATAGTTCTCTTGGCGATAGTCACCCTGCTGAATTAACTGTTTTGTGTCTGCTAATTCTAAGGCCAAACGCTGACATCTAACTTGCAATTCAGAATAGTTTCTTCGATCTTCCTCATATGTCTATAAATCAAAGAAATAATAAAACATCTCAAACATAGTTGGCCAAATTCTGTTTAGCTGTGAATGTTCTCATAATCAAACAAAAATCTTCAATTTATAAATCCTCTATTTATTAATTTTTCCCTACTCAAAGACAGATAATTTAAAAGTCACACCATAGCTTGTAATTTCATTTTTGTTTAAAACAAACTCTGTTTCTCAACAAACAAAATAAAACAATCCTGTTTTGGTTACTAGACTAATATGTAAGATGACAATGCTAATTGACATTTTCAACATTGAGTAAGTATTATATGCTAAAGGTACAGAAATGAATAATATACAGTCCTTGTTCTTCAGGAGCTCACAATTGAGAGATAAGGAGCCATACGAATACCAGTATCTCCATACAGTTCTAAAAGTGGTACTCAGCAATAAAGGAGTTGTGGGGCCCTCAGAACACATGTCTATGTTCTTCTCGCCTTCATTTTCCCCATTCTAGCAGCACATGAAAAAAAGATGGTTGAAATATGGGGAGAGAGATGGAAGTGAAAACCTTACAGTGGATCACAAGGTCCTTCACCGTCTGGCCCCACTTTCTACAAGTTTTATTTCTCACCATTTCTCGTATCACATTTCGCCCTCCAATCCTAATGGAGACCTGAAGCTCTCTAAACATACCATGCTTCATTTCTAAGTTGTTGCCACTGCCTGAAAACCTGCATATAACCTGAATACTGGCCTTCTTTGGAGTACGGATCAGCTCACTGCACCATCACGTCAGCTTCTTTGAAGAGCACTGACTTTTCCTTGACCCCACTGGATCTCCATCACTTTACAAAACACCTGATCTATAGTAGGAATGAAACAAGCACTTCTGAATAGATTGATCAAGAAATAGATAAATATGAAAACTCAAACAGGAAGCAGGACACAAGGACTGAATTCCTACCTATTTTGTCCCTTTGAACTCATCAGATCTTGTAACCAACCATGAACTCCACACCCAAAAGCTGGTATGTTAAGTACATCCTGTCCTGATTCATTCCTCTCAAGAGCTGATCAGCTAAGTGTTGGTCACACTCGCTTCATAAAAATTGTTCTTCTGGGGCTGGCACTGTGGTACAGTGGGTTAAAACCCCAGCCTGCAGTGCCAGCATCCCATATGGGTGTGGGTTCGAGTCCTGGCTGCTCCACTTCCAATCCAGCTCTCTGCTATGGCCTAGGAAAGTAGTGGAGGATGGCCCAAGTCCTTGGGCCCCTGCACCCACGTGGAAGACCCAGAAGAAGCTCCTGGCTCCTGGCTTCGGATTGGCCCAGCTCTAGCCATTGCGGCCATTTGGGGAGTGAACCAGCAGTCTCTCTCAGACTCTACTTCTCTCTGTAACTCTGTCTTTCAAACAAATAAAATAAATTTTTAAATAAAAATTGTTCCTCTCTGGGGCCTGCGCAGTGGCGCAGTGGGTTAACGCCCTGGCCTGAAGTGCCGGCATCCCATATGGGCACCAGTTCAAGTCCCAGCTGCTCCACATCCAATCCAGCTCTCTTCCATGGCCTGGGAAAGCAATAGAAGATGGCCCAAGTCCCTGGGCCCCTGCACATGCGTGGGAGACCAGGAAGAAGCTCCTAGCTCCTGGCTTCAGATCGGCACAGCTCCGGCCATTGCGGCAAATGGGGAGTGAACAATTGGATGGAAGACTCTCTCTGCCTCTCCTCTCTCTGTGTAACTCTGACTTTCAAATAAATAAATAAATCTCTAAAAAAAAAAAAAATCGTTCTCTCCTACACTGAAGTTCCTCATGATAGCGGAATGTTACAATGGTATTTATTGTAAGACTACACCTGAAGACGCTCTACCACTTCCCAAGAATGACATTGTGACTTACGTGCTGCACAGTATTTCAGACATGAGTCCTACAAGAAGCTCTAATTCCCTTGAAGAATGTTTTACTTTCCAAGTAAGTATTTTGGTATTAAGCTTAGGAAGGCAAACTCCAGAATGTAATTGTCTAGAATTGAATTACTGTAGTAAGATTTCGGCTGGTTTAGTTTACTTCTGTGTATTTCAGTGTTTACCTCATGGAGTTCTTGTGAAGATCATATCAAGTAAGATTGTAAAGTGCTTATACAACTAGCTAATATGGAGTAAATGCTCATTAAATCTAAACTAACATGGTTACAATGCTTCCTCTTTTGCTTTGGCTTACAAAAAGATCGTAGCCAAACTGACAGTTTAACTTTAGTAACTGCTCAAACACCATGATAAAATCCAGAGGAATATGAATAAAAGAAATATAAACATTTTAAAGGATGGACAAAAGACAAAGATCCCAAGGAACCCGGGAGAGGATTCACAGAGGCCAAGGGCGAGCCAGAGACATGTTTCAGGAACAACAGCCAAAGAGTGTGCTTTAAGGAGTCAAAGCAGTCATTAACACAGTAAGAAAAAAAACAAACAACTAACACCCTGTAAACACTGATAGGCAGAGCCCTCAGGGACACAGCCCGAGAAACTAAAGTCAATATATCTGAATACTCAATGTGTTTTGGCTTATGTTATTTCATACACATTATATCACTTACATACACACTTAATTTTTATGAGTGTGAACAAAGATTTTCTTATTTTCAGATGAAGATATGGGTTCAGACTGGGGAAGTTTCAGAACTCAGAAAATGGAGTGAGGACTGCCATATAAGTTTGTCAAAATTAAACTACAAGCAACTCTTCCTATAGTTTAGTAATAAAAGTAGAGAAAGCAAGCACAGTGGCTGGATAAGAAAATATGGAACAAGCTTGAGAGTTTCAAATATTGGTGGAAAAACATTAATAGCAAAGAGGGATTAAGACTAGAGAAAGGGACATATTTAAATAGAGGAAGCCCCTCAGAAGGCTTCAGGGGTTGGAATCCAGAGCTCAGACGCAAATATTAATTTTAAATCAGAAGCTATGCTCCCTAGGATTAGATTTTTTTTCCCAGCTGAAAAACTATTTTTTTTTAAGATTTATTTATTTATTTGAGAGGCAGAGCTACTGACAGGGAGGAGAGACAGAGAGAGAGGTTTTACATCCACTGGTTCATTCTCCAAAGGGCCACAATGGCTGGAGCTGGGCCGATCCAAAGCCAGGAGCCAGGAGCTTCCTCCAGATCTCCTATGTGGCTACAGGGCCCAAGCACTTGGGCCATCTTCCACTGCTTTCCTACCCCACAGCAGAGAGCAGCCAAGGCTAGAACCAGCGCCAATATGGGATGTTGCCGCTGCAGGCAGAGGCTTAACCTACTACGCCACAGCGCAGGCCCCTGACAAAGTATTAAACACTGAGGGGCCGGCTCTGTAGTGCAGGAGGTTAATCCTCCACCTGTGGTGCCCACATCCAGCTCTCTGCTATGGCGTGGGAAAGCAGTAGAAGATGTCCCAAGAGCTTGGGCCTCTGCACCCACGTGGGAGACTTGGAAGAAGCTCCTGGCTGTTGGCTTCGGATCGGCTCAGCTCTGGCCATTGTGGCTATTTGGAGAATGAACCAGTGGATGGAAGAACCCTCTCTCTGTCTTTCCCTCTCACTGTCTGTAACTCTACCTCTCAAATAATAAAATCTTAGAAAAAATTAAAACTTGAATTTTTTACATAGGTCTTACAATTTGCTTTGGTCACAGCCAACTCCTAACCCCAATGCTTCACATGTTTATAGCATCTACTTGGTTTCTAAAGATGTTTGATCTTTTTCCATTTATAAGTTCACTAGAAACAGTAAGAACAAACAAACGAACAAATCAGAATGAGTGCAGATGGAAGTACATTTGTAGGTTTGGTAGCAGGAAATTTTGGGAGTTCTCATCTAAGGATTTCTATTTTCTCTGTAAAATGAAATACCAAGTCACCTGCTGAGAGTGGAGCAAAGTGGAAAGCCGGGGATGTAAGGAGAGTGAAGAACCCCTTAAATAATCTCTGTGAAAAAAGAGGACTAGAAGAAACAGAATGAGAGCACAGCTGTGTGGGCCTGACTGAAGCTGCTCACAAGAACCTAGTGCTTGTTACTGCTGCTACGATTTTTGCCAGGAGTGTTCAGTTAGAAACGCCAAGAGTTCAGATTTTTGCCAGGATGGTTTGACAAAAAGAAAGCAGAGGTGGAGGGGTAGTGAGAAGACATTGGCAAGAGACAGATTTAAGACTGACAACATGGGGGCTGGCATTGTGGCATAGCGGGTTAGCTATCACCTGCAATGCTGACATTCCCATATGAGCACCAGTTAAGAGTACGAACTGCTCCACTTCTGGCCCAGCTCCCTACTGGACAGAGTTACAGAGAGAGAGAGAGAGAGAGAGAGATCTTCCATTTGCTGGATCACTCCCCAAATGGCCAGGAGCTTCTTCTGGGTCTCTCACGTGGATGCAGGAGCCCAAGCACCTGGGTCATCTTCCACTGCTTTCCTAGACACACAAGCAGGGAACTGGATTGCAAGTGGAGCAACAGGGACACAAATCAGCACTCATATGGGATGCCGGCATCACAGGTGGCTGCTTTACCCACTATGCCACAGCACTGGCCCCAGATGGAATTTCTTAAAAGCTGGAAGTTGATGATTGAGAAACATGGAAATATAGGAAGTAGTATGTTATGTGGATCACTGAATTAATAACTTCAGAAGTAAATCGATTTTGAGTGACAAGGAATAGAATGTGACCTATGAGATGGAACATTAAAGCTTAGAGGGTCAATCACTAGGATTAAGAAGGTAACAACATCCAAGGCCAAGGTTTTAGATGAATCTCAGAAGCAACCCAGGGGGCTGGCACTGTGGTACAGTGGGTTAAAGCCCTAGTCTGCTGCACTGGCATCCCATATGGGTGCCAGTTCGAGTTCTAGCTGTTCTGCATCCAATCCAGCTCCATAATGAGCCCAGGGAAAGCAGCGGAGGATGGCCCAGGTCCTTGGGCCCCTGAACCCACATGGGAGATCCAGAAGAAGTTCCTGGCTTCTGGCTTCGGATCTGCTCAGCTCTGGTTGTTGCAGCCATTTAGGGAATGAACTAGCACATGGAAGACCCCCCCGCCCCGCCCCCGTTACTCTTCAAATAAATAAAATAAATATTTAAAAAAATTCAGACATTCATTGTACTATCTTTAAAGGAAAAAAAAAAAAAAAAGAAAAAAGAAACCCAGGCAGCAGCTGAGGTGGAAAGGAAAACTAAATCTAGAACAAGGATGCCACTAAATACAGAGGAATGTCGCCTTGGTGTGCAAATGAGGACGGTTAGCAGGCAGAGTATCCAGCTGACAGGACTGCCCAAAAGCAGCCAGAGATTTTGTGTGAGGGCAGAAGTGCAAAGACCTAAAAGTATAAAGATCTAGAGGTGACATCAACATTTGACCCTGAGATATGTGGGATATTGAACTCCTGGTCCAGAGAGTGGCTCTGTGGGAGGATTCAGAAACATGGATTTATACACATTCACTCATATATACATAGTTGCATGTACATATATCATGTGTGGATACATAAATTTTCTTTAAGTACAAACAACACATGAACAAGTATGAGTATAAGCAGTTTAGTATAGGAATGCATATATTCTAAAAATCTCCCCTTAAGGAAAATACTAACTTTTGTATTTTGAAAACAAACAAACAAAAACTGATTAGCAACTAAAACAAAGGAAGGCACAGCAATGGAAAACAGGAAAAGCATATCTTCTCTCAAAATAAACCAAATCCCATGACTGCATGCAATGTTGTGGTCAGGGCTACAGGGAGCAGAAGACCATTTTCTCTGCTATCCTGTGGGAGGTCTCAGAGTCTCAGCTGAGTTAGATGGCCATCTTCTATTTTCTCCTAGCATCTGCTTCTTAACCTCTGTCAGAAAACACTTGGCACATACTGTGAGCAGCTATTACATGCCTCCCACAGCCGGAGATAGAAATGTAGGGGTGCTTTCCACAGTCCTAGAACCTAGCACTGCACCTATTACAGAGAGGCTTGCAATTAAAGCCCATAGAAACGGGGGCGAAGAAAGGACATTAATTAGACTGAAATAAATGTAGCAAAAATCTAGCCTTTTCAAAAGAAAGAAGTAGACATAAAATGGCCAGTCACCAATGCTTTCTAACAGAAAATTTCTACCTAATAGTAAATGGGTTCACAGCCAAGTTTCAATTTCCTTTTTTAATTAAAAAAATCAAAATAAAACAAAATTACACAGAGAAAATAAAGGCAATACAAGTCATTGAGAAGATTTCAATTGCTTGCTTGTTTTCCAAGTTTATGGAATGGAAGTCATTTTCTGACTGCCAGAGTTAATGTCATCTTTTCAACCTCCTAAATTATTCATACAAGGAAATTATACAAGGCTACCTCTAGCCAGAAAACAGTAAATCTGTTACTGCGATGGCATGTTTTGTCTCTAACCCTCACCTTTCCCTATACCCACAGACCACTTAGAGCCTCTTAGAAATCTGTCTTGTCTCTTACTCCTAGGAATACTTACATATTAGTTACAAAGGAAATGTTGGCAGAATGAACTAATATTGAATCATGAACAGACCACACAGCAGTAACATTTAAAATAACTGGCTCAGGAAATAGAAAAATTGAGTTTAAAAATTAATAAGTGCTTAACAAATTATTACTTCTAACTTTAAGTAAAGATTATCCTATATCTGCAAATGAAACACTATATCTGAAACAATTTTCTCTGCAATATATATATGCAGAATTTCCTCAAAGATTTTGAGGAAGACTGCATGAAGAGGGTTTCTATTTCTTGATCTGGGTGGTCATTAACGGGGTGGGTGATGTCACTTTGAAAAAAATAATCAAGCTTTATAATTATGACTTTTTCACAATTATGTTTTTAAAACCACAACAAGGGGCTAGCCTGTGGCGAAGTGGGTATAGTCACTGCCTGCAGCACTGGCATCCCATGTGGGCACAAATACATGTACTGGCAGCTCCACTTCTGATCCAGCTCCCAGCAGAGTATGGCCCAAGTGCTTAGGCCCCTGGAGATCTGGATGGAATTCTGGGCTCCTGGCTTTGGCCTGGCCCAGCCCTGGCCATTGTGGCCATCTGGGGAATGAACCAGTAAATGGAAGACCTCTCTCTCTCTCTCTCTCTTTCTGACTTTCAAATAAATAAATACATACATAAATCTTAAAAAAAAAAAAAAAAACAAGAGGCATAAATGCAGGAAACATTTACTGGGCAGAAGCTGCTGTGTCAGCTTTGTGTATCTGGAATGGGAAAAGGAGCATGTGAGGGTCATATCAAGGGGAAAAGCCACAGACAATGGGGGTAATGAAAAGACACTGTTCTATTCTGTAGCTCTCTGGTTGACCATTTGACCTAAGAAACTGGGAGTCTTCAGTTATACCAAATGGGCTAAGCTACCAACCATTAGGCCTTTCCTTTCTATAATGAGATGAGATTTCTACTCCTCTTGCTGCCAAACAACAGCGGTCACCATTTTCGACACAGAACATTTCAGATATGGAAGATGCCCTGGAGATAAGCTACTACAATCTATTTTCAAGATAAGATACTAAGGCTTGGTAGGGTTGAAAGGTTTGTCAGGAGTCCACAGCTAGCAGAGACAGAGCTAGAATAAAGGCTCTTGAATTCTTTACATAGTTCATTTCTTTCTTAGTTTCGAATTCTTGTTTTGAAGAGTCTATTCTGTGAGAAATGTAAAACAGCTGATCAGAAGTTAATGATATTATTTACTGCTCAAGTCCAGGGTGTTAAAGAACTTTAACTACCAATTTCACAGGTTTCAATGTGGTATATGTATAAATCAAAGTTAATTTTGGGCTCCTCTTCTTTGAAACAATTGTTATAATTATCTCTTAAGCACATGTTTTTAAAAAATCATTGGACAAAGTAACATTGAATCCAAATGTTTCTACAAAAAGTAGAATGTATTCCAAGATGGAATTAACACTTTTTCAAAAGTCAGCAGCTGTGTAACCAAAAGGCAATTACTTTGAATATAATGCATTTCTAAACATCACTGAAACTTTTGTCTTTCATACCATGTGAACTGAGAAGAAAATGGAAACTTGTGAACATAAATGTTTAATAAACAAAGTGATCTCCTGCCTATGGGGAGACAGGACAGCGAAGGAAATCAGAAACAGGATCAAGTGGCATTTCCCTGATAGGAAGCAGTTCAGCGAATGATAAGAAATGGCATGGCTACTTGTTCTGGGAAGGCAAGAATTTATTTGTTCCTCAGAATTCCCACAAGTTTCATATTATCAATAATCTAATCCCTGCAATCAAATACTGAAGAGAGCGAGAAACCTAATTAACTTAGTGTGGGGAGCAACTGGGAGCAACTCGGACTAGACTGTTACTGGAATTAAGACTTATTCTATGCATCTGCTCTCCCACAATATGGCGCTGGGAGAGGAGGAAACAGCTTCTACTCAGCTGCCTCCAGTTCAACCAATAAACAGCAGGACCTGCTCCTGATTGGAG
This sequence comes from Oryctolagus cuniculus, assembly GCF_051225735.1. Taxonomy (NCBI): domain Eukaryota; kingdom Metazoa; phylum Chordata; class Mammalia; order Lagomorpha; family Leporidae; genus Oryctolagus; species Oryctolagus cuniculus. The sequence goes on from NC_142875.1 coordinate 40,004,743, forward strand.
GAGAGCAGCGTACTCGGCATGTGGGTAGCAGAGTTGGGATTGGTGGAAGAGGACTATAAAGGAGGAGAGAGACAACATGCACCAGGAACATCTATTTGAAGGAACACCTGTGCAGCCCCCGAGAGAGCCGGCCGGCGGTGTGCTGCTCCCCCGCGGAAGTGGGGAAAGTGGCAGGGGGAACCGCCCTTCCATGGAGGTGGAAGGGACGGTAGCCAACCCGGCAAGAACCAGCAGCAAACCCGGGGAGGGCCAAGCAGACAAAAGAACAGCGCAGGGTCCTGTGTCGTTCCTCCACGAAGACGGGGAGCGACACTTAGATTGTTATACACTGTCCCTGTAAGTAACAACAGAGCCCGTTTTGCTGCCGGATACTGCTCTTTGTTGCTAAGAGCTTCCAGAAATGAATGAATGTTTTAAATTCTGACTTCTATGACACACAAGTGTTAAAAATATGCTATGGGTTAAAATAAATCAAGAAAATTATATCTTTGATAATATGCTAATTTTTCATCTATTTGGATAAATGTGAGTTAAAAAAAGTTTAAGTTTTTCAAAGGGAAAAAAAGTTAAAAAAAAATCAGAGTGATGAAGAAAGACAGCTTTCATCACATGTGGTGGACCCTAGATTAGAATAAGACACAGGATCAAATGATGGTTCTGTCGGCCAACTCCTTTGCACTTAATGCTGCCTCCACAAAGCGAGCACACTAACAGATCCACTGGCTCCTTTATTTTTATGCATTGATGATCATGCTAAATACTACATTACTATTTTATTTAGTTCAAGAGATTCCATCCACTGTTTCTTTCCTTAAATGGCTGAAACAGTCAGGGCTGGGCCATCTTTTACTGCTTTCCAAGGTGCAGTAGCAAGAAGCTGGAATGGAAGCGGAGCAGCTGGAACTTGAACAGGCACTATGATATGGGATGCGGATAACTCGAGCAGTGGCTTAACCTGCCCTGCTTCAACAGGATCCCTCGTCCATGTATCTAGCAGAACCCACTGTTGCAAAAAGGTATGCTGAATGTTGGGTGGCAATTTTTACAATAAACACTTTATTTGGTAAACTGAAACAAATATGAAAAGTTGGCCTTTCCACAGGTACTGACCCAAGTATGGCTGAGCCAAACAAATTTTAATCATAATGCTTACAAGGACAAGTTGCCAAATTATTCAAAAACTCACTGAAAGAATTTAAATGAATCAAAGCAAGAAAAGTACAGTTTTTCCATGCTTTTTAAGGGATTTAGAAAAGACTGAAAGTATAAACAAATGTGAATGGAAGGCATAAAAGAATTATACTGATTCACCACTAAGAGTCAAATTCAAATTATTATTATTATTATTATTTTGCTCTTGAGGCAATGAGGATGTACAGAGTGGTGACAGGTGACTTAACAGCAAAAGAAGTAATTTTACTATTGAATTACATTCTTCGCTTGGTATCCCTGGGGGATGGGTTCCCAACCCAGCTTCTATAAAATGGCATACTACTTACACATAACTTACGCACACTCTCCTGTATACTTCACTTGTAAAATTTATTTTCACTTTATCTTAAAGGCAGAGAGACAGAAACAAAGAACAACCACTGGCTCAGCTCCCTAAATTCCTGCATCTACTGGGCAGGGCCAATTTTATCTGAATATCATTGTATACGTTATCTCATAAAGGAGTTTTAAGCTCACTAGCTAGGATAAAAATAAATCTCTGAAAACAGTTACTATCCCTTGAAATTTATAAAAATCTATAGTGGCAGTATGTGTCATTAGTGAACTATCTCATTTCCCTACAAGTAAAACTAACTGGATCACTTACATCTGAATATTTATGATAAGCCCCAGGGTAATCTTGCAGAAGTTTTCTCAAGAAGTGTATTTCTAAACAAGGAAGTTACCTTGAACAAAACAATGTTACCGCTTCCTAGTTACCAAAGTTCTCGTAAGAGAAAAAACATTTCACCATTTCCTCATGAAACTGAAGCGCTTTATTAAGTACAGACTCAGTAATACTTACATACGTGTTACCATTCACACAGGTATTACCATTAACATCTCTCTCTCTTTTTTTTTTTTTTATTTTGAAACGAAACAAGCGCATTGAGCTAATTTGACAACAGCCTAACAGCTGCATACAGCTCCGCTGCATGAGATGGGGATGCAATTCTGCCCTGCTGTAAAGAAAACTCCTAAGAAGTATCTGTAAGTACTTAAAAAGAGTAACTACCCCATAAAAGGTCACACATATGAGAGTACTTCAAAAAAGTTCATAGAAAAGAGAAGATTTAGTTACATTGGTGGAAAAAAAATTTTGTAATCCACCCACATGGGGATCTTCAAAAGTCCATGGAGACACATGTTATAAAAAAAAAACTATGCATGGATTTTAATTTTTTTGCATAAAAATGAATTTACTTTTTAATTCAAATATTCTATAAACTTTCTGAAGTAGCCTCATATAAAAGTTTAAAATAGGCTCTAAGTAGACATCTTTTAAGTTAAAACATGAGCTCTATTTCCAGTGTTAGTATCTAGATATTATTTCCACATAACTAAGGATCAAGAAAAAATTATAAAAGAAAAATCCCTGAAACCCATTAAAATCAGCACTTTGGGAAGGAACTTTCTTAAAGGTCAAAAATCACCTACTAGGAAACTTCTAAAAGTTTTAAACTTATACCTGTAATGAACTAGCAGATTATATGAACAAAACCAGAGTTAAATGAACTGTGTAGTTGTGTGGCTTTGATTACTCTGAATGTTTTTGTGTAGGCATCATTATGAAATCAGTATCAAAATCCACACTCCTTTGATATGAATACATACTATGGAAGAAGAGTGTCAGTTTTATAATTCTCCCTCCCAGCTATAGATCTACTGAATTTTGTTAGGAATAACAGTATAACAGGTGATCCGAAATAATTAATTTAAATGAAAATAGGGTAATTTAATGTAATGCTTTGGTTACTAAGTCAAAAACAAGTTGCTGAGCAGAAAAACAGGTGGGTACATACTGCCACCATGTGGTGAAAAAAATTATAACCATTTTGCATAAGACAGAGGCGTTTTAAAATGGGAAGTGTTTTCCTAATCGCCAATCTCAAAACTCAGAGATAAGTAACAAATATTTTGTTTTTTCTTAATTACTGTGGAGTTGTCATTATTACTGTCATTTTTTGTACTACATTTGTTAGCTGCTGCCTTCTATGTTTCCATTAGTTTATTACTTGTTGGATGAAATAGTAATATCTATTACCCAATCTGCCCTGTGATTTTATGAATTTCAATTACACTTTTCTGAGCTGCTGGTGTTCATTTGACATTCAAATCTTTTTGTGTCCTCTGATAGTAAACTTGGTTCCCCAATTACCAGATTTTAGTTTCTGTACTCTGTACTTTATAATTCTATCAGCATTTCAGTAATTATTAATTTGTTAAGAATTGAAAATAACCAGTTTAAAAGTGTCCTTAAAACTCTATATTTTGTTTAAAGTCTGGTAATTTTTCTTGTTATATTTGCCTTCACAGAATCTTACAGGCCATGTGTGTCAGTATTGCTGCAAATATAGTTTGTCAGACTTACTAAAGCCTAAAATATTACACCACCATAGTTCTAGTGATCTGGGATGACTTTGAAATTTACTATATATGGGTGAAATGGTTACCTTTCATTTGATTATTGTTTATAGCCCCTGCTTATATTTCTGCTAAACCGAGGTATTTTGGCTTTTTACTAGTTGAACTCTTCCTTTAGTGGAGCATTAAGCCCTTGAAGGTAATGTCAATTAAAGATATGTTATCTAAACAGTGAGGGAGAGAAGGGGGAAAGGTAGAGGGGGAGGGAGGGTGGAAAGCAGAGAAGATGCGGAGGGCTGGAGAGAGGGAGTGTCATTACATTCTTGGAATTGTACCTATGAAACTATTGAAACTGATAAAAACTAAAATAATTATTTTAAAATAAAAATGAAAATATCTAACAGGCCACTTATTCATATCAAAACAAAGCTAACCATGTTGAGAAAAAGTCTGCAACGAAGCTGAGATTCTTTATAGGGAAATCAGAGGGATCTAAAGGTCTACAGGCAAAGACCGGATTTTTGGGATTGGTGCTATGGCATGGTAGGCTAAGTGCGGTGCCAGCTTCCCATTTGGGTGCCAGTTTGGGTCTAAGCTGCTCCTCGTCCAGTCCAGTTCTCTGCTTATGGCTTGGAGGCAGTGTATTGGCACCGTTCGGGGTTTGTGGCCATTTGTGGAGTGAACCAGCGGATGGCAGATCTTTCTGTCTGTAATTCTACCTCTCAAAAAAAAAAAAAAGAGAGAGAGACTGGATTTTGTTCCTTCAGTTTTGTTTAAAACAAAAATGTAGTGATTCTGCTCCAGATAAAGACCAGGTAAGCTCCCATCTGACCAACTCAGTGCAGAATTAACTCTAAATTCTGTACAAAATATAAAACTACCTGAAGGCCTAAGAAAGTGACTAAAATCAGCAAGAGGAGACTGACTGGGAGTCTAGAGGGGAGTACACTTAAAGGGAAAAGGGACCAGCACTTGGGTGAGTGGTGGTTTTGTTTTATTTTATTTTAATGGCCATTAGTTTAAGAGCAGGTCTTTTCTGTGCCATGTTGGATGAAAAAAAAGTACAACAGAAAATCCTTACCCAAAAAATGAAACTCTAGTTATTAACTAAATGGAAATTCTAGAAATGAAAAATTGCATGCTTAAATATTTACCCCAATAAACAAAAATGTATGTCCACACAAAAAATCCATATTCAAATGTTTGCAGCAGCTTTATTTACAAAGGCTCAAAAATGGAAACAATTCAAATGCCCATCAACTAGTAAATGAGTAGATCCACACAATGATAATTACTCAGCAACAAAAAGGAAGAAATTGCTGACATGTAAAAAAAAAGGTCTGGGGGCTGGCACTCTGGCATAGCAGGTAAAGCCGTCTGCAGTGCCAGCAACCTGCAGTTGCCAGCAACCCATATGGGCGCCAGTGGCTGTTCCACTTCCGATCCAGCGCTCTGCTGGGAAAGCAGAAGATGGCCTAAGTCCTTGGGCCACTGCAACCACATAGGAGACCCGGAAGAAGCTACTGGCTCCTGGCTTTGGATCAGCACAGCTCCAGCCATTGTGGCCATCTGGGGAGTGGACCAGCAGATGGAAAACATCCCTCCTTCTCTCTCTCTCTCTCTCTCTCTCTGCTTCTGTCTCTGACCCTCTATAACTCTGACTTTCAAATAAATAAATAAATAAATCTTTTTTTTTTTTAAAAAAAAAGGTCTGGAAGTGTCTCATAAAATTAAGTGTGACTAATGAATGGATGGATAAGTGAACAGATTACATGGTAAGACAAATATAGTAAAATTATAGTCATAAATGTACTGGTGTTTGTTGTAAAATTCTTCCAAGTTATCCACATTTGAAAATTTTTATAATGAAATGGAAAAAATTTCATTCTCTAGGGCAGAAGTGCATTTTGCAAATATAAACTGGTTATTAAAAAAAAAAAACCACAGAAGTTATAATCAGTTCATTTATCTTCTGAAATCCTCCTGTAATTTGCCTGACTAGTTTGGTATTCTGCGACTCAAACTTTACCATGGACACACTCAAAGTTTTACTTTGTGCTTCCTCATCAATATAATGTATTAAAATGTTAAATGCTGGCCGGCGCCGCGGCTCACTAGGCTAATCCTCCGCCTAGCGGCGCCGGCACACCGGGTTCTAGTCCCGGTCGGGGCGCCGGATTCTGTCCCGGTTGCCCCTCTTCCAGGCCAGCCGTCTGCTGTGGCCAGGGAGTGCAGTGGAGGATGGCCCAGGTGCTTGGGCCCTGCACCCCATGGGAGACCAGGAAAAGCACCTGGCTCCTGGCTCCTGCCATCGGATCAGCGCGGTGCGCCGGCCGCAGCGCGCCGGCCGCGGCGGCCATTGGAGGGTGAACCAACGGCAAAGGAAGACCTTTATCTCTCTCTCTCTCTCTCTCTCACTGTCCACTCTGCCTGTCAAAAAAAAAAAATTAAAAAAAAAAAAATGTTAAATGCTGAGTATGACTGGACTTAACAGTTATCTCTGGAGAACACTTCACTTTTCATTTTTTATTGAGTTCTTTTTTATTCCTACTTTTTGGCAGCCACTACAGAGAAACCAATTTCTTAAGAGCCCACAACAGTTTAAGAAGTCTCAATGTTTGCCAAGAGATGGAATCAATCCAGATGTCTATCGACAGATCCATGGATAGAGAAAATGTGGCACACACATACTATGGAATATTATGCAACTTAAATAAGAAGGAAATTCTGTCGTGTGCTATGACGTGGATGAATGTCGAGGACATAATGTGAAGCAAAAGGCTTCCACTCATACGACAGTATCTAAAAATCACAGGAAGGAAAGCAAAGTAGAAAAGTAGTTCCTAATGGCAGGAGAAGAGAAGACAAAGTTAGTGTCTAATAGGTATGTGGCTTCAGCTGCAAGATGAAAATGTTCTAGAGATCTGTTGCACAACAATGTAAATATACTTAGCAACACTGAATTGTATACTTGGAAATGGCTGAAATGGTAAATATTACATTTTGATCCTAATAAAAAAGCCTGTCAATTTTTAAGAACTATTTTAGAACCCTGACAATGCTTTTTGAAATCTACATTTTTTATTCTTTACTTAATCCTAATACACATGCACAGTTACTACCCAAATGAAATATTATAATATGTTCATTTATAAAATTCTTCGTGGCGTAGGCATTTGGCAGAATGGTTAAGATACCACTTAGGATGTAGGCATCCAATATTGGAATGCCTGGGTTTAAGTCTTATTTCTGCTCCCAACTCCAGCTTCCTGCTTAATGTACACCCTGGGAAGCAGTAGGTGATGGCTCGAGAACTTTGATCCTTGCCATCTACAAGGGCGACCTGGATTGAGTTCCATGTTCCTGGCTTCAGCCTGGTCCAGCCCTGGCTATTGCGGGCATTTGGGGAGTGAACCAACCAGTGAATGGAAGCTAGTTCTGTCTCTCTTTTCTCTTTGTGTCTCAAAAAAATAGAAATATATTAAAAAGTCCTTTGTTGACTTTCCCTCAATGGTTAATACTTGCCAAAATATTCACTGAAATTAATTCTCATATTACATAAACTTAGGACACAAGTTTGGTTTATCAGTTTCTATCTCATGAGGTCCTTAATTTCTAGAGTCAGGTCGGCAATTTACTAGCTTTCAAGCAATGAGCCCTACTCTAAGGGCTCCATTTGGTAAAATTAACCATGAGCTGCAGCTTCATGTTAGCCTTTAAGGTCCTTTAAAATTCTTGTGTGAACACCATCTAATCATATAACTTGTCAAAGTTTATGTTTTATTCACCTTTAAAGTTACATAATCACTTATAAGCACCATACCATTCTTAAAATTCCAATCTTTAAATGTATGTAATTTGAAGCCTAAAGTATTTTCTGAATTAACTGTATGTTCATTAAAATAATGTAATATGAGAAACACAGATCATATCTTTACTTTATAGCTGTTGCAGCTCTTAACACCAGAGCTTTGTCTCAAGACTTACTATGGCAATGTATCTTTATGTATTGAACAAAGTAATACTCCCACATTCTTACATTTGTTCATTCAGGAGGCCTTTGAATCAAAGTGTGCTATCTTTCACTGGATGTATGTTCTCTTTGTTTACTAAAAAAATGAAATGTTTATTGCCTTGTTGGGGCTAGGAACAGGAAACTCCAAAATATAGTACCTCAGCATACTGAATATTTTAAATGGCAGGAAACTGAGAAAAAGGCAGAAGCACGGAGGTCTCTGTGACTTTCTCATACCCTCTCTCTGTCCAGAAGCAGGTCACAGAATCTGAAATTCTGCTCTCTCCTTCTCCCCTGAAGATCCCTCCTGTGCCAAGTGTCTCCTACAGCCAAAGACGAGGAGTGTCACACAGTGACTGAACAAGTAGGCCTTGCTGTATTTCCCCTAGCTGTTACCTCTGTCCTGTAATCACACTTTTGCCAACTGTCCACAAAAATAGTTCTACGTGTATCTTTGAGTCTTCATTTCTGAAGGTTCCTGTATTACATGAAACTTAAATTAAATAAATGTGTTACACTCTTCTCTTATCAATATGTCTTTTGTTACAGGGACCTCAGCCATGAACCTTATAACGGATGGGGAAAAAAATTAGCTTTTTTTTTCCTCCTCTGGTAGGGAAGAAATCTAAATTTTGTCTCACAAATAGTTAAAAGGAAAATTTACTTTTTTGGGTCAAGAAACTTAATGAGACTACTATAAAAGTCAAAATGTCCTGCTGTGTTTGGATAGGATGGGCATTTTCATGTTTTCATAGCCTCCCTCTGCCCAGCAATACTATATATTCTAGCCCCCATTCTGAAGAAGAGAGAAAAACAAAACGTCAATGTGTGAAAAACACCAATATGAAAACATTTCAAATACAAGAGAAAACAGAAACTTTCAACTGATGAACTGGTCATGTCATTCTGTAATTTTTTTTTTTTTTTTTTTGACAGGCAGAGTGGACAGTGAGAGAGAGAGAGAGAAAGATCTTCCTTTGCCGTTGGTTCACCTTCCAATGGCAGCCGCGGCCGGCGCCTGCGGCCAGTGCACCAGGCTGATCTGAAGGCAGGAGCCAGGTACTTATCCTGGTCTCCCATGGGGTGCAGGGCCCAAGGACTTGGGCCATCCTCCACTGCACTCCCTGGCCACAGCAGAGAGCTGGCCTGGAAGAGGGGCAACCGGGACAGAATCCGGCGCCCCGACCGGGACTAGAACCCGGTGTGCCGGCACCGCAAGGCAGAGGATTAGCCTAGTGAGCCGCGGCGCCGGCCTAAATAAATCAATCTTTAAAAAATTAAAAAAAGACTAAGCCACTGAGATAAATTATCTCACTTTACTAATGAAAATTCCATAAAACTCAATAGGAGTAATTCCATCAAACACTCTCTGTTCTCTTCTGCAAATGCCGTAACTACAGAAGCATATATTATTGAGTAAGGCCCAAATACAGATGACTCATTTCATTGCATGGATCAGACTGGGCATCCAAAAACATTGCTGCTAAAATCAGATGAATGCTTTTCTACCGTTCTTGGTAAAGAGAAAAGCTTTACGGTTTATAACATGAATTTACTTACATTTGCTGTGACTTCTATTTAAAAAAACAAAACAAAACCTTCCTTTGACTCCTCTTCTCCTGTCATTGTCAATCCTGTCTCTCTATTCCTTTCTTTTTTTTTTTTTTTTTTTTTTGACAGGTCTTCCTTTTGCAGTTGGTTCACCCTCCAGTGGCCACTGCACCCGGCGCACCGCACTGATCCGAAGGCAGGAGCCAGGTGCTTCTCCTGGTCTCCCATGCAGGTGCAGGGCCCAAGGACTTGGGCCATCCTCCACTGCACTCCCTGGCCATAGCAGAGAGCTGGCCTGGAAGAGGGGCAACCGGGACAGAATCCGGCACCCCGACCGGGACTAGAACCTGGTGTGCCGGCGCCGCTAGGCGGAGGATTAGCCTAGTGAGCCGCAGCGCCGGCCCTCTCTATTCCTTTCTATGCATTAAAATTATCAGGAAGAACTCTCTGTACTTCCAGGTCCAATTTTTTTCTCTCATTCACTCTCACACTCATTGTAATCAACTTTTGATTTCACTCCTCTATTGGAACTACTCTCGACAAGGTTCTCAATGACCTTGCTAAATGCATGGCCAATTTTTAATCTTCAACTAAGTGGACCCATCAACAACATTTGAAGCAGGTGATCACTCTTTCTTAACACACCACTTCTTCTTGACTTTCAGGAACGTAATTCTTCTGGTTTCCTTCTTTCCTGGGTGACTTTCCATCCTTCTTTCTCTCTCCCCCCCTTCCCTTTTTTCTCTCTACATTCACTCTCCTCTGGTGATCTCTTTCTGGTTTTAAATATCTTTTTATGCTTATGAGTCCCAGCTGGGTATCTAGCTCAGCTTTGCACATCCATAAATTTCCTACTGGGTATCTAACAGATCTCTCAAAGAAAATATATCGAACACTTGAATTCTCTTTTGCCCTAAAGTCTTTTGTATCACACCATACCCATCTCAGCTCAGTAAAGTTCCATCTTTTCAGTTATTGAGGCCCAAATCCTTGGAGTTATTTGACTCTACCTTTTTTCCTCCAAGTCCATCCAATTCATGAGGAAGTTCTAGTGGTTCTACTTTAAAACAGTTGTCACCACTTCCACTGCTGCCACCTTGATCTGAATGAAACTCTATCACCTCTCTGATTACTCCAAGAGCCCCCTTTGAAATCTCTCTGCTTCTATCCTTACATCTCCATGGTTCTCTTCTCAGCACAGAGAATTGCCTTTAAACCATTATCTAGGACATTATGAAAGCGACTTAATAGTCATTAAAAATATCTCAACAAATAAGCACTTGTTGACAGTCCACTGTGCACCAGCCAGAGCCATATTTTAAATATGTATCAGATCATGTCATACCTCTTTCCAAAAGCTGCAATGCTTCATTTCACTTATATGCTTTGTTTCTTCACATGACCTCAGCAGATCCCTTATCTCACTGATCTACCTCCGACTATTCTTTCTCCCTTCTTTTTTTTTTTTTTTTCAAGATTTATTTATTTATTTGAGAGGTAGAGTTAGAGAGAGAGGGAGGGAGAGACACAGAGAGAGGTCTTTCATCCACTGGTTCACTCCCCAGATGGCTGCAATGGCTGGAGCTGGGCCAATCTGAAGCCAGAAGCCAGGTGCTTCTGTGTTTCCCATGTGGGTGCAGGGAACCAAACACTAGGGCCATCTTCCGCTGCTTTCCCAGGCATTAGCAGAGAGCTAGATCAGAAGAGGAGCAGCTGAGACTACAAACAGTGCCCATATGGAATGCTGGTACCACAGGCACATGCTTTAGCCTACTACACCACAGCGCCAGCCCCTCTTCCTTCAATCCTATCAGTTACGTTGGCCTCCTCATCACTCCACAATCACCAAGCCACTCTCATTCCTTTGCACTGACTGGGTCCTCTGCCTGGAAGCTCTCCCTTGAGAAGCCTGCTGCCTCCTTAATGAGACCTACCAGCCAACCTAGTACAAATCTGCAGGTGATTTTTCCTCTGTTCTCCATGCAGCACCCCAATCATTTCATCATCATCAATTTTTTTCTTTTATCCATTGTAGTTGTCACTTTCTATCATATTAGATGATTTGCTTATTTTGAAATATATGTCTATAGACACCCTTTTAAAACTATAACTCCATGAGGGCAGGGCTTGCTGTTTTGTTCAATGAGATATCCCAGGCACCTAGAATAATGCCTGTCATGTAATAGACACACAATCTGTATTTACTGAATACACTACATTCTTTATAATAATGACCATGTGAGGTAGGTATTAACTATTACCACCCCCATTTTGCTGATGGAGAAGTTATAAGACGGGGGATCCATAGGACTGAGTTTTTTATTATCTCAGATTATCACACCATTGTCAAGTTGCCCAGATGAAGCTCAAGCCAGTACCTTTGAATTGTTCCAATACTATTAGAGCAGTAAATAATTTAATGAATCATTTCAAAAAACAAACCTTAAAATAAATATGTAGCAAAATTTGCAATATCAAATATATTTATTGTTCTTCACAGCCTTATATAAAGGTCTTTTTATGAAACAATAATAAAAGTTGTTTAATGGTGTTGGCTTCATTTTTTGAGACCTGACTGTTCTGCTTCCAATTCAGCTTCCTGCTAACACGCCTGGGAAGGCAGCAGAGGATAGCCCAAGTGCATAGGTGCTAGCCACTCATGTGGGAGACCCAAATGGGAGTTCCTAGCTCCTGCTTTGGCTTGGCCCAGTCCTGTCTGTTACGAGCATTTGGGGGATGATCTCTCTTTCCACCCCTTTCTCTATTGCTCTGCATTTCAAATAAATAAAGAAATCTTTTAAAAACATTCTGTTTACTTTTTTCGTATTTGGAAAGTTGACCTGTAATAGGCCCTTGACAGAGCAGATGAACCAAACTCTAAAGATGGCCTTAACATAAAACTAATTCTATTTTGTCTCAACCATATTCTCTTAACTTGTACCTATTATTAAACAATAGGACATTGCTTAATTTTTTCCTGACTGTGATATAATTCTTTGTTCACACTGTTAACAAATCCAGCAAGGGGTTTAAAACAAAAGATTACACTCTCAGCTGAGAGGTAATAAATCCTTAAGAAATAAACTTGTGTATGGAATGATTCTATGGTGCCATCTTTTATGTGTTCACTTAGGGAAGTCATAATACATTTGATCAAGCACTATTTGAGGTGATCCTCTGAAGGTATTTTTCAGATGATACTAACATTTAAATCAGCAAACTTTATGTAAAGTATGTCATCCTCTATTAGATGGTTGGGCCTCAATCAGTTGAAGACTTAAAAATAAATAAATAAATAAATAAATAAAGATTGACCTTTGAAAGCAAAGAGCTCTGCTGGCAGGCTGCCTTTGGACTTGAACTGCAACTCTTTTCTGATATCCAGCCTGCCAACCTACCCTGAAGATTTTAGATTTGCTAAACTTCTTTAATCTGTCTCTTTCTCCATTTCTTTCTTGTTCTTTCTCCCTCCCACACACACACACACACACACACACATACAGGCTCTTGGTTATATTTCTCTGGAGAACCCTGATTAATACAGACTTAACAAACCAAATAGTTTCCATACTCAAGAGTTATTTAGTGCATAAAGAAAAAACTGAGGAACTCTGACTCAAACACCTTATTAGTTATCTATGCTTTATTCTCTATAAAAGTATTAGCAAGGAAGAAACAAACTAACAGAGGATGGGAGTAGGTGCAAGTCTGCCTGTCTAGCATTTGCCCTATTGACAAAATTTCTACTCTAAGGAAAGGAAGGAAGCTAGGCCTTTATTTTGCCTGTAATGTTGTTATTGACTCTAACTTGATGACAAGTAAATTCTATCCAGTATTAATAGTGCAGCACACCACTGAAAATATACATTGTAATTATTCATTTCTGGATAAAAATACATTGGCTAAAAACTTTTTAAATAAAGCATAAAAGAAATACGTATACACAACTTTGCTAAAATCATATTTTTACTTTGAAACAGAAACATGGACAATTCAATGAAATGAATGGACAAACAATATTTTCTCCATTTGACAGGATGCAATTTGTTAAAGGACACAGTAAATGAGCAGATCAGGATATCCTCTAATGTTCTACCTCTAATCTACTAGAATTTAAACTCTAGAAGGGCAGACATATTCTTTCTTGTGTTTACTATTGTCAGCATGTAGCACAGCACCACGCACATCACTGGGGTTAATGCTAATGTTAGTACACCTGTTCAGAACAAGCATTAGGAGAGTTAACTGCATCTGAAGAAGCAGCAAAAATAACTGGCAGTTGGAGTGCAGCTCCCTTTTATATCATGAACAAGGTTAACCTGTTGTGAAGACCTGCAGCAGACTCTATTTGTAAATTATAACCTTAAGTGTTTCTCTTCTGGACCGATAAAATCCTTGAAGAACGCTATCTCATTCCTAAGTGCTACATGACAGCAAGACTCAATCAACCACTTTTCTCTTAACAGGTTACAATTGCAGGATAGTATTCTGGATATTTGGTTAATGCTATAACCCACCCTCTATAAATGAGAGTTACAAGTATGATGACCATATAATTTATCATGTACATTGGGGTGCTTCTGGAAATGAGTGGAGTGTTATTAATATTTATATATTGGGAATAATGGGACTGTTCAAGGTAAATGGGAACCTATGAGTCACCATAATTAAAAGCCAAAGGGATCCTCCTCTTCTTTTTACTCATGGAACCTGCAAGAGAGTCCCTGCATATTCTGGTTTACATTTCTTACCTAAATTTCTTGACAGAACATTACATGTAGATATTTAAATTACTAAACAAACCCTGATATACAAATGTGTCATTTCAGTCCTTTCACAGCAATTTTGAATAGAACCCTGCTATGAATTAAAAGCAATTGATTATGAAAAACAAGTTACAAAAATGCTCAACAATGGATTATAGCTCAAGATCATAGGCTTGCCAATTTTTAGGATGACTACTTCCAATTTAATCTGTTTCCCACTATTTATGAGAAACCATAGCAATCAGCATCCCCTAGTTAAATTTTTCTATCATTGATTTTTTTAAAAATAAAGGTTTAATTAATTACAATGCAGCAAGCACTCTGAGCTTCACCTTGAGTGGGTTCCTCAGGCCCTACCTTAGGACCCATGGGTTCTAGGCCCAGAAATCCAGATGAATGCTACCTATGCAGTGGGTTTGCATCACATGTAAGGAAATATCTGCCATTGATTTTTCTATTTCTTATTACAAATCTTGAACTCCTTACAGCAAAAAGTTGAGAGTTTGTTTTTACCAGCAATCAAAACTATACAAACCTCTGTAAGCTGCTTCAGTTGGCTTTTGTTTGTACTTAATTCTTCTGACAGATCATTCTTTTTCATTTGTAGTTCACATATTTCCTTTCTTAATGGAGTCACTAGCTCATAGAACCGAATCTTCAAAAAGAAAAGAAAAAAGTCATAAATCAAAGTTACAATTAAAATTTGCCAGTATGCCGTTTTCAGTGATCAACAATACAAGGAAATTCTACAAAATTAAAACAGTCATTAATTGACTCTAACTGTAAATACTTTATTAAGACTCAATGTTCAGTTAAGTTACCTCAAGGACCAGATGATCAGTAACTGACAGCAACCTGAGGGTCTGCCATTCCTCTCATTTATTGCTTACTTCTCATTGCCACCCTACTGCTCACTCCACACTATATGCTTGCAAACTTCTTGAACACATCAAGTGTCCAAAGGTCTTGCTGTTGTCCACATACAAACGCATGGATCATGCCTTGTATCCTTTAGGTCCCTGATCAATATCACCTTACTAGTAACGCCTTACTGGATTTCACTACCCTGAGTTAAAATTGCACCCTGCCCTTGCAGTCCTCCCTGGTCTTCACTCCTGCCCTTCCTCCATTGCACCTAGGACAAACAGACATTTCCTATATTTCAGTTATTGTCTGTATTGCTCAGGGAGAATGAAAGCTTCATGAGGGCGGGAATTTTTGTCTTGCTTCTACATTGCTCAATCGCCAATGCCTAACTATATGATAAGCACTCAATAAATACCTGATGAAGAGATAAAGTCTGTTTTTATTCTCCTCTCAAGCTCTTGTGAAGCTCTACTTACTGCTGCCACTGCAGGGTGTGGGATAACGAGGATGAGTCAGGAAGGATCTATTTTTAACCGCTACTTTCATTCAGTTCAGATCTTTCTGCCCATTCATAATTCTCTGAGAGGATTTTTCCTGTCCTAAGCCAGTAAACTGTTCTATGTGAAAAGGTCCTAGAAAACTGACAAGCCATCAGCAAATTTGGAGAGGGCTATTAAGGACTATTTACTGTACAGATACACGTTCTGAAATTCATCAGTGTATGATCTGCTGCAAAAGTACCATATATAGTTTCTTCAAAAAGATGGTGGAAAAATGAAACTAGAAGAAATTTATGTTTGAAATACATTTTGAAAATCCATGCAAATGAGGCGCCTTCACAGAGCTCATGGAAAATGTACATTACAAAAAAAAAATCGACGGATTTCACAAGTTTTTGCACCAATATAAACATCTTCTAATTCCATCTTTTTACAAACTTTTTGAAGTATTCTCATATGTGGAAAGAAACAAGTTCTAAGGTTAGCCTTCAATGCAATGAATGCATATAACTAATCAGTTGGGGTAATACTATCTGTGGAAACAAGAGATGTAACAAGAAATATTAACAAATCAAAAATAAGCATAATTGTCACCAGTGAGATATTTTGTAATTACTATGGATAAATGACAGTGCTTGGAATATTTATTTTAGTCAGTACATTTTGGGAAGAAAACTGTGCTTCAGCTATTAAAATAAACAGCTGGACAAAAAAAGATAACAATTCATTTTATAAGAAATCACTAATCTGCAAACCTTATCCCAGTGAAAGCCAAGAATAGCAACTACTTCTCCAGCAAAAATAATGGTAGTGTTTATTATGTGTTTATTGTATTCTAAACACTGTAGTAAGCATCTTACACACGTGTCCATAACCTTCACAATTACTGAAATAGAAAGGCATTGGTATCATTAACTCTTTTAACAGATGAAAAAAATTCAAACCTCTTAGGGTGAAATGACAGCTATACAGTGGAAGATGGCCTAAGTCCTTGGGCCCTTGCACCCACATGGGAGATGTGGAAGAACCTCCTGGCTTCGGATTGGCACAGCTCCAGCCACTGTGACCATTTGGGGAGTGAACCAGTGGAAGACCTTTCTTTCTCTCTGCCTCTGCCTCTCTGTAATTCTGCCTTTCAAATGAAATAAAATAAATCTTTAAAAAAAGAGAGAGAGAGAAATGATGGCTATATATCAAAAGCCAACAGTTCTTTTCTTTTCTTTTTTTTTCTTTTTTTCAATTTATTTGTTTATTTGAAAGGCAGAGTGGCAGAGTGACAGAGAGGGAGAGGCAGAGGCAGAGAGAGAGAGAGAAGTCTTCCATCTGCTCATTCACTCCCCAAATGGTCACAACAGCCAGAGCTGGGCAAGACTGAAGCCAAGAGCTTCACGCAGGTCTCCCAAATGGGTGCAGAGGCCCATGTACTTGGGTTGGCCCCCACTGCTTTCTTAGGCCTATTAGCAGGGAGCTGGATTGGAAGTGGAGCAGCTGAGACTTGAATTGGCACCATATGGGATGCCAGCACCGCAAGCAGCAGCTTAACCCACTATACCACAGTACTGCACCAAAGCCAACAATTCTTATCTGCGGTTGGGGGACCCCACTTCCCTGCCCTGTCTGTCATTATGAGACCCTTTCAAACAACTCAGAAGATCAAAACTATCTTCCTAATTAAGAACTTTTTGGCACCTGTTCAATTCTCTAACGATTCTTCAGTGGCATTTTCTGATGGCTAGATGATATATGATATCACTGGTTCTAAGTTTAACAGACTGTATTTTTATGCATTCTGTTTTTAAAAAAATCTCTATTTTAATTTCTAATATAGTAAATACTGATACAGCTTTTTGGAGTCCTGAATAATTTTTTGAGTGTAAAGCGATATGACACCAAACAATCTGAGAACACTGACACATATTAATCCTGAATTTATATTTATATAACCAATATTGCAAGATTCTGAACTATGTATTGACAAATCACACTGTACCCACTAAGTATGTACAATTATGTGTCAAATAGAAAATTATTTTAAAAAAAGAATATTTGCCAATCTCTTCCTATAAAGCTTTTCAGCATCTTATATCCCTTTTATAAACATATCAGCTTTGCTCTGCCTCACTATCCCGAACAAAACCCTGGAAACAACGAATCTGTTGTTCATCTCCAAAAGGTTTCAATTTGAGAGCATAAGCCACTAGCTTATGATAAGATAAGTCATTTCTATGGACTATGCAGTCATTAAGTTCAGAGCCCAATTTATTGCTTGACTTTGGAGATCAAAGGTCAAGAGCCTTTAAAAGTTGGTGCTATGAATGCCACTCAATAACTTTAGATTATGGCCACAGAATAATTTGTCAGTTGGGTTCTTAAAAAATAACGGCTACTACATCAATGGCAAATTTTAATCTAAAATGTATGCAGTTCTCTTCTTTTTTTTTTTTTTTTTTAGGTAAAACAAGACACTTACAGATACATATTCCGGAATAGAAAGCTGATCTTCAGGAAAAGCTTTTAGCTTCATATACTGCTCATCTGTTAATTCAATGTCACGCAGGTTTCGACGAATATCTCCAGCTTTCTCTCGTAGCTGAATATTTGTCTCTTCTAGCTGTTTCTGTCTCACTAAAATGGTTTCCATTTCTTGTTTCATTAGTTCTTGATATTTTCTATATTAGGAGGGAATTTATGGCAACCATTAAAAATATTTTCTCACAGTTCTCTACTTACAGTAACAAAATTAGGAAATAAGAAGTCCAATAGTATTTTTGGCTCCATTTAAATGTTTACTTACGTAACCAGTTAAATATCAAGTGACAATTTCATAAAAATTATTAAATGTGTAGGCACATACACAGAAAACTGATATCTTAAATAATTTTTAAAATTCAAATTATAAAATCATATTACTTCTGCATAAAGTTTAACTTTCATTCATCTGTTCCAGACTCTACTTATTAATTTTCATTTTTCATTTATTCTTGTACATCAAGGAATATCTCTTGAAGATGGCAACAGTGAACTACCATAAAGTATCTGTTATGGTTTCAATAGGATTTGGCTTATGCAGATGTTTAAATCAAAGCCCTACGTTAATGGTTAATGGGTTAATATTAGTGGATTAAAGCAGGCTTGATTGAATTATGGTATCTGAGAGAGGCCTAGTGGGAGTTCTTTTTTTTTTTTTTTTTTTGGTTAAAATATTTTATTTCTTTTTTTAAACTTTTATTTAATGAATATAAATTTCCAATGTACAGCTTATGGATTACAATGGCTTCCCCCCCATAACTTCCCTCCCACCCGCAACCCTTTTCTCTCCCTCCCCCCTTCCATTCACATCAAGATTCATTTTCAATTCTCTTTATATACAGAAGATCAGTTTAGCATATATTAAGTAAAGATTTCAATAGTTTGCACCCACATAGAAACACAAAGTGAACAATACTGTTTGAGTACTGGTTATAGCATTAAATCACAATGTACAGCACACTAAGGACAAAGATCCTACATGAGGAGTAAGTTAGGTTCCTGGATACTTAGCCTCAGAAGACAGTTCCCACGAGAGGCTTGGTTACATAACACGAGTGCACTCGCTGTCTCTTCTGCTTCCTGGCTTGTCATGTGACTATTCCCCCACACCGGCTTCCACCATTGCCAGCCTCTGCTAGATGCAAGGCTAATGGAATCATCACACTGTGGACTGTGAACCTCTGAACTACAAGCCAAATAAGCTTCTTGCCTACTTGGCACCTCTCAGGTATTTTAGTTGTAATGAAAAGCTGTTTAACAGAGTATTCACTCACCCAATGAGGCCACAAAAACAGTAATCTACAAAAATTCATCATTCTCAAAGAACCACATGTAGCCAATATTGCTATTATTAGTTGCCTACCAAAAGATTTTAATCCAATCTCCCTCTTTCCCTAGGATCTCAGTCCCATCAACAGGTAAGTGTGCTATTACTACTATAAACAGAAACACAACTCTTGACTTCTTTATTTTTCCTTTTGGAGAAAAACATCTCTGCGCGCACTCTCTCTCTCTTCTTACAGAAAAAGAGGAGCAAGGTACTGAAATCTCTGTCTCTCTCTTTCTCTCATCTTTTCCCCTCCTGTACCACTCTATTCCTGAACATGGCCTACGTGTGAGTGTGTGTGTGTGTGTGTGTGTGTGTGATTTCCTTACCTTTTTAATAAACTTTATCACTTTGTAAAAAAAAAGAAAGAAAAACAAAAACAGCTGAAATGTTATCTATATTTGCTGTCTCCAATTTGTCCGTCCACCCCAGCCAACTAGGTTTTTACCCTCTCTATTGAAATCTAAAAGTTATCAATAACATCCAGAATGCTAAGGATCAATTCTTAGATCTCCTCATCCATGACAGAATGACAGCACTTGATACACTGATCTTTCCTTCCTTCGACTCAACTGTCTTCCAAGGCACAAAACTTTTTTCTCTTTTCATCTTTCTCCTCTCTGACTCTGACACCTTCTCAATCTCTTTTGTGTCAGTGTTGGCATATCTACTCCTCTTCTCTGTCACTTCCTTAGGTAATTCATCCAGCCTCATAACTTAAATATTGTCCACATCCTACTGACTCCCTGATTTGTACTTCAGGTGCAACTTTTCACATCTCAGGATAGATTTCTAAGACAAGTCTAATTTAACACATCTCAAATGGAACTCCTGGTCTTGACTCACAAACCCTTTCTACTGTGGTTTCTCCTACCTTAGTTGACACCACTCCAGTTTTTTCAGTAATTCAAGCCAAAAATATTAGTGCAATCCTTGACTCTTCATTTTCACTTTTTAAAAAAGATTTATTTATTTATTTGAAAGGTAGAGTTAAAGAGAGGCAGAGGAGAGAGGGAGAGAGGGAGAGAGGGAGAGATCTTCCATCCTCTCATTCACTCCCCAGATGGCTGCAAGGCCAGAGCTGCACTGATCCAAAGCCAGGAGCCAGGAGCTTCTTCCAGGTCTCCCATGTGGGTGCAGGGGCCCAAGGACTTGGGCCATCTTCTACTGCTTTCCCAGGTCATAGCAGAGAGCTGGATCGGAAGTGGAGCAGCCAGAACTTGAACAGGTGCCCATACGGTATGCCAGCACTGCAGGCAGCAGCTTTACCAACAATGCCACAGCGCTGGCCCCCATTTTCTCTTAAATCCCACACCTAATCTGTAAAGACAAACTATCAACTCTACTTTCAAAATATATTCGGAACCTAACACTTTTTACCACCATCACCCAGTGACAACATTATTCCAACAGCCTCCTAACTGTTCTCTCAGCAGCATTACTCAATCTGATGAAATGTCTAAAACATTACAGCACACCTATAATCAAAGGTAGTGGTTCTCAAAGTGTTGTCCTGGACCAGCAACATCAGCAACTCAGGAAGCTGGCAGAAATGCAAACCTCAGGACTCACCCAAATCAGAACTTCTGAGAGTGGGACCCAGTAATCTTTTTTAACAAGTTCTTCGAGTGTTTCTGATAGATACTAAAGTTTAAGATCCACTGATTCAATGTGACAACAGCTAATAATTGGCCAGGTAATTTTTAAAATATTTACTTATTTATTTGAAATTCAGTTACAGAGAGAGAGAGAGAGAGAGAAATGGAGGGAGAGAGGGAGAGGGAGAGGGAGAGGGAGAGGGAGAGGGAGAGAGGAGATCCTCCATCCGCTGGTTCACTCCCCAAATTGTTGTACTAGCCAGGGCTGGGCCTGGCTGAAGCCAGGAGCCAGGAGCTTCAACTTGTTCTTTCTTGTGGGTGCAGGGGCCCTAAAAGTTGGACCATCTTCTGATGCTTTCCCAGGTACATTAACAGGGAGCTGGATCAGAAGTGGAGCAACTGGGTCTTGAACCCACACCCATATGGGATGCTGGTGTTACAGGCAAGTGGTTTAACCTGCTACACTGCAGCTCTGGCCCCTAGGTAATTTGTTTCAAAGGTTTATTTATTTATTTGAAAGTCAGAGTTACAGAGAGAGAAAGAGAGGGAGAGACAAAGGAAGACAGCAAGATCTTCCATCTGCTACAACGGCCAGGATTAGGCC
This sequence comes from Oryctolagus cuniculus, assembly GCF_051225735.1. Taxonomy (NCBI): domain Eukaryota; kingdom Metazoa; phylum Chordata; class Mammalia; order Lagomorpha; family Leporidae; genus Oryctolagus; species Oryctolagus cuniculus. The sequence goes on from NC_142875.1 coordinate 40,026,076, forward strand.
AAGCCGAAATCAGGAGCCAGGAGTTGCTATTCTTTTCTTTTTTTAAAGACTTATTTATTTGAAAAGACAGAGTTGGAGAGAGAGATATTTTCTTTTTCTTTTTTTTTTTTTGGACAGGCAGAGTGGACAGTGAGAAAGGTCTTCCTTTGCCGTTGGTTCACCCTCCAATGGCCGCTGCAGCCTGCGTGCTGTGGCCGGCCCACAGCGCTGATCCGAAGGCAGGAGCCAGGTGCTTCTCCTGGTCTCCCATGCAGGTGCAGGGCCCAAGCACTTGGGCCATCCTCCACTGCCTTCCCGGGCCACAGCAGAGAGCTGGCCTGGATGAGGGGCAACCGGGACAGAATCTGGCGCCCCAACCGGGACTATAACCCGGTGTGATGGTGCTGCAGGCGGAGGATTAGCCTATTAAGCTGCAGCGCCAGCCTGAGAGATTTTCCATCTGCTAGTTCACACCCCAAATGGTCACAATGGCCAGAACTGGGCCAGGATGAAACCAGAAGCCTGGATCTCCACTAGGTTCTTCCACATGGGTGGCAGGGGCCCAGGTACTTGGGTCATCCTCTGCTGCTTTCCCAGGCACATTAGCAGGGATTTGGATTGGAAGTAGAGCAGCAAGAAACTGAACCAAGGCTCCTATGGGATGTTGGCATTGTAGGTGGCAGTTTAACCCTCTGTGTCACAATGCTGGCCCCAGTAGTGAAATCTTGACATGAGAAAAAGATACCTACTTGACATGTTTACCACTAAGACACAGAAACAAACATTCTTGACACATTGTTAATTACAGTACTGATTTTTAACTTATAGAGGTATGCTTTCTTTATGGATAAATGTTTGCTATGGTTTGAATATAACATGGCTCCTAAACTCATGCAGATAGTTAAGCCTCAAAGTCAAGGACTGATGTACTAAGGCAGTAGAGTCTTAATCCAATTATGGTGCCTACAGGGTGGTCCTAATGGGAGGTCCTTAAGTCACTGGGGGCTTATTTTTGGAAGGTAGTTCTCTAGAGAAGGTTAGTTATAAGCACCAGACTCAGGACCAGCTGCTGTTCTCTGCTTCCTCGCTCGCTAAATGATCACTACCCTGCACACATTCCACTGCTGCCACACTCTGGCCTCCCTAGGTGACAAGACCCATGTGGCCCACCCAATCATACACAGATATAAACCTCCCTCCCTTCATAATTACCCTGTTAGATATTACATCATAGTGATGAAATGCTGACTAATACAAGTTTTGGTCATAATTTCCAAACACAATTTCTTTAAAATGGCAGAGGAACTTGAAAGACACATAGGAAGATCTGAGAAGACAGTTTCTAATAGATTTGATTTTTTTTGTCCACAATCTTCAAATCTACTTGCTTACACTTAATTTGATTATTTTTTTTTTGACAGGCAGAGTTAGTATGAGAGAGAGACAGAGAGAAAGGTCTTCCTTTCCATTGGTTCACCCCCAAAATGGCCACTATGGCTGGTGCGCTGTGCTGATCCGAAGCCAAGAGCTAGGTGCTTACTCCTGGTCTCCCATGCGGGTGCAGGGCCCAAGCACTTGGGCCATCCTCCACTGCCTTCCCGGGGCCACAGCAGAGAGCTGGACTTGAAGAGGAGCAACCGGGACAGAATCCGGCGCCCCAACCAGGACTAGAACCTGGGGTGCTGGCGCCAAAGGTGGAGGATTAGACAAGTGAGCCGCGTCGCCGGCCTAATTTGATGATTTTTTAAATCACTTACTTTTCTTGAATCTTTCTCAAAGAATCCATTGATAGTTTTTAGAGAAACAGCACATCTTTTTGTATTTATAGTTCACTGTTTATTAAGCTTTAATTAAACTAATCGTTTCTCAGCCTTTTGGCCAAGATCAAGTGTAGTTTTAATTGAATACATAAATATAAAAAGGAACTTGGCATAGGTGTATTTGAAAGTAAACAATGGACTCCAGCTGAGCTGGAGAAAGTATACAGGCATAATGTGGAAGCTAAGAGAAAGTTCAATGTACCACGAGACTCAGTATGTTTTGTAAGGTAAATGAAGAAAGGTTAATCCAGATAGCAAGTTAATTAGTGGTGAATTTAGAGCGCCTCCTTTGTCACTTTCTGCTTTACTTCTATTGACCAACGTTTTTTTACTTATCAATGACTTGCTGAAAGGATGTTGAATTCTGACTTTTTACATTTTGTGTACTCTATCAAATAATATATTATTATGGCCTGGATGTGAAAATAACTTTTATCTTAAATTTGAAACCTCTCTATTTTAGTTTATAACATTATGCATAAACAGGTAATGAAGCTACTTTAATTGTTAGATAAATACAGTTACTTTTTAAAGTTTTTCTTACCTGGCATCCTTCTGCTGAAAAGTTAATTGGCTATCTAATCTCAATGTTAGTAGCTGCTTCTGGTGAAGTGCATCATTAAGTTTTTCTTCCAATTCTTCAATCTTAAAAAAGAAAAAAGTAAATCATATATTCAATTTTCAAATTTACCATAAAGAAAAGCCTTTGTTTTTTTTTTTGTTTTTTTTGTTTTTTTTTTTGACAGGCAGAGTGGACAGTGAGAGAGAGAGAGAGAGAGAGACAGAGAGAAAGGTCTTCCTTTGCCGTTGGTTCACCCTCCAATGGCCGCCGTGGCCGGCGCGCTGCGCTGATCTGATGGCAGGAGCCAGGAGCCAGGTGCTTTTCCTGGTCTCCCATGGGGTGCAGGGCCCAAGCACCTGGGCCATCCTCCACTGCACTCCTGGGCCACAGCAGAGAGCTGGCCTGGAAGAGGGGCAACCAGGACAGAATCCGGCGCCCCAACCGGGACTAGAACCCGGTGTGCCAGCGCCGCAAGGCAGAGGATTAGCCTAGTGAGCCGCGGCGCCGGTCAAAACCTTTGGTTTAAAAAATAAAAATTTTAAGGGGCCAGCACTGTAGCACAAAAGGTTAAGCTGCCACTTAGTAATGGTGGCATCCCATATGAGTGCTGGTAAGCAGTGGGAGATGGACCAAGTACTCAGGCTGGTACCTGATGCTACCCAAGTGGGAGACCCAGATGGAGCTCCAGGATCCTGTCTTTGGCCTGGCCCAGCCCTGGCTGTTGCAGCCATCTGGGGAGTGAGCCAGTGGTTGGAAGATCTCTTTCTGTCTTTGTAACTCTGACTTCAAATAAATAAATATTTAAAAATGGTTGTTTAAAAAATTTTTAAAGACTTAATTTTTCTTTTTTGCAATTGTTGTGTTCACTAAGTTCAATGTGTGCTCATACTTCAGCTTGAAACTATTGCCTCAGAAATTTTTTTTTAACTATTTCTTTTCCTTAACCCATGCTGAGAAGCTACTGACAACTGGAATTTCATGTTGGTGGCCTGCCCATTTAATTATCTGCAGGCCAAATGCTTGTTTGTATCCAGAACCATGAATCCGACTACTGTAAGTCTTCAAGTGACTATCACACAGGTAATGCTACCAACATTCAAAATGAAATGAAAAAGCAAACACACATAATCTTGTATTCCTTGCATCTTCTGATATCCAAAATAAAACAAAAAAAACCCAAAAACCTGAGTCATGTTTGATATGCTTAGTTCTCCTTTACTGCTTTTTGTGATTAGACACCAATTGTTTTGTTAAAGTTGTTTCATTAAGTAGATGTCAAAACAGTACCATGCTCTGGAATATCCACCAAGGAGACTTGAGTTAGACCTCTATCATCTTTTGCCTAGGCTATTACAATAGCTTCCTCCTTGGTTTCCCTGCCTATAGTTTTGCCAATCTTCAAATCCATCTTTCTTTATCTTACCTTTGAAACAAGTTATCAAAAGTATATTTCCCTAGTTCTAATTCCACCACAGAATTCTCACTGACTTCAGAATAAATTCTGAACTTTGTGGCAGAGTGCACTAGTTCTTGATCTGGCCTTTACCAATCACTTCTTTTTTTACTGGAATAAAAAACAAAACAAAACAAAACAAAACAAAACAAAAAAACAAAAAACTCAGGTGCTTGCCATTCCCCAAATGCATTGTGCTTTGTTTTAAACCTCTATCTGCTTTTAGTTTATTGAGAAAAGTTCTTAGTTCCTCCTTTTCAATTCAGGAAATTCTTCTTAGCCTGTGAGTCCCTTTAGTTGTATTTAATAGCTGATCTTTAATCCTCATGTGTTTCATAGACAGATAAACTGTCATGGACTCTCCCATAAACTCTAATTGACAATTCAATTTAGGAATCTCAAAGAAATCTAAAATCTAACATATTAAAAACAGAACTTCTGTTTTCTCTTCCAGATCAGCTTTATCCCATCCTTCCATTTATCAATGAATGGTTCCAGTTGATAAGGCCAAAAATCTGGGAGTCTTACATCAGACAATAGCTGATAACTATCTTCTGCTTCTGCCTTATCCTTTGCTCGATTCCTTCAGGTTCATTTTGAATATAAAATCTTGATGTGTAACTCCAACTGCCTAAAATCTGACAATGATTTTTCTTACTATGTAAACTAAAGACAGACTTTACAATGGTGCAAAGCCAAATACAGGTCTTGTGCTGTTTCTATATAGCCCAAGGGCTAAGAATGAGCTTAGATTTTTAAAAGTCCTTTAAAGAAAAAACAAGAATAATATGTGACAGACAATTAATGTGGCCAGCAAAGCATAAAATATTTACTGCCTAGCCCTTTATAGAAAATGTTTGCTGATTCTTTAACTAAAGTAAAACAAACTCCATTGCATTGGGCAAGGTAATGTACTTTATTTTTTTTTTTTCCAATTTTAAGGAATTTGGGGCCAGTGCTGTGGCGTAGCAGGTAAAGCTGCCACCTGCAGTGCCAGCATCCCTTATGGGTGCTGGTTCAAGTCTCAGCTGCTCGACTTCCAATCCAGCTCTCTGCTATGGCCTGGGAAAGCAGTAGAGGATGGCCCAAGTTCTTGGGCCCCTGCACCTGCGTGGGAGACCCCGGAAGAAGCTCCTGGCTTCAGCTCCAGCTGTTGCAGCCATCTGGGGAGTGAACCAGCAGATGGAAGATCTCTCTCTCTCTCTATGCCTCTGCCTCTCTGTGACTCTGCCTTTCAAATAAAGTAAATAAATCTTAAAAAAAAAAAAGAATTAAAAAAATTTTAAGGAATTTATTAATTAGACTCTCGGGGTCTCAGCAAACACATGCTAATTAATACAACAAAATTCACATCAATTCTCATGTTAATATGATACTAAGACAAAAAGAATTGATTCTCTGTAGTTCAAACAGTTCTAAAAATATAATGATACTTCCATCCCTCTCTCTTTCTTAGTTTTTGAGATAACATATTTTTAATTTACATGACAGTCAAAGGTTCAACGCTCCACTAAATAAAGAGTTCAGCAAGTAAAAAGTACAAAGATTCTAGTTCTACTGGAATATAGGCAAGGGTTATAAATAATAATCAACTGAAAAGATACATCATATACAGTAAATTTTAAAATAATCACAGATCCTGAAAACTATAGTAGCACATCACTCTTAACTATTGGTTTGACAAAGATATAAAATAAGAGTTGACAAAACTATATTTGCAGCAGTACTGATACACACAAAGGCATTTCTTTTCTGTTTTTCTTTTTGCTAAGTGACTTTCACATGCTCTTGAGGATATCTTGTTTAATTTTTTTTTTTGATCAAGACTTTCACTTGAATATAGTCTCTGTAAAAAGGGGACTCCCATAGTTATTTCTATAACCCCAGCAATAGTTCTCAATCAATGTATTAAATCAATAAAAAATATAAAACAACCACACTACTCAAAATTCTTATTTTGCAAATCAAAAATAATGTTATCACTTGTTAAGGAACTTTTTTTTTAAGGTGTCCAGTTTTACAATTTCAACTAACTTCTCAATTAAGTCTGCTAGCTCAGTGTCAACCTGGGAAGACAACCTCTTTCATCTATCATGTAGTAAGGAACACACAGATCTGAAACATGGGGTTAACAGAATGAGGTTTAGGCATTTGAAAACTGACAGATAAGAGTGAAGAGGAAAGGAACAAAGAAAGAGTATGGAAAGGGATTTAGGTAGCAATGGATGGGGACTAAAGTGTAAGCTGGCAATTCTGTAGTATCAGGAGGTTTGGACTGAGAGGCTACACTTTTTTTTTTTTTTTTTTAAGATTTATTAATTTATTTGAAAGCCAGAGTTACAGAGAGGGAGAGACGAAGAGAGATCTTCCATGTGGTGGTTTACTCCCCAGATGGCCACCATGGCTTGGCTAGGCCAGGCTTAAGCTAGAAGTTAGACATTTCATCTTGGTATCCCACATGTGAGTCAGGGGCCCCCAACCACTTGGATTATCTTCCTCTGCTTTCCCAGGCCACTGGCAGGGAGGTGGATGGGAAGTGGAGCAGCCAGGACACGAACCAGAACCCATATGGGATACCAGCATTGCAGGTAGCTGCTTTACCTGTTACACCACTATGCTGGCCCTGAGTAGCTACACTTTAATTTCTCCTGGTTTTCTGAATGGGAAGTGGAAATCAATGTTTTCTCAGTTCTCTTGGACTTGTTTATTTTTGGTTTTAGACATGGGGAAATCAAATCAACCTGGTCAAGACATTCAGAGTAATTTAAACTATAGGAGCCAGAGCTGTGTTGCAGCGGATTAAGACACCTTCTGCAGTGCTGGCGTCCCAAATGCGTACAGGTTCGAGTCCCGCTGCTCTGCCTCGGATCCAGCTCCCATGTGAGAGACCCAGATGGAGTTCTGGGCTCCTGGCTTCAACCTGCCCAGTCCTAGCTGTGGCAAGAATTGGGAGAATGAACTAGTGGATGGAAGATCTCTCTTTGTCTTTCTGTCTTTCAAATATAATGAAAACAAATAAACAAAACTTTAAAAATTACAGGAACACAAAAATAAGAAATGCTCATGAGGTCTAGAGGCCAATTCTACAATGGTGGTAAAAAGTTGTAGGCAGCCAGGATGCCTATCACTGTGGGAGTGGACGGATGTATCATTACATGCACATAGAGAATTAAGGTGAAAAAAAAGGATTAGATGCACACACAGTAACAAAGGATTTAAAAATTAGTACTAGATAGAAAAAAGAGATGAGGTCTAAAAATATGATCTACCATTTACATAAAGTAAAAATTAATATACATTCTCAAGATTACATGCAAACTAAAGGATTAACACTGGAATAGTTGCATGGAGGGGAAACAGATAGGAATAAGGCAGTAACAAAAATAAATATATTAAAAACCTAGTGGCCTTGCAAGAATCAATGATTTTGTGTCATAAACCCAGGAATAATATTGATTCAATTTTCTATGCTTGTTGTACAACTAGAAAACAATTGGGGGGGGGCGGAGCTGTGGTGCAGCGGGTTAACGCCCTGGCCCAAAGCACCGGAATGCCACATGGGCGCTAGTTCGAGAGTCCTTGGGCCCCTGCACACTTATGGGAGACCCAGAGGAAAATTCTGGCTCCTGGCTTCGGATTGGCGCAGCTCAGGATTGTTGTGGCCAATTGGGGAGTGAACCAGCGGATGGAGGACCTCTCTTTCTCTTTCTCTCTCTGCCTCTCCTCTCTCTGTGTAACTCTGATTTTCAAGTAAATAAATAAATCTTTTAAAAAAAAGAAAACCATCAGTGGAGGGGCTGGTGCTGTGGCACAGCAGGTTAATGCCCTGGCCTGAAGCATTGGCATCCCACAGGGGTGCTAGTTCGAGACCCGGCTGCTCCACTTCCAGTCCAACTCTCTGCTATGGCCTGGAAGAAGATGGCCCAAATCCTTGGGCCCCTGCACCCATGTGAGAGACCTGGAAGAAGTTCCTGGCTCCTGGCTTCTGAGTGGCGCAGCTCTGGCAGTTGCAGCCAATTGGGGAGGGAGCCATCGGATGGAAGACCTCTCTCTCTCTCTCTCTGCCTCTCCTCTCTCTGTGTAACTCTGACTTTCAAATAAATAAATAAATCAAAAAAAAAAAAAAAAAGCAAACCATTATGGGGCCCGCACAGTGGCGCAGTAGATTAATCCTCTGCCTGAGGCACTGGCATCCCATAAAGCCAGGTCTTCAAATCCTGCTCTCTGCTATGGCCTGGGAAAGCAGTGGAAGATGGCCCAAGTCCTTGGGCCCTTGCACCCACATAGGAGACCAGGAAGAAGTGCCTGGATCCTGGCTTTGGATTGGCGCAGCTCTGGCCGTTGCAGCCATTTGGGGAGTGAACCAGCAGAAGGAAAACCTTTCTCTCTGTCTCTCCCTCTCACTGTAACTCTACCTCTCAAATAAAATAAATAAAAAATCTTAAAAAAAAAAAAACTATTACAACAAACTATACTAAGCCCCATGGGGGTACAAAAACAACAGTATAGTGCTGATAAAGTGCAGCTACAAATATATTACAGTAATATATAATATGTGAATAAGCATATTTTTATTATATACCAGGCATGTAAGAGCTTGCATGGATTAATTTAATTCTCTCAAGAAACCCAAGTAAATATTATCATTATTTTACAAGAAATCAGGGGATATAAAAATTTACGGGATTTATACAAAGTATATATATATATATATACAAGCTAGGATTAACCCACACTTTGTATACTTAGAACTCTGGCTATGATCCATTACACTATGGAATCTCTCATGAATCAGTCACCATTTCTGTAATTAAAACTTACACTTAAAAAGAGGGGAAGACATTTATAACCAAGCATAATGCCAAGTGGAAAACAAGTTGTTGCCAAACAAAATTTAAGTCAGAATATGGCACACAATCAGCATGTAATGAAATACATGTTGAACGAATGGGTGGATGATGGAATGGGAGAGTACCTTCAGACTTCTTCAATGACTTGTATTACAGGAGATTCTGAGATGGAAATACTGAGCCAGCAGCAATGTAGAATCCCTTTGAGGCGTAAAGGGAATTTGAGTGAAGGACTAGGGACGGGAAATGCCTGGCTACACTGACAAAATATCGAGCGACCTTGTCTAGGGGTGGTGACTATACAGGGCAGCTAATAGAAAGTGTTTGGAGATTCACTTGCACAAAGAATGGGCTTTAGACTTTCTGGGTCTGAATTCCACCCGGCTCCCTCACTTCTGTCTGTCCTGAATGACTGGAGTAGGCTATTAACGATCTGCTGGCTTTGTTTCATTAACAGCAAAATGAGTTTCAGCCATTTATTTAAGAAACAGTTGAGGGAGCCTGGGGCCAGCATGGTGGCATAGCAGGTAAAGCCGCCGCCACCTGCAGTGCTGGCATCCTATATGGGTGCTGGTTTGAGTCCTGGCTGCTCCACTTCCGATCCACCTCTTTGCTATGGTCTGGGAAAGCAGTAGAAGATGGCCCAAGTCCTTGGGCCCCTGCACCCAGAAGAAACTCCTGGCTTCTGCTTTTGGATCGGACTGGCGCAGCTCCAGCACTGTGGCCAACTGGGAAGAGAACCAGCGGATGGAAGACCTCTCTCTCCTCTCTCTGCCTCTTCTTCTCTCTCTGTGTAACTCTGACTTTCAAGTAAATACATAAATCTTTTAAAAAAGAAAAAGAAATATTTGAGCACTTACTATATGTTTTTTTTTTTAAAGATTCTAAGTGCTGGAAATACAGAAGTGAATACAAATACATTCCTTTCCTTGTGCACTTCAGTCTATTAGAAAGACAAATACCAAACAGTCAGTCCTGTGGACATTTGGATGAGGAACAGAAAATAAAGGGGGTGAAAAAAATGAGAATACCGTTTTAGTTTATAATAATAGCTAATATCTGTTGCATTTTAAAAATTAATTAATTTATTTGAAAGAGTTATGGAAGGAGAGTGAGAGAGAGAGAGATCTTCCCTGTGCAGCTTTACTCCCCAGTTAGCTGCCATGTCCAGAGCTAGGCCAGGCTGAAGCCAGCAGTCAGAAGCTTCATCTGGATCTCCCACATTGGTGGCAGTGGCCCAAGTACTTGGGCCATCCTCCACTGCTTTTTCCAGGCCATTAGCAGAGAGCTGGATCTGAAGTGGAACAGCTGGGACACGAAATGGCACCCATATGGGATGGTGGCATTGTAGGCAGTGGCTTTACCCACTAAGCCACGACGCGAGGCCCCTGCTGCATGTTTATTGCTTTTGTCCTTTCAAAATTCATGTACTGAAATCCAATACTAATGTGATAATAATAGGAGTGGGGGCATTTAGGCAGATGATTAAAATATATTGGTCGTACCCTATCAGTGTGAACAGTGGTACCCTTATAAAAGAAACTAAGTATCAGACAGCAACCCAATTTATTTTATTAGTTCATTGAAATATGATGGATCAGGAAGACTCTTATCCTATCACCATCACACACACTCAAAAAGCATCTGAAAATCAGAGTTGTTGTGAGGCTTAAATGAGACAACTCAATGAAAAGCTCTCCAAACTGTGTCTGGCCCAGCATAAGCACTCCATAAACGTTAGCTATTATTACAGATTCTTAAATTTACCCAAACAACTTCTTCATCTCATCAAGATCTTGAGATTTTGGACACTTTCATACTTTCCTAGAAAGAAAAGGTATTTCCTCAAGATTTGTTTTCTTATGGCAGAACTCTGAGGTATGTTAATTTATATAGTATAGGCAGGAGCTAGAATGGGAGATAAATGTGTAACTGAAACAACAAAATGGGGAGGTTGAAAGAGCTGGGACCAAGAGCAAAGATGGAGGGTTTACCATTGCAAAGAACAGTTTTCCCCAGAAACCTAAGTATTAATATCAAACTGACTCTTGTCTTTCTGAAATCACCATCTTTTTCTTATAGCTAGTATAACTTTACCAGGTCTTACATAAAACTATCTGTAAACAACCACACAAGGTAGAAAAACAAGGACTTAGACCATCTCATTTGCATAGCAAAACTACTGACTATAGACACCTGTAATTTATACCTCTTATACAGTAACTCTCAAATAGACAAGACACAGTAACTAGTAAATAGAAAGGTACCAAAGAAACCAAATCTCCAGGGCAAAGCACAATACAGATTCAATAATATAATCATGATCTCGATTCTCCCTCACAAACTAGGCACCATCAAGTTTAGTTCTCAATGAAGCAGAAAATCCCTTGGGTAGAAAATATACCTAAGAATATATATCTCACACACACTAGATTTTTTAAGTGGAGCACACAGAAATAATTCATCCCTGCCCACCTTTAAATCACTCCACCTGTCAATACTTTAAATAGGCCATCCCGGACAAGAAATATAAATGTTCTCATTTCAAGTTCAGACAACATAAACACTTCATCCTTACTCATCTGCTGCTTAAAGACAGTAAAGCATATAGAACACAAAATTTTCATCTGCTCTTACCTTTGTAAGATAATCCACTTTCAAATTGTCGATCATCATGTTTTTCTGGGACAGCTCTATTTTCAGCAACTGAATATTATGAAGCAGTTCTTTTCGTTCAATTAGCTGCCTGGTGATTTTGATTTTACCCTCTTGCTCTTCTGATGAGGAAATATCATCTGTAGGAACTGTTGTTTCTAAACTAATGTCTTCAGACTCCAGAGAACTAGAAATATTCACTTTTTTTGACTCCTTAGAAATTTTTCGAGACATTTTTTTAAATTATGGGTCAGTTTTCTTCTCTAATTCTCTTTCAATCTTCTGTAGAGAAAAAAAAAAAAAACAACTAAAGATTAGTGCAATATTAGCTCCAGAAAATACAGACAGCATAGAGAGTATTAAGGAGACAATAAGGATTTCTTAAATAATTATTAGGCAATTTGGAGAACTTCAAACCTAGGACAGATTATGACAGTAAATTACTGCTCAAATCAACATACACCCAATAAATCCTACTATGAACTCAGTCCTTTGATAAAACAAATAAAAAACACCCCACAGTTCCTGGCAGCAGGAATCTGCTCTTGGGGAGGCAAAGAAATGTACGAGTAAAGCAGTAAGCCCAACAGCACCCCAAAATGTCCCTCAGAAAAGCAATGCATACTCAAAGAGGAATCACTTCTTCCTTGGTCAGAAGAAGGTAACACAGAAGTAGCTTTGCACAGGCATAGTCATAAGGGAATATGCAGCAGGTATTCAGGCTGGTACAGAAGTGGAGGAAGTGGGAAACAACAGAGTCTGCAGTCGGGGTAGGGCCAAGTTTGCATCTGAATAGTGACTCCCACCCCCTACACCCACACAAGAAAAGATTAAGACTGTGCAGGGACTTAAATACCACAGTGGATTCGGATTTTATTCTACAGGCAATGAGGCATCCCTGGAGCATTTTAAAATATGGAAGCACTGAGACACAAACATTCTCACAGACGAGCTAGATAACAATGTAAACAAGGGAGTAGAAGAGAAAACCCAAGTATTCTAAATGGAACTTCTTACCCTTTCGCAAGAATCTGAGTGACTTCCTTGCTTTATTTCTTCACAGTATAATAACAATTTTTATGGTATTGTACATTTCAGGATGTCTTAACTGAAGGATCAGGAAAGAGATGTATGAAGCGGGAAACATGAAAAACTACAGTAAGACCGGCCTCGTTCCTTTTTAAAGAGAAGAGGGTAGGGAAAAGTGAAATCAAAGACAAATGCTCTCCTGGATTACAAAGATCAGAGACTGGCACCGGCGGTCCGCACGGCAGGCGTGATGATTAAGCCCCAAACTTGGAAGCTTCGGATTCCTTGCCTCGTGCGGGAAAGGAAGGGAGACGTAGGGCCGCAGGCTACCTCCAAAGCTTCAAGTACTCCACACCCAGGGCTGGGCCAGCCACACCGCAGACACTTCGCAGGTGCAGAGGCGCCTCCGGTCAGTCACTCGGGTTGTAGCCCCTCAGCAAAGGATCTCAGGACTGGGGACCGTTAGGATTCGTAACCAAGACAACCACTTCCGCACCTGCAGGGGGACGGAAGCCAGCGCACCCCACCGGAACTTGGCCTCTCGGGAGCCTCCGTGGGGCGCGCAGCAAGGCATGCTGGGAGCTGGAGTCTACAGGCGAGCTCCGCCCAAGCCTCGAGCGGAAATGGCTCTGTGCTCCGCCCATCCTCCGAGCTCTCGCCCAATCCTCGCGGGGTTGCCAGAGACACAACCAATGTCAGTCTCGCGAGAGGAGGTGTGACTGTCCTGGAGCGGGAAGGGAGGAAGCTCCGGGTGAAATAGAGTTGTGCGATAGGGTTCCAAACGTGACGCTGGTTACCGGAAAAGTGCTGCCGGGGTCGCGATTCTGCACCGCGAGGCAAGATGCTCAAGTCCAAAACGTTCTTAAAAAAGACCCGGGCGGGCGGTGTGATGAAAATCGTGCGCGAGCACTACCTGCGGGATGACATTGGCTGCGGCGCTCCCGGCTGCTCGGCGTGCGGCGGCGCGCACGAAGGGCCGGTCTTGGAGCCACAGCCCCAGGACCCGGCCAGCACCCTCTGCCCAAGTCCGCACTATTTGCTGCCGGACACCAACGTGTTGCTGCACCAGGTGCGTCGGCCGGCGGGCGAATTGCGGACCTCGCGGCCCGACCCGGGCGACAGGGGATGTGACAGGGAATCTGAAGGCCAAGGAGGAGGGTGTTTGGTAGTGTCACGTAGCTGGGGAGAAGCAGACTCCGCTGTTACCCAGCTTCCTCTGTCCCTGCTCAAGTTCTTCTCCCTGTGCTGTTTTTTTTTTTTTTCTTTTCAGTTCTGGGAGTCGTATATTAGACAGGCTCGTTTTCTAACTCCTGGTGTCTCTTCTGCCTTAGATTGTAAGTGCTTGGAGGCCGGGGACCTGGGCTTGTGTGGCCTCCAGCTTGCGACCCCCAGGCAGCTTGTAAGTGCCTACAAACGAAAACTGTGTGGGCCAACATGTTTACTTATCAGTAGCCTTACTTCGGAGGACTTTTGTGATTGGACCGTGTATTACTTCTCTTTGCAAGACCTGAAGGGTTGAGTGACTCTTGTCACTTTTCCTGTAGCAAAGTGGTTCCTTGACTTACTGCGTAATTAATATTTTTTTAAGCTGATAGGATTTTATGTTTGACAGATATAGTCTACAGTTTCATATAGGAAAAATTTAACTTTTTTTTTTCTTCCCTCTAAGATTGATGTTCTCGAAGATCCGGCCATCAGGAATGTGATTGTGCTGCAAACAGTTCTCCAAGAAGTGAGAAATCGGAGCGCCCCTGTGTATAAACGAATCCGAGATGTGACGAATAACCAAGAGAAGCATTTCTATACGTTTACTAACGAGCACCATAGGTAGGAGCAAATTAGACTACCAGAGAACCATGGGAGTAGCTGAGTTGGGGAGGGGGAGTTTCTGGGAGTAGTCGTCAGAAGATAAAGGCTGTGTTTTCTCAGATATTTCATTCTTGTGCAAGCTGGGCAGCAAATCGTACTCAGTGGCTCTAACTAAAACCAATGGACGTTGATGGGGTAAAGCCCTGAGTATACGTCTACTGCCCCCTGGGATATAGCAGGTGCTCTTATTTCCCAAAATGTTTTCAGGTTGGGATTAGCATGAATTGAGCAACAGAATCTTGGGGGATGAGATTTGCCTAAATGCCTGGAATTCCATATAAAACTATATAGATTTATTCCTAACGAGCTTGAAAAAGTTTAGTATCTTAAAACATTACAATGAAGATTAAGAAACAGTTTTAATGTGTGTTCTTAGAAAATGGTATTGCCTGTTTATGATCTTACATAAATAATCTATTGAAGGTATTTATGATATTTTATTAGAGTTTTTCAATATTGGCACTATTAATAAAGACTATTGTTAAAGACTTCTTATATACTGTGATATGTTTAGTAGCATCCTTGGCTACTAGATTCTGGCACCAACCCTCCCTACTCAGTGGTACCAACTTAAAACTGTCTACCTACATGACCATCACCCACTGTGGGAAAATTCATCCCCCAATTAAGAACCACTGGGTGGGGCCAGCGCTGTGGCATAGCAGGTAAAAGCTACCGCCTGCAAGTACCAGCATCCCATACAGGCGCCGGTTCAAATTCTGGCTGCTCCATTTCCGATCCAGTCTCTGCTGTGGCCTGGGAAAGCAGTAGAAGATGGCCCAAGTCCTTAGGCCCCTGCACCCGCATCGGAGACCAGGAAAAAGTTCCTGGCTTCAGATCAGTGTAACTCTGGCCATTGTGGCCATCTGACGAGTGAACCAGTGGATGGAAGACCTCTCTCTCTCTCTCTCTCTCTGCCTCTGCCTTTCTGTAACTCTGCCTTTCAAAAAAATAAATATATCTTAAAAAAAAAAATAACAACAAAGATTGCACTGGGTTAGAGTGGAATTCTGGTAATGCAATTCCATAAGCTTAGGCAAATTTAAAAGAAACGCTTTTTTTTAAAAAAAAAAGTTCATATATTTGAAAGAGTAAAAGGGGAGGGGGACATCGAGATCTTGATTTTAATCTTCATATACTGGTTCACTCCCCAAATGGCCACCAATAGCCGGGGCTAGGCCAGACTGATGCCAGGGGCCCAGAACTTCATCGTTGTTTGCCACATGGATGTCAGGAACCCAAGCACTTGGGCCATCTTCTGCCTTCGCAGGCACATTAGCAGGGAGCTAGATCAGAAGTGGAGCAGCTAGAACTTGAATTGGCACTCATGTGGGATGCCTAAGTTGCAGACAGCAGCTTAACCTGCTGCACTGCAACACTGGCCCCTCCAATTTCTCTTCTTTATTCTTACATCCCACATTTAATATTGTTGTTATAAAGAACATTATCAGTAAAGCACTTGTAGTCTTATTTTTAGCACCTTACTGTGTAGAAACAGAAGCATCAGTTGTTTTTCATTGTAGAAAGACCTGTAATTTGGTGTTAGTATAATCTTCAGATTTCATGTCAGAGGACAGCAGTTCTGTCAGCTCAAATGCAGTGAATAGACCTTAGCTGAATGGGAGTTGATGGTAAACTCTTAGGACACCCGGGCAAATCCATCTAAGATTTTACTACTCAAGTCTTGCTCAACCAAATTCAAACTTAGGACTCTTTTATGTCCTTTGCTCAAGAGCTTAAATATTAACAGGTACATATAGTGGTAGGGAACAAAATAATTCTAAAAACCATTACTGTAATAAGTTTAAGTATCTGTTGTCTTTAATCGCAAGAACCTATTGTACTATATTTTGTTGTGCTTAAATTTGGCATTGAAGACCGGTTATTTGGGAGTTCAGAGCAATTAGACTTAAATAATCATATCTGACCTGATCCTTCAGTCTCTAGATAGCCTCTGCCCTCTATTTAGTGTTTGCAATGGATAATTTACATCTGTTATGCATTTAATGACTATGGAATCACATGATCATAGTCACAGCTACTATTTGTAGCTTTTATGAATTGCTCTTGTTCTGCAGTTTGAATAAAATCTCAACAGATTTGCAATATATTACAGCTTGTTTTGATGAACTGTTTATTTAATGTCCCAACCTAAAGAATAAAGTCAGATCTTGAATTTCTCTTTTTATGCAATAAAATTATATTAGCCTTTTTATTTTTCCATTAGTCACATAATTTTCTTATTTTCCAAGTAAACTGTTGTCTTAAAATTTTAACTAATTTAAATAATCATCCTATTTATTTTTTCTCAAAGGTATAAATCTCAGTACATGCCAAGAGAAAGAAGACTTTCCAATTCAGGGTTGAATATTTATATCCTAAGAGTTTTTATGTATCCTTTTTAAAATTTGTTTTTCATTTTTTTTCTTTCCATTTAGGGAAACCTATGTGGAACAAGAACAGGGAGAAAATGCGAATGACAGGAATGATAGAGCCATTCGAGTAGCAGCAAAATGGTATAATGAACATTTAAAGAAATTGTCAGCAGAGAATCAGCCACAAGTTATCTTCATAACAAATGACAGGAAAAACAAAGAGAAAGCTGTAGAAGAAGGGATACCAGCTTTCACTTGTAAGTGTCAAGGTAGAAGTGTTAGCGCGTGTTCGCATGTAAGATTTAGCAGGCCCATGGTCGGATAGTCACTTGGCTGATATTGTCATAGTGCTGTATAACTTTGTGTGATTCTTTTGTTTTTGTTTTCTGCATTTATTAATTTCTCAGTGTTTTTCAGCTAGATAAATTGTGGTACCTAATAGTGGTTGGCTTTCTTCCCCTTCACCATTTGCAATTGCTGTAATGATAAGTTCATAGATAGGTGGACCCACTGCCTTAGTCATGAGCACATCAACAAGTTGATTTTCTTTTTCTTTTTTTTCCCCCAAAATTGACAAGAGATACTGTTACATGTTCTTTCGTACCTAAGAAAAACAACACTTGAATTTATCAAGAATGACATAAACTCATTTTTCAGGTGAAGAATATATTAAGAGCTTAACTGCTAACCCTGAACTCATAGATCGTCTTGCTTGTTTGTCTGAAGAAGGGGTATGTTTCAGATGTTTTTTCCTTCTAATTTATTTTTGTGAAGTGAAATATTAACATAGCCACTTTGGGATATTAGATTTTAGTTACCAAATTTAAAAAATTGGAACATGGGTAGGTAAGCTGGTATTAGATTAGCAGTTGGGTCATAAAAAAACAAAAGTGGCTATATGAGACTTACTGCTAAATGAATTGACTTTCTAAAGTAGCTGTATTCCCAGAAACCTTAGTAGTTGCCTGGCACATGATGGTGCACTGTTTGTGTGGTGAGCAAAAGAATGGAAACTGTGACTAGTGATTGAGGAGTATTTGTCAAATAAAGTACAGACAGCATAAGGGCCAAAGGAGGAAGAAGGGAGTCCTAGGATGAGGTAGAACAGAAGAGAAAGAGCCAGATAATGATAAACCAGAAGTTGTTCTGTAGGTTAGTAATGTTTCAAACATCTTAAAAATATCTACCTAAAGAGCTCTTGTGATGAGAATATAACTGATAGAATGCTGAGCTCACTGCCTTCTGTGGCAGGCTGAGGGAAGTCAGGGCTATATGAGAGTGTGGGTTGGGGGAGCATGATAAGAAATGGTATTTATTTGAAGATCACTCTCATGTCAAAAGGTAAGGTGAAGCATTGCATAGAGGGCAGGATTAGAGACAAACAGATGAGTGATGGGGTCACTGCAGGAGCTGATCTGAGAAGGCGTGCTCAGGGATAATTATATTCTGAGTCTTCATTTCCTTATATGAGTACATAAAGTAGATTTAGCAGTAATGAATTCCTAGCTTTGCTACAAGGATTTAAAGATTATAACAGTTCCATTAGTAAAATTCCTAGTACCTGGGAACATAGCAGCTGTTGTTATAATAGTAAGTTTTATGTACTAGGATGTTATACATATGTGCAGTCTTCATAATATTTCTTTCAACCCTGTTTGCCTTTAACCAGCTACTTTACAAAGCTAAAGGAAATGAGAAGATTAAAAAGTTAGGATCAATTTTTGGAATACA
The DNA here is from genome assembly GCF_051225735.1 of Oryctolagus cuniculus. NCBI lineage: Eukaryota > Metazoa > Chordata > Mammalia > Lagomorpha > Leporidae > Oryctolagus > Oryctolagus cuniculus. Next base: position 40,044,399 of record NC_142875.1, read on the forward strand.
GATTTAGATTCGTCCTGTCCAACATGTAGCTACTAGTTACATGTGATTGTTTAAATTTCACTGAACTTAAAATTCAGTTTGTCAGTTATACTCTTTATGTTTCAGGTGTTCAGGAGAAATTTGTGCCTGATGGCTACCATATTAGACATCACAGAAAGCTTTAACACTGGTTTAAGAGATACAGTGTATTCTCTCACATTTATAGAGTTGTATATAATAATATGGATGTGATATTGATGGCTGTAGGCTGAACAAACAGAAGACTTAACTAACTTATCTTTTGGTTTATTTATTTTACAGAATGAAATAGAAAGTGGGAAAATAATATTTTCCGAGCATCTTCCCTTAAGTAAGTTACAACAAGGTATAAAATCTGGTATTTACCTTCAAGGAACCTTTAGAGCCAGCAGGGAAAATTACTTAGAAGCTACAGTATGGATTCATGGAGACACGGAAGAAAATAAAGAGGCAAGTGTGGAAATAAATACCTTGTAAACCAGTACTTTTTCTGTTCCATATATTCTTTAACAAGTGTTTAGAAATTTGAGAATTTAAATTTGCTTTATCTTGCCAATTCATCAACTTGAAGGCAGTTATACAGGAAGTTATCCATACTAGTAGAATTAATCACTCTTTTTAGGAAATTGCTGTGGTAGAAAATGACTCTATTAACTCACTTTGAAGAGAATAAAATTTTGGGTTGGGCATTTGATACAGTGGCTAAGATGCTGTTTGGCACACTTGCATCCCAGTATCAGAGTGCCTGGGTTCAGTATGCTGGTTCCACATTGTTTCCAACTTCCTGGTAATGCCTACCAGAAGATATCTTAAGTAGTTGGGTTCCTACCACTCATGTGGAAGATCCAAACTGAGTTTCTGGCTCCTGGCTTTGCCCTTGCCCAGCTCTGACTATTGTGAGCATTTAGAGCAGTGAATTAGTAAATGGAAGATCCCTGTCTCTGCTTCTACTTTTCAAATAGAAAATGAAGATAAGCAAATAAAAATTGTTTAAAAATGGGAAAAAGGAATAAAATCTAGTCCCCAAATAATAAAAAATAAAATGTTTTTACTTTAAGTGTTATGACCTGTTATACTATTTGCATAGCACTTGCAGAGAGCGTCCCATACTTTAAAGCAAATAGCAACCATTTTTGGAGTGTTCAGTATTTGCTGGGGACACTTCTAACTCTTTGCATTTCATTTAATCTTCCACTCAACCTATAATAGATACTCTGTTTTTCAGTTGCCCATGAGAATGTTGAGATATAGAAAGTTAAAGAAATTTTCCCAAGCCTCTTGGAACCATTAGAAGTTATGGTGGAGCCATGACCTTTTTTTTCTCCTTGATACTGAGAAATTGATGGTGTGAGATAAAGGGAGACTATAATGAAAGAAAAACATAGAAGAAAGAGAGATTGCATAGGTATAGATATTCAATAATGGAAACACTTCTGTTAGAAAACCTTTCCCTTGTTGTCATTAAAAAAACTTGGGCACATGCTGTTTGCTGTTTTAAACAGATAATATTGCAAGGACTTAAACATTTAAACCGAGCGATTCATGAAGATATTGTGGCTGTGGAGCTTTTCCCCAAGAGTCAGTGGGTGGCACCATCTTCTGTGGTTTTGCATGATGAAGGTCAAAATGAAGATGATATGGAGAAAGAAGAGGAGAAAGAGCGCATGGTAGGAAACCAGCCAGGTTTTATATTGTCTGTGCAGCTTTGCATTATTATGTACCATGTCCTCTTCTGAGGAAGCTGAACAAATTTCATATTGATTGAATAAAATTGTAGCTCTGCAGGTTTAATACATATCATACACATTTGACTTTTTCCTTTTAAGTAGTTTTAATTTCTTATTTTCTCAAAGAAATGGGTTAGATACAAAAAGATTTGAGTACAAAATTAGAAATCTATGACATTAAAAATTTTCCGACATACTTTTCTGTTGTTAAAATTCCCTTAGCATAATGTACTTAAGATTTGAGGATTTTTAATTATTCCTCTTTATTACCGTATTTATAATGAAGAGAATGCTTTCAGTTATTTCTTAAGATCTATGTCTACCTTATATGACCTTTTTATATCCTTATTTTATAATGATAGTAGTTTCAATACATGCAACATTTGCAGTTCTTTTCCCATCAGTTATGTTCAGTGCTCTGAAGTCTTAACATTATTCTTGAAGAGTCGAGGCTTTTGGAGAATGTTAGAGGGGAAACACCATGAGATCTGTAACTGTAACTGTAACTCCACTGTAGCAAATAAATCTAAAAACAAAGATACATCTCTTTTCAATGAATTAATAAAGGTCCAAAGGAAGTGGTGACTGTAGTCACTCAGTGCAGATTAGTTCCAAAATCTAGACTGCTAATTCCCAGAGCTGGTGTGTCCTCAAATCAGGGAATCTTCATGTAACTGGGAAAAACTGACTTCTGTCATATTTATTTAGCTATTTTTATTGTTTGATTTTCTGTTTTTGTAATGGCTTTTTTAAAATCATGAAACCATTTCTGTGGTTTGGTTTGGCGTGTTCTTTGCATAGAATTTTGAAGCGTAAAGATTCTGCAGTTTCCTGTTTGAATGTGTTAGTATCCATGTACATATTTTAATTTTGAAGAGAAATTTTCTCATTAGACTTAGAGGGAAAGTAAACCAGATTATTTTTCTCTGTTTCTCAGCTGAAAACTACTGTCAATGAAAAAATGTTAAAGCCTACAGGTAGAGTTGTAGGAATAATAAAAAGGAATTGGAGACCATATTGTGGCATGCTTTCCAAGTCCGGCATCAAGGAGGTGAGTAAAGAGGGTGTCACTGTGTAATAGGAAGTGATAAACATTGTCTTGAACTGATAGCCCTGTCTTTGCCTCCATCCTCAGATACTGTGTGTGTAAAATATCTTTCCTAATTCCCTCCAGTCCAGAAGACATCTCTTTACGCCTGCTGATAGAAGAATCCCTCGAATTCGGATAGAAACCAGACAGGCTTCTACATTAGAAGGACGGAGAATAATTGTTGCTATTGATGGTTGGCCCAGAAATTCCAGATATCCAAATGTAAGCTGAAAGTATTAATTCAATTTAAGATATTAATCATTTATGAATGACATTGCTGCTTTTTAATGAGAATAGGATCTACTTTTATATAGGATTTGTACTGAAACTTGGGGATACTCCGTTAAGTTACCTGATAAATGGCATATGTAATTTAAAAACCAATTTTATGAAATGCTAATATAAATTATGTGGTTACTTTTACTCAAATTCCCAAGCAAGTACTTGTTATACATCAAGACTATGAAAAAGGTGTTTGAGTCCTAAATAGATAATAGATTCTAATCAATAAACCCTGAAGCTATTTGAAGAATACTTTAAATTTGAAAGTGAATGGGAAATAGATGCATTGTGATACAAGAACTGGGCCTTTATGAAGTGTCCATTAGAAGTCTTTTTTTTTGAAGATTTATTTGAAAGAGTTACCGAGAGGTAGAGACAGAGACAGGTCTTCCATTCGCTGGTTCACTCCCCACATGGCCTCAATGTTCGAAGCTGAGCCAATCTGAAACCAGGAGACAGGAGCTTCTTTCAGGTCTCCTATGTGTGTGCAGGGGCCCAAGGACTTGGGCTATCCTCCGCTGCTTTATCAGGTGCATTAGCAGGGAGCTGGATGAGAAGTGGAGCAGTTGGGACTTGAACTGGCACCCACATGGGATGCCAGTGCCACAGGCTAGGGCCAAGGCCAGGGCTTTAACCCTCTGCACCATAGCACTGATCCCCAAAGAAGTATTTTTAAGAAGTCAATACAGGGGCCGGCGCTGTAGCGTAGTGGTAAAGCTACCGCCTGCAGTGCCAACATCTCATATGGGCACCAGTTTCCATCTAAGCCGCTCCACTTCTGAACCAGCTCTCTGCTATGGCCTGAGAAAACAGTAGAAGACGGCCCAAGTCCTTGGGACCCTGCACCTGCGTAGGAGACCTGGAATAGCCTCCTAGCTTTAGCTTTGGATCAACCCAGCTCTACCCAGTGCAGCCATCTGGAGAGTGAATCAGTGGATGGAGACTTCTCTCTCTCAGCCTCTGCTTCTCTGTAACTCTGCCTTTCACATAAATAAATCTTTAAAAAAAAAATCAATACAGGAACTTTGAGAAATACCAAGGTGATTTATAAATTCTGAAGAATGTAGTATGTACTATAATAGCAATTAGCTGTAAAGTATGCCTTTCTAATATTTGGTTTTAGGGACACTTCGTAAAAAACTTAGGCGATGTTGGAGAGAAAGAGACTGAAACAGAAGTTCTGTTACTTGAGCATGATGTTCCCCATCAGCCCTTTTCCCAGGCTGTACTCAGCTTTCTGCCAAAGATGCCCTGGAGCATTACTGAAAAGGTGAGTTGAAAGGAATTCATAATGACTTTATAAATGTTATTCTTATATCCTAATTAATTTAATTTCCATACCTCTTCTTAAATACATGGAAGCCATGGTCCCTCCTCCTCCCCTAAAAATGTACTTAGGTACAGTATTCTGAGGCATGATGAAAATCATTTGCTTCTTTACTGAAAAATAAATTTTTCAGGCCAGCACTGTGGCTCACTTGGCTAATCCTTCGCCTGCGGCGCCGGCACCCTGGGTTCTAGTCCCGAATGGGGCGATGGGTACTAGTCCCAGTTGCTCCTCTTCCAGTCCAGCTCTCTGCTGTGGGCTGGGAGGGCAGTGGAGGATGGCCCAAGTGCTTGGGTCCCTGCACCCGCATGGGAGACCAGAAGGGAGTACCTGGCTCCTGGCTTTGGATTGGCGCAGCGCATCAGCCGTGGTGGCCATTAGGGGAGTGAACCAATGGAAAGAAGACCTTTCTCTTTGTCTCTTTCTCACTGTCTAACTCTGCCTGTCAAAAAATAAATAAATAAATAAATAAATATTTCTGGGGGCATATACTAGAGCATTTGTATGACAGACATTTCAAAGGCCACTAGTTACAAATGATAATGTGTGGTTATCGCTAAGAAGAGCTATCATTGGAAGAGCTATGTTGCAGTCGTACTGTCAGAATACTTTTTTATTTCTTTATAATATGGCATCTTCTAGGACATGAAACACCGAGTAGACCTGCGACATCTCTGTGTTTGTAGTGTGGACCCGCCAGGATGTACAGATATAGATGATGCCTTGCATTGCAGAGAACTGGAAAATGGAAATTTGGAGGTAATCATATTATAATGATGTTCTTACCTAAATATAATTCTATTTATGAGTTCATTCTTTTGACCCAGGGGAGAAATTGTGAATTATTCATGGGAAGTATAGTTAAAGCTATGGAAATGGTAGATGCAACCTTTTCAGTTTAGCTGACATTCTTTGTATTAAAATTTTATTGGTACAGCTACCTAATTAAGCATACTGACATCCTTTTATTTTGATCTTTGGAAGGTTGGGGTTCATATTGCTGATGTTAGCCATTTTATCAGACCAGGAAATGCCTTGGATCAAGAATCAGCCAGAAGAGGAACAACTGTGTACCTTTGTGAAAAGGTAAGGAACTTAAGAACTTCTAACAATCATGGGCACTTTTGAATTCTATTTTTTAGGAAATTTTTAAATGAAATATTTATTTACTTACTTACTTACGTGAAATGCAGGGATAGAGAGATATCTGTTGGTTCACTGGGGCTGGTCCAAGTCGAAGCTGGGAGCCCATTTCTCCTGGGTGTTCCAGTGGGTGGGAGGGCCCCAAGTGTTTGGACCTTCTTCCACAGCCTTGTCTGGTGCATTAGGAAGGAACTGTGTTGGAAATGTAGCAGCTGGGACTCAAGCAGCACTCCAGTAGGAGATGCCTGACATGGCAGGTGGTGCCCTGATACGCTGCAGCTCAATGCCAGCCCCAGCCTATGAATTCTTGAACAGTCATAGTCTAAATAGTTCAGGGTTTTAGCTGTAGGAAATACATAGAATAAGGTGTCCTTACTCATTGAAAAGGTTGCAAATTCTTGTTATGTTGTGGTCTAGCTAGCAAGTACATGTATTTAATACAAATTGTGTAGCATTTATGCTTTAAGTGTTGTCCCCATAAACTTAGAGAGCAGTTGTGAAAGTGAAGGGGAAAGCAAAACTCAATCTATTAGTCCTCCATGAGCTTTGTCCCTTGTTAAAGTATTTTTACACTATGTAGTTTGCGTTTAGCATCAGAGAAAGGTCCAGTCATAGAGCTTGGTTGAGTTTATGTCCGTTACTGAGTACCACCTTATGTAAGCAAGGGACTTCAGACCTTGAGAGGAGAGCTGGGTGGTTAATATGGAGGACTTAAACCTAAATCTGCTGCAGTAAAGTTCAGTTTTGTTTCATGGGTTCCTTCTGTAACAATTTCTTGTAAGCTCTTTTCCAAAAACAGACATTTAGTTAGACATTCTCTCTGTTATGCTAGTCAAAAAAACACACTTTTCCTCCTCTTGATAGATTATTGTTGTTTGAGAAAAGACCTTCAGATAAATGTACAGACATAGCTAAGTGATCTGGGACTCTACCTCTATTTTTATCTTTTGCAGAGGATTGACATGGTTCCAGAGTTGCTTAGCTCTAACTTATGTTCCTTAAGATGTGATGTTGACAGGTATTTATGCATATATTTTCAATAAGATCACTATGGTTACTACTTTAACTGAGTCCTTTTAACAGGCCCTGTTTTTCCTCATAGGCTGGCATTTTCATGTATTTGGGAAATGAATCACAATGCCGAAATCTTAAGAACAAAATTTACCAAAAGTGTCATTAACTCCAAGGTTAGTTTCATGTTGATCTCTAATGTTTTAAAATCTTTCATTCTTTTAACAGTTTCCAAGATTGTCTTCAAAAATTTAGGCTTATAACAAAATTTTTCTGCAATGTTGCAGCAAAATCTTTTTTTTTTTTAGTTATCTGCTTAGTTTTTGATGTTACTCAAAAATTAGTTAATGTAGCATTTGTCTTATTCTCAAAAATTTGCAAAGCCTGTGTAAATACTTGAGCAGACCAAATCGATGCCCTGTCTCAGGAATCCCAGTAATTGAAGTTGTTCCTAATAGTGTTTTTTTATTTTTTATTTTTTTTTATTTTTTGACAGGCAGAGTGGACAGTGAGAGAGAGAGACAGAGAGAAAGGTCTTCCTTTGCCGTTGGTTCACCCTCCAATGGCCGGCATGCTGCGGCCTGCGCATCACACTGTTCCGATGGCAGGAGCCAGGTGCTTCTCCTGGTCTCCCATGGGGTGCAGGGCTCAACCACTTGGGCCATCCTCCACTGCACTCCCGGCCACAGCAGAGAGCTGGCCTGGAAGAGGGGCAACCGGGACTAGAACCCGGTGTGCCGGCGCCACAAGGCAGAGGATTAGCCTAGTGAGCCACGGCGCCGGCCCCTAATAGTGTTTTAAAGGTTACCATGTCTTCCATCTTCATACTTTCTTATCAAAGTGATATTTCAAATCATAGTTGGATTCTAGTAAAACTAGCCTGAGATTAGTTCAGACATAAGGGAGCCACATAGTCTTTCTCATCCTTTTCCATTTTTTGGTACTTTCATTATAGTCTCCTTCATTTTTATTGTTTTTTTATTTAAAACAAAAAAGGTAGTTTTCCACTAGCAGAGAAACTTTCTGTATTTGAGTTGTCTTTGGAGATTACTTTAAATCTTCTCTATCGATACAGGTCCCATTTTTAGGGACTGACTTTTGGATATTTAGTAGATTTCCTCAAAACATGACATCCAGACTCCTGCGGTCTTCCTGTCTAATTATTTGCCAGTGAGTCGGGAATAATGATCAGCTGGAAAGAGTTTCACTTTCAACAGCTGTTGTCAAAGATCTGGCCTGCCTTTGTGCTTTATTTTAGCATGATCTTAGTGTATTTAAAGATTTAATTATTTATTTAAAAGAGTTAGATCTTCCATCTGCTGGTTCACTTCCCAGATGGCCATAAAGGATGGGGCAGGGCCAAACCAAAGCCAAGAGCCTGGAGCTTCATCCCAGTCTCCCATGTGGGTGGCAGGGAGCCAAGCACTTGGGCTGTCTTCTGCTTTCCCAGGCTGTTAGCAACAGGCTAGATCAGAAGTGGAGCAGCTGGGACACAAACTGGTGCCCATATTGGGATGCTGGCGTCACAGGCCAGCAGCTTTACCTGCTATGCCACAATACTGGCCCTAGTATTTATATTTTAACGGAACTGTCAAAGTAATTAAAATTTAAGCCACTTAATTTAAGAATGTTGTCATTTTACTTTAAGTTTATAGTACCTCAGAGAAGAATTGATGAAGCAGAATCATAGATGTAAAGAATAGTATAACAGGGCCAGCACTGTGGCATAGTGGGCTCTATCCTACACCTGTGGCCCCGGCAATCCATATGGGCGCCAGTTCAAGTCCTGGCTGCTTCTCTTCTGATCCATATCTCTGCTATCGCCTGGGAAAGCAGTAGAAGGTGGCCTAAGTGTTTTGGCCCTTGCACCCTCAAGGGAGACCCAGAAAAAGTTCCTGGCTCCAGATCAGCCCAGCTCTTCAGCCTTTGCAGCCATCTGGGGATAGAAGACCTCTCTGTCTCTCCCTTTCTCTCTGTCTCTCCCTCTCTCTGTCTGTAACTCTGTGAAACAAATAAATAAATAAATAAAAATCTTTAAAAAAAGGTATAGCTATAAACTTGTTAATGTTTTAAATTTTTTGAAATTATGGATTTTGTTTAGAAATAGAACGTAATAAGCTAGATTTATCGTTTTAACATATATTTTCTTCTTTAGGCTTCTCTTACATATGCTGAAGCTCAGATGAGAATTGATTCAGCAACCATGAATGATGATATCACCACTAGTCTTCGTGGACTAAATAAGCTAGCTAAAATTCTGAAAAGAAGAAGAATTGAAAATGGGTACTTTTAAAAAACTGTTTTAAAATACATATTAGGATGTGTATCTAATATTAATTAATTAATACATGTTAATATCACAACATATATCAATATTAAGATAACTTGTGAGTTCTATGTAAAATAGTTGATCATGGATGACAATTTATTATTTTTTAAAAACATATTTATTTGAAAGAGAGAAAGAGTGAGATACACACATCTTCCATTTGCTTGTTCAGTCCCCAGAAGACTACAAATATCAGGGATGGGCCAGGCCTAGGCCAGGAGCCCAGAGCTTCATCTGGATCTCTATCATGGATGTCAGAGCCCCAAGTACTTGGGCCATCATCCCCTACCTTCCCAGGTGCATTAGCAGGAAGCTAGATTGGAAGCAGAGCAGCTAGGACTCAAATTGTAGATGCTGAATTTGCAAATAGCAGCTTAACCCACTGTACCAGTATACTGGCTCCACATTTATTACTTGATAAGCTGAATAGAAGCTCTTAAGTGGACACATCCCATCTCTTCTAGATGCCTTCTGAATATTAGCAGTTGGGCTGTAAACTGAACTTTGCTCCGGAATTCTGTCTGGTAAATTGTACTAAAAAATGATGTGCTTGATTTAAAAGTTCTTAAATTTCTAGAAGGTAAGAACACCTTAGAACTTCCATGGTTTGTTTTATTTTTAAATAGTAATGAGTCTCCAGGATGAATATTAATTTTCAGATGTTGAAATAAATATTAGAGTTAGAAGAGATTTAGGAATTGTTCAATGCAACTCCTTCATTTTTTAAATAACTGAAAGATACACAGATGGAATCTTTCCAATGATCTGATGGCAAGTGGCAGCTTAGGGTATTCTAACCATTATGTCATGGTATTTGCCTAATTGCAAAAGGCATAAAGCAAAGAATCCTAAAGTCCTAACCCAACATTGTTGAAAAAAAGCAGTTAAAAATTTCGTTCTTGGGGCTGGTGCTGGTAGTAGTCGTAGGCTGGGACTCCACTGTGGCACCAGGGTCCCCTGTGGATGCCAGTTCATGTACAGGCTGCTCTTCTTCGATCCAGCTCTGGATCTGCTCTAGCCTGGGAAGGCAGTAGAAGATGGCCCAAGTGCGTGGGCCCCTGCCCCTGCGTGGGAGACTCGGAGGAAGCTCCTGGCTCCTGGCTTCAGATCAGCCCAACTCCAGCAGTTGTGGGCATTTGAGGAGTGAGCCAGCAGATGGAGGACATTTCGCTCTGTCTCTCCCTTTCTTTGTAACTCTGCCTCTCAAATAAATTAATATTTAAGTTTTTTTTTTTTATTCTTGAAAAACGGTTATCGGGGGTAGCAAGCACATGAGCCTTTCAGAAGCTGGTCTCTGGGCTCTCATGATCATCAGGGTAGTGTCACAAGTGGTTACTACAAAATGTTATTGTTGGTGAGTACACACTCTACATCTGTACTAGTTCCTAAGATGTACCTATTTAAATTTAGGAAGTGGGCATTTGGTTCAGTGGTTAAGGTGTGACTTGAAATACCCACATTTCATATCGGAATATCTGGGTTCAAGTCCACTTCCAATTCTAACCTTCTGCTAATGTGCACCCTGGGAGACAGCAGGTGATGACTAAGTACTTGGTTCCCTGCTACCCACTAGGGAGGCCCAGATTGATTTCTGAGCTGGTGGCTTCAGACTGACTCATCCCTGGTAGTTACAGGCATTTGGGTAATGAAGCAGTGGGTGAAAGATCTTTCTGTCTGTCCCTCTCTTTATTCTCTCTGACTTTCTAATAAATAAAAATACAGAGATTTTTTAAAAAGGAATTTCTTAGTTCTAGGTTGATCTGCAGCCATTTTAAAGTAATGTTAGTGTATGAAGAAACTTTTTTTAAAAAGATTTATTTATTTTATTTGAAAAGCAGAATTACAGAGAGAGGGAGAGGAATAGTTGGTTCACTCTTCAAATGCCTGCAGTGGATGGAGCTGGGCCAAACCAAAGTCAGGAGCCAGGAGCTTCATCCTGGTCTCCCACAAGGGTGCAGGGGCCAAAGAACTTGGACCACCTTCTGCTACTTTCCCAGATGCATTAGCAGGGAGCTGGATCAGAAATAGGGCAGCTGGGAATCAAACTGGTGCCCACATGGGATGCCAGCACTGCAGGTGACAGCTTAACCTGCTGTGCTACAGCACTGGCCCCATGAAGAAACATTATGTTGCCTTGTGGAAATATACTTTTCGAAGGAGAACTGAAGGGGCCAGTGCTGTGGCATAGTAGGCTAAGCCTCTGCCTGTGGCACCAGCATCCCATATGGGTTCTGGTTCGTGTCCCAGCTGCTCCATTTCCAGTCCAGCTCCCTGCTAATGGCCTGGGAAAACAGTGGAAGATAGCCCAAGTGCTTGGGCCCTTGCACCCACATGGGAGACCCAAAAGAAGCTCTTAGCTCCTGAGTTCAGTTTGGCCCAGCTTCGGCCATTGTGGCCATTTAGGAAGTGAACCAGTGGATGGAAGACCTTTCTCTCTGTCTCTTCCTCACTCTGTCTCTAATTCTGCCTTGCAAATACATAAGAGAAATCTTTAAAAAAAAAAGAGTAGTCAACTGCATTAAGAAAAAAAGAAAGAAAACTTAATACATTTAGCCCCTTAGCATAATAAGTTATCTGACACATAGCACTCACATATTAATAGCCGTTGGCACTGATGATCTAGTAATGGTACTAGTTTACCAGTCTGCTCTCTTGATTAAATCTTCCTGGGATGTACTTTTGAGCTGTGGATCTTCTGATGTAGCCAGCCTCCCCAAGGTAGCTTCCTTTTTGCCTCTTTCCAATGTTCCCCACCTCAGTTTATTGCTTTCTTTTTTTATTTTTTTTATTTTTTCTTTTTAATATTTATTCACTTGAAAGGTAGAGTTAGAGAGAGACAGATCTTCCATACACTGATTCACTCCCCAAATGATCACAATGGCCAGGACTGGGCCAGTCTGAAGCCAGGAGCCAGGAGTTTCATCTGCATCTCCCATGTGGGTGTAAGGGCCCAAGTTCTTGGGCCATTCTCTGCTGCTTTCCCAGGCACATTCTCAGGGAGCTGGGTGGGAAGTGGAGCAGCTGGGACTCGAATTGGCGTCCACATGGGATGCTGGTGTTGCAGGCCATGGCTTTACAAACTTCTGTGCCACAACGCCGACTCCCGTTGTTTTCTATAGTAGATAAAGTCCTGCCAGGTGTCTTTATTTGTAAAAGTGAACAATCAATGCTAATAATATAAAAAAGTCACTCAGTAAAAACTCATAGTTTGGGTACAGAAGTTATTCCAGCCCCTAGAAGCATAAGGACTCACATTTTTCTTCAAGTATTACTGTTTTGTTAGATGGGTTTTTATTTTCATTTTTATTTTATTTTTAAAGGTTTATTTCTTTGAAAGGCAGAGTTAGAGAAAAGGAGAGTCATAGAGAATAAGATCTTCTATCTTCTGATTCATTCCCAATATGGCCACAACAGCTGGGCCAGGTTTAAGCCAGGAGCCAGGAATTCCATCGTGGTCTCAGACATTGGTAGCAGGGGCCCAAGCACTTGGGCCATCCTCCACTACTTTCCCAGGCACACAAACTGGGAACTGGATTGGAAGTAGACCAGCCAGGACTCAAACTGGCACCCTTCTGGGATGCCAGCATCACAGATGGTGGCTTTACCTGCTACCCACAACATTACCCCCCCCCCCCCATTTTTAGATTTGTAAAATACTGTTCATTTAGATAATATAAAATGTAGCAATAATCCTAAAGCTTCCAGAATTCTGAACAACTGCTCTGTACTTGCTCAGTTATTTTCTACTTTAAATGAATCATTTGCAGAAAGTTGTGTCTGTACTGGCTTGCTTCATGATTTGCCTCTTTAATTTTCTCTTAGGGCTTTGACTCTTTCTTCTCCAGAAGTTCGATTCCACATGGACAGTGAAACTCATGATCCTATAGATCTGCAGACCAAGGAACTTAGGTATGCACTGTTAAAATTTTGAAATAAAAAGACTAGTATGTGAATAACCAGATCATCTAGTTTTATTAAGGTTATCATTTCTATATATTTTCTTGGCTTGTAAAATACATGGAAAACAGATATCTCACTTTTTTATGTAATACTAGTATCTGGAATATAATAGAAAAAATTCCATTTTTAATTTGTTTGTTTTAATGTAAAGTATATTAGAACTTGACTGATAATAATTCTGGGAAGTAAAAGTAGACTGCCCTGATTAATTTCTTAAGTAGTAAATACATAAAGTGGTAAAATAGAGGAGAGGATTTGAAGCCAGACTGTCTAGGTTTGGATTCCACATCTGCCACTATTACCTGTTTATCGACCAATACATTAACCTCTCCATGCCATGGTGTATTTGTAAGTTACTGCTGAAAGTCATACCTACCTCAAGTCATGCTTCAAGGAACACTGCTTGGATGTTTGTTAATGTTGTCTTGTTTTTTTCTTGATTTAGTTCAGATGCATGAAGCAAGGCTATTTGATTAAATCAGAATTTAGACCTCTGCATCTTTTATGAGGTAGATATAAGATTAATCATGCATGAGTGCTTTTCTAGGAGACAATCAAGGGTTAACTCAGATTCATTTCTTAGAACCACTTTAGTTTTAGACCAAGAATTTCTGAATTCCTGAATGGAACTTCTGTGGAACTATGTCTAATGTTAATATTAACAATAAGCACAATACTAGAAACTTTTTTGAGGAAAAGGTTGCTAGAGTAGAACATCACCTATCTAAGATTGTCCCTGTATGATTGGAAGTTTTCCTACTATTTATACAATCAATATTTGTTAGGAACCTTGCCAAGAAGTCACAGGGTTTTATTATTAAAAATGAGAGCATGAATGAGATTAGTGTCTGTTCAGTGACTTGGAAGGAAGAAAACAAAGCTGTCAGGCAGGCTGCTTGAGTTTAGGTAAAATTGTATGGACTTGGATTCTGAAACTGCTAGTGCCTTGTACCTTGAGTGGAATGATGTTGCACATCTTCAGTTTCCTCATCTGCAGAACAGTGTGTGTGTGTGTGTGTGTGTGTGTGTGTGTGCGCGCCCTTAGAGCACAGTGCATGACTCATTGTGAATATATCTCCTCAGTCACTGGTGGGGGAAAACTAATTTTTTAAGCCAAAATTTGTATGATCTAAAAAGCTTTTATTTCTTCTGAGTGAAGTTTATGTTTCTAAAATTAAATAAAAATTTCATTGGACCCAGTAAAAGGAGATGAAAATGGTGATGTTTTAGATTTTAGGTACTAATGGCGTTAGTAAAGCTTCTGCTTTTCTTGAGTACAATTTCTAGTCTCCTCTAGCATGTGAGATTTACTCACACAGTAGATCTGTAATAAAAGATTGAAGTGAATGAGAATGCGCATGAGAAACTAAAGAGCCATATATTAAGAAAACGTACATGTGCACACACATGAATGTTTATACAGGAAATGCTTCAGTTATCTTACTGGCTTACTGGTTACCTGTGAGTAAACAGGATGTATAGCAATCTCAGATTTTCTTTCCTCGTTTAATACATTACTTTTTCAATTTGCAGAGAAACAAATTCCATGGTGGAAGAATTTATGTTACTTGCCAATATCTCTGTTGCCAAAAAAATTCATGAAGAGTTTTCAGAACATGCTCTGCTCCGAAAACATCCTGCTCCACCTCCATCAAATTATGAAATTCTTGTTAAGGCAGCTAAGTCCAAGGTAAAAGCTTGCAGCTTGAAAAATCATTTGTATTTGTGTAATGGTCTAGCCATTGTACTGAACACTTTTTATTCACATCTACATAAAACTTATGTTGTTTATTGTTGAAAAATATGGCCATAGTTCTTTTGATGGAAAAAAATTTAACTTAGATATGGTCATCTCTTCCTGCATTGAGGTCGTCTGCTTAGTAAAATCTGTTACTGCCTTTAAAGAACGCTGCATGCTAAAGCCGGATATTCTAGACTAAGTTATTTGCAGTATCTTGGACATAAAAAGTTGTTCTACTATTTTTGTCATTACATTTATGAGGCTACTTCAAAAAGTTCACGTGCTAGAAAGGAATTAAAAGATAACCTAAAAGGAATATCTTGGTGCAAAAAAAATTTGAAATTGGTGCAGTTTGTTCATAATATGTATATTCCACAACTTTCTGAAGACTCCCCATAAATTTTTGAGCCTATAACTTCATGGTTTTTATGAACTACCTAAACAAATATGTTTTTTTGTTTCTCAACTCTGTTAAATCCTGTTAAATTTATGTCATGTCTCTAAGAAGGAAGTTTATTTATTGCACTAATGGAAAAGAGGAAAACTATGGAAAGGGCACCATTTTCTCAGCCCTGCATAACCCCTGTCTCTGGTTAGTGGACTTATTTAGCACACTTGACCTTTGTGGTAATTGTGGCTTATGTTGGTTTTCCTTGGCTCACCTGGCCAGGCTCCATCTTTCCCATCTGGAAGACAACTGCATGGAGTAGCCTGGGCTCTCCAGGCATCATTCTACCACCGTGGTGTTGGTTTCTAATTTTGGCTCAGACTTTTCTGGTGTGCCTACCTCTGTCATATCTATGAGGACTGAATCAACTTCTCACTTCTCTACTTCAGAATTATTTCATAAATTGGGGGATTTGTTCCCATTGTCTGTCATCTTGTTAAGAGCCAGGTAGAGAAAGGAGGGTTTAAGTATTTTTGACTGCTTCTCCCTGTTCCCACTGTTCTGAGTGAACTATAGTGTCCTGTAGTTTGGCCTTTATGTCTACTTTGAATGGATGGAAGATCACTAGAGATGAAAACTTGACATGCTGAGAAAGATTCCAGGTCTGCTTTCTTTGATTTTTTTTCACCCACTCAAACATTAGGCAGAGGCAAATGAGGCTTCAAGAAATAACACGACTGTTACGTTCTCCTTCCCCCACAGGAGACTTCTTCAAGCCTTGATACTTCATGACTCTTAAATACATTCCGAAAGTTTTAACTTTTAGTATTGCACAAAACAGTCATTACTTTTTATGTATGTATTTTAATTTTCCTATATGAAGAATAAAAGGTATAAACATAGAATATGTGGTCAAAAACACTATTGTTTGTTCAGTTGGCTAGTTATAAGACACGCTCGTACTGATTTATAAAAATCTAATATGTTCTTCCCTCTTTTGATTCACAGAATTTGGAAATTAACACTGATACTGCCAAGTCTTTGGCTGACTCTTTGGACCGGGCTGAGTCTCCTGTTTTCCCGT
This sequence comes from Oryctolagus cuniculus, assembly GCF_051225735.1. NCBI lineage: Eukaryota > Metazoa > Chordata > Mammalia > Lagomorpha > Leporidae > Oryctolagus > Oryctolagus cuniculus. The sequence goes on from NC_142875.1 coordinate 40,060,499, forward strand.
ATCTAAACACTCTGTTAAGAATATTAGCCACCCGCTGCATGATGCAAGCTGTGTATTTCTGTTCTGGAATGGATAATGACTTTCATCACTATGGCTTAGCATCGCCAATATACACACATTTTACTTCACCCATCCGAAGGTATTTCCCTTGACGTGAAAGGAGAGAGGAAATTTAAAAGGACATTTTAGTGCTAATGTACTATGGTTCTTATTTCTCCTTTGTACACCTAGATATGCGGATATCATTGTTCATCGGCTGTTGGCTGTGGCTATTGGAGCTGACTGTACTTATCCAGAGTTGACAGACAAACACAAACTTGCAGATATTTGTAAAAATTTGAATTACCGGCACAAAATGGCTCAGTATGCCCAACGTGCATCAGTGGCATTTCACACCCAGGTATTTGCCTTCTACAATAATGCTAGGAGAAAAGAACTTTTGTTTGCTTTTTCTTTAGCAGTTATTTTTCCTAATTTCATAATATTAGAGACTATTTTAAATAAAAAGATTGCATGTTATTTTGCAGTTATTTTTCAAAAGCAAAGGAATAGTAAGCGAAGAAGCCTATATTCTATTTGTAAGAAAGAATGCCATCGTGGTGTTAATTCCAAAATATGGTTTAGAAGGTACAGTCTTTTTTGAAGAAAAGGATAAACCAAAGCCACGGCTTATTTACGATGATGAGGTATAGTATTTCTCATGCTTTTCCTTTTTGGGGAGGAGGGGACACTGTGACAGTTTATAAATGATACTTATAAAGTATAACGTTATTTTTGTATCATACAGTATTTACTTCAGATCTCTAAGTACATGCCAGAAAAATCCACATTGAATTATACTAGCTAAGTTATGGTTTTGTTCATAATTTCTCACCTCAGGATATTTTCCCATATATAAAGGTTGTCCTTTCATACCGTTATCTGACACTGTTACTTCTCTAACTTTGGTAGGACTCTAACTCAGAGATTATTTAAAAAATAAACTGTGCCCAACCATCTTGTGCTCCTCTACTAGACACACAGGCAGTTTGCTAATCAGTAGAGAGAGAATCTTAAGATGAATGAGTACATATTAAGACCACCTTAATCAAAGAAGTATGCACATAAAGAAGTCGTAGTTATGTGAGACTACTAGGTTAGTAGGTTTTGTTAAGTTGAACATCTAGATGCTTATTAATATTGAGGTACTTTTTAAACTTTTACTTTGAAAGATAAATTGTGAAGAATTAGAACAAAGCTTCAATATGAGAATGCAATTAAGAGTGATAATTGTGTTTTGTTTAGATACCTTCACTTAAAATAGAAGATACAGTGTTCCATGTGTTTGATAAAGTCAAAGTGAAAATTATGTTAGATTCATCTAATCTTCAGCATCAGAAAATCCGAATGGCCCTGGTGGAACCTCAGGTTGGATCAGACTTAAAATTTCCAAGTTGCGGTGGAACAAATGGTGAAAATTTGTAAAAGACAGGGATTTCATTGTTTTGGTTTAATGTCAGAGGGAATCCTTTAAGTGTGGAAGCCAAATATTTGCCTAGAAAATGCTTTTTTCCCTGATTTCTTTAGGCCATTGCATCATAGAAACCTAAGATTCTTCTGAAGTTCTCAAAATATCTTTCCATCCTCCTGCCTAATCCTTCTCCCTGAGTTTTGAAATCTGTACTATTGAAGATAAAGTGTAGGTGTTTTCAGCTCAGACATTGGTTCCTTTTTTTGTTTTTTGGTTGTTTTATAAAAATTTTTTTAAAGATTTATTTATTTAAGAGACAGATCTTCCATCTGCTGGTTCAATCCCCAAATGGCCACAACAGCTGGAGCTAGGCTGATCCAAAGCCAGGAACCAGGAGCTTCTTCTAGGTCTCCCACATGGGCGCAGGGGCCCAAGGACTTGGGCCATCTTCTGCTGCTTTCCCAGGCCACCATCAGGGAGCTGGATTGGAAGTGGAGCAACCAGGACATGAACCAGCGCCCACGTGGGATGCCAGCACCGCCCGCATAGGCTTAACCTACTAAGCCACTGTGCCAGCCCTGAGACACACTGGTTCTTAACCTCAACGTACCTGGGGCTCCTGTAGCTCTCTGTCAAACACACTAACTGCACCAGTGTAAACTGAACATGGGAAAGGCTGTGTTGCAGTTAAAACACTGTCAAATATGACATGCCTCTCACCTGTTGAGAACCAGGTCTACTATTTGAACCATTATGACTTTGTGTGTAAAACCTTTATTAACACCTATTACGTGTCTCAATTCCTACATCTTTTTAAACTTGAAAGTGGAAATGGGGGAGGGAAGGAGTATTTCTTATATTACACTTTTAAAATCACCTGATTTTTTCCTCCATTTGCATTATTTTAGATACCAGGGATAAGCGTTCCTATGGATATTTCAAATATGGATTCTGAACCAGGGAAAAAGAAGAGGAAGCTTGAAAAATAGCTACATTCGAGAAAAATTTTCAAAAACTGGTTTAAAAAAAAATCTTGAGAGACCACTTCTAAGCCTAAGTGTGTGTGATAGTTTGTTACTTTTAAGTATATTTTAATAATTTTAGAAATTTGCATTTTTATTGAACTGTTGACTGTCTTTATCATACCACTTTGTTTCCAGATTGAACAGAACTATTTATGCGAAAAATTCAGTTGATTATCCATCACTTAGTGACAGGATGAGCAACGTCAGGGATCTGTACAGATCATTGAAATGGAGCACTCATCTGCTCATTGAAGGGCAGATTAATGTTACATAACCACTTCAATATTGGTAGGAAAAAACCCCATCATTTTCCTAACACAGGAAAATGAGCATTTGAGAAGGAACAATCTTTCCAAATCTTGAAAGCCATCAGTGTTTGGTATTTAATCTTTTTTGCCATCTTTAATTTACCTAACTTACATTAAGTATTCCCTCTACTGTTTTTTAAGTGGTCCTTGCACAGCTATGTTTAGCAATTGGTAGGAAACCAAGATAAAAACAGGATAATGAGAGCTGACTTGGAAAATACTTTTTTTATTACCAGGTAGTAAGTGTGATTATATTCCTTGACTTTCAGCTCTAATCTCTCCCCAGGATAGGGAATCAGCTCAGAGAAATACAGATGGTAAATGTCTACATCTTTTTATCTTGTAAAAACATAATGGGTTTTAAATTCCATTTGTATCAGATTATATAGGAGAGGAGGAATTGTATAAGAACATAATAAAAGGAACAGATTTAAATTAGTTTTATAATTTGGTGTGTCAGATTGACTACTTTCCTATTAACCATAGAGATTACCAATGACTAAATGTGTTTTCAGTATTTTGAGATACAGTTTCTTAAAACCTTTGACTTGTTAAAAATTTTTATTTGAAAGAGTGACAGAGAGAGGGACAGAATTTCCATCCTCTAGTTCACTCCCTCAGTGGCCACAAGGGTTGGGACTAGGCCAGGCCAAAGCCAGGAATTCTGAGTCTCCTATGTCGGTGGCAGGGTTCCAAGTCCTTGGGTCATCTTCTGTTGCCCTCGCAAGCGCATTAGCAGGGAGCTGACTGGAAGTGGAATAGCTGGAACTCGAACAGGTAGTCTGATACGGGATGCCGGTGTTGCAGGCAGTGGCTTAACCCTGCCGTCTGCAATGTCAGCCCCAAGACCTTTGACTTGGCTTTTCAATTCCTAAAGCATTTGATGGTGTTATCAGGTCAATCATCAGTCAAGTAAACTCTCCCTTCAAAGAGCTTGCAGTATGAGAAAAGACTGGCAGACAAATCAGTGGTATCCTAAGTGACTACAATTAACAATATTTACAATTATTTAGGCATTCAGTAATGGTTGAGTGTTCCCAGTTTTCTGTTATTGAAGGAAACATCCATGCACTGAGGCAGAACTCATTTTAACTGAAGGGAAACAGCCTGAAGTAGTTTTTGATCCAAGTAAAGTGGGGACAATGACTAACATACTCAAGCAATATGGGGTACTTACTTCTGCCGTAGCTGTAGTGAGTGAAGCAGCCAGACAGTATGTAAACAAGTGAGCATGGCTACACTCCGATATCTTTCTCAATAGATATGGATATAAGTTTCAAATAATTATCCTGCATCAAGCAAGTTAGTAGGGAGCTGGGTCAGAAGCAGAGCAGCCTTGACCTAGACTGGCTGCTCCACTACGGGGTGCTGGCATTGCAGTCACTGCACCACAAATGCTAGCCCCATGATTTTTTTTTTTTTTTTTTTTTTGACAGGCAGAGTGGACAGTGAGAGAGAGAGACAGAGAGAAAGGTCCTCCTTTGCCGTTGGTTCACCCTCCAATGGCTGGCAAGCTGCGGCCTGCGCACCGCGCCGATCCGATGGCAGGAGCCAGGTGCTTCTCCTGGTCTCCCATGGGGTGCAGGGCCCAAGCACCTGGGCCATCCTCCACCGCACTCCCTGGCCACAGCAGAGAGCGGGCCTGGAAGAGGGTCAACCGGGACTAGAACCCGGTGTGCTGGCGCCGCAAGGCGGAGGATTAGCCTAGTGAGCCGCGGCGCTGGCCCCCATGATCCTCTTTTTAATATCAAAAATAATGAAGTTTATGGCTCATAAAGTAATGAGAGTGGAGAGGAATTTTAAATGCTGATTAAAATAACTGCTTCATTCATTCTTGACTTGTGCTAGTAAAAAATGATAGCCAGGGAAGCAACTGCTTCATTCATTCTTGACTTGTGCTAGTAAAAAATAATAGCCAGGGAAGCTCTTATCCTTATCACCTAGAGCTCCTCTTTGATTTGTAGCAGTTGTATTTTTCTTTTTTTTAAATTGTATATAATTTAAGAGGCAGAGTTACAGAGAGAGGCAGAGACAGAAATGTCTTCCATCTAGTAGTTCACTTCCCAAATGGCTGCAATGGCTGGAGCTGGGCCAATTTGAAGCCAAGAGCCTGGAGCTTTTTCCAGGCCTCCCCCGTGGGTGCAGGGGCCCAAGCACTTGGGCCATCTTCCACTGCTTTCCCAAGTGCATCAGCAGGGAGCTGGATCGGAAGTGGAGCAGCCAGGACACAAACTGGCACCAATATGGGATGCCGGCACTGTAGGTAGAGGTTTAGCTGTCTATGCACAGTGCCAGCCTTGCAGCAGTTGTTTTTATGTGAATTTATTATTCACTCAACACCCTATGTAACTAAAAACTCAGCTTCCTAATATGGTTAATGGGTGGCTGAAGATGAGCTAGGTATACAAGAAGGAATCTGTAGGCTTCCTAGGTACAAGATAAGGATGAAAAAGACACACTGATAATGTTTGTCTTTATTTCCTCAGGCTACACATAAATCATTCCTTTTTTGGGAGATGATTAGTACATATGTATGTTATCCAATGATACTTCCCAACATTATATCCATCTGCTCCCAACACTGATTTAAGTTTTTCAAAACTAGTTGTATGTGACTCACATACCTGCCTTACTTCATGCATCTGAGCCCTACTGGAACTCTGCTCTCCCAGTAGCCAGTTTTTCTCTGGGTTCTCCCATGTTCTTTCCTCTGCCTAGCTGGGTCTGAGCTAGAAAGGTTACCCCACTCAAGGGATGGAGGTATTTATTTTACAAAGCACACAGTGCCCCTTTGTAACACATTTTTACCTGTTATCAGAACCACTGCTAAATCCAGTGCTGTTGAGGCTTCATAAGCAGTGTATTGATCCTGTAGAACAGGAGCCAGTCAGCAGCTCTGTTAGTTTTCTAGCATTAAACATGTCACTCAAGGTAAGTACAAAAATATTTATTAATAAAAAATATACTTGTAGTTCAGCAACTTAAGGTTCCAGGAGTTGCTAATATGTTAACCAGATTAAGCCCTTCATTTTTCACATTAAGGAGGGAGAGCAAAATCTCAGCATGTTACTTGAAGTAGTTTCTTCCCAGGCACCATCACATTTTTGATTTTGTGTATGAAATATGGAAGGAGCTGCGCAGTGAGTCTTTGTTTCTGACAGAGGTATTCTATGGGCTGCCGCATGGAGAGGGACTTGCTGTTTTCATCCAACACCTCTGTGTTGTGTGGTCTTGCTGTGAAGAAAGAAGGAAATGCCTTGTTTTTAAATAGCATCATTCAAGGATGCAACTACTATGGGAACTATTTTTAAAACTTGAAATGAAATTTCTTACTAAAGATACAGAAAGAATTCTTCCTGTGTCTTAATGCCGACTATCATAATCAACTTTGTTCAAGTTGATCTTGAAAAAGAGATCTGTTCTTACATTAAAACAGAATTGCAAAATGGAAGAAAGGAAAAATAATTTCATTTAGAGTTGTGGTCATTTATACATTTGCTACTGTTTCTAGCGTTTATTAATAAATTGGCATATAAAATCAAAGAATGTCTTGAGAAGTGCCTAAAAGTACGATGGGTTTCTTCAAGTATAAATAGATAGTAGTAATCACTAATCACCATACCTAGAAGGCTGAGTAAATGTCCTGTACAAACACATTGTAAGTTACTTGTGTGTTCTTTCATTCAGAGCAAATAATGTTCAAAGGCTACTGAATCTAAGAAAACAGCCCTTTTTGTGTTTTTAATTAACGTGAAGTCTGAATTGTAGTATTTCTCAGAATCTAAATTTTTATATGCTTAGCTTCCAGATATCTGCAATATTTCACAGACAGCAAAATCAACATTAGGGGCAAAAGACTGACTCCCATATTCCTTTGTAAGGAACTGATGTCAAGCACCCTTCCAAAACTGAACTGGTCCTCCCTCTCCTACAACCTCTTCTCTTACCTTCTCCCATAGTGAAAGAGCTAGAAAAGTGAAGTGTGTACATTTTTAAAAACCAGCTTTTGCCACTGTTAAATAAGCAGGACATAAACATACTTAACTTGAAACAGAGTGGAGGGAAAATAGATTATAAAAAGTTGGAGTTAGTAAATACTTTTCATCTATAAACTATTTTAAGCTATTTGTATTTTCTGCATACCTTTGTATTAAAAACTTGAGGTTTGTTTTCAATTTCAAAGGATTGCACATCACTTTCTGCTCCAACTGCATCCATGAGATTGCTTCCACAAGTGTGCGTATTATAGCCGCTATCCATCTGACATGAGGAAGAGGAAAAGAGAAAAAAACCCTAAGGATTAAAATGGCAAACTCTAGTTCACTTATCAATAACCCATAAAATACATTGTGAGAACTCAGAAGTTAAATAGTTGAGTGAATAACTATATAGTGTCATTTACTGCATTTGAAAAGTAATATGTAATATGGATCACAATAAAATTTTTAAAAAACATAAAAGGTAGTTCTGTACAGAACTGATGATTTTTCAGTGTAACTTCATAATTCCTTCCAGTGAAATATATCTTGTAATTCCCTTTAGAATCAATTAACAAGCCATTGAAAACATGTTTTCTTTCCTGTTACTCTGTGATCATACCCAGTAGAAGAAAATGAGTGTTATGATCAATTTTACCCTCTAACTCATTTTCCCAGTTTGTCTCTAAATGGCTTAGTTGTAACTCTAAATTTTACCTAAGAGGTATGCTGCCTTTAAAAGTATTCAAAATAACACACATTCTTAAATGTGGGTTACATCACACCCAGTTGTTCATAATCGTGCCACAAGTATAATGAATGGCTCTACATTGATAGTTCAGGTTTTTAAGGTAACAAAAATTCTAGCATTCTAAGACACACTGTTCTAATCCATAAGAGCAAAATAAAGATTCTAACAAACTTCCAGTTGTGCATGTCAAGTAGTCCCCTTTTATCTGCAGGGGATATGTGAAACCTCCCAGTGAATTCCTGACATATATAATATCTGGATGCTTATATATACTATTTTTCATATATATATTCACATTACAAATGTGAAAACATGCAAAAGTTAAGGTATATTTTTCATGAGCCCCTTTTATGTATATAACTTTTATTAATTAAATATAACTTTTAATTTACAAATTAGGCACAATGAGAGACTATCTTGACATTTATAACACCTTTCACCTGATCCTTTGCAAAATTAGGATCAGAGGGAAGACTGACCATGAACTTTTACTATTCTCACCAACACAGAATAGCCTAGAAGGTAAACTCTGCCACCCGTAACTAAGAAAAATGTGCCAGTTTTTTTGGATATATGCATATCTGCTCACCACTAGGAGTCATGTGCCATTAGTATGAAAGTCTTGTGACATACAGAATTTAACATCAGTCATATCTCAGGAAACACCTTGTCTGTATCAGTAGATATTTGATCAAAAATATAAATAACAGATAGCTTCCAAAGAATCTGCTAATTACTCTTCTAATATTTATCACTGCCAGCTAAGTGGCTCCTAACTCACTGCTAATACTTGACATTACATCAGGAGAAAGGTTGAATCTGTCAGGCTCTGGGAAGAGCAGTATCAATGGGAGACCTGTTAAGATGGTAGCAGATGGGGCTGGCATCTCAAATCAAGTGCTGATTCAAGTCCCGGCTGATCCAGCTTCCTGTAAATGTACCTCAGAAGGAAGCAGATGGCTTAAGTGGCTGGGACCCTGCCACCAACATTGGAGATGTGGACAGAGTTCCTGGCTACTGGCTTCTGACTGGCACAAGCCCAGCTGTTGAGGCCATTTGGGGAGTCAGCAGATAGAAGATCTGTTTCACTGTCTCTCATCTAGACAATTACTCATGTCACTGCCCACTGTGTACCAACTAGGCAACACAGATCATCATACTCTCTGCAGATGTAGTGGTACTCATCAGTTCCATTTTATAGCTGGGGAGGAGGGAGAAGATGCTAAAAAAAATCATGAAAAAGTCATGCCCTCGTCACTATCAGGGTATCTTGCCTTAAGATCCCACAGCTTGGGATTAAAAGAACTTGTCGCTCCCCCATTCGTGGAGGAACGACACAGGACCCTGCGCTGTTCTTTTGTCTGCTCGGCCCTTCCCGGGTTTGCTGTTGGTCCTTCCCGGGTTGGCTGCCGACCCCTCCACCTCCGTGGAGGGGCGGCTCCCCCTGCCACTTTCCCCACTTCCACGGGGCAGTGGCACACCGCCGGCCGGCTCTCTTGGGGGCTGCTCAGATGTTATCCAGATGTTCCTGGTGCATGTTGTCTCTCTCCTCCTTTATAGTCCTCTTCCACCAATCCCAACTCTGCTACCCGCACGCCAAGCACGCTGCTCTCCTCCAATCAGGAGCAGGATCAGCTCCTGCAGCTTATCAGTCAAGTTGGTGAGAGGCAGTTGTGTAGAAGTTGTTTACTCCCTTTCAGCGCCATATTGTGGGAGAGCAGATGCATAGAATAAATCCCAATTCCAGTAACTTAGTCTAGTCCGAGTTGCTCCCCACAGAACTCAAATTCAAACTTAACTCTAATTGCCCAGTTTCTGTTCTTCCAACTGAGGGTGTCTCTCTGTTGTCATCCTACACACACCACATAAACCAGATGCCACCGTCTTCTGAAAACTTTAAAAGGTTTGCAATAGGCAACAGTTGTGTCTTACAAAGGCATTTTTGATATATGGCCTCCATGTCAGCCCACCCTCATTCTCAGTCCCCCTTGCTGGCTACCATTCAGAGGTCTCCCCTTAGAATCTACTGATTGAAAACCAACAGTGTTCAGGGACTGTTTACTCAGGCTATGATCATATTATTATCCTTAATCCTGTTTTCCTATCTCCAGTTTAAAGAGCTAACAAGCTGAAACAAGTTGCCACTTCTTGATATTTATAAAAGGGACAGAGCTGGGCTGTAAGCTGAAACCTGCCATTATGCTCCCAGCAACCCGTGTTCTCTATCTACTGCTATGCTGCTGGTTTCCAGGGCTCTAGATTCTACCCTAAACTGCATGCCTCAATCCCCTCATCTATAAAATGGATCACAGATAAAGATAGCTACTCCATTTGTAAGCTATCATGGTGATTAGACTCAGTGCAAAATGCTTTGCAGACTATAGTACTTGAACTCATAATTGATACTTTTTAAAGATTAATTTCTTTATTTAAAAGGCATAGTTACACACACACACACACAAATAGGAAACAAAAAAGAAAGGCAGAATTACAGAGAAGAGAGATCTTCCATTTGCAGGTTCTATCCCTAAATGGTCCCAACAGCTGAAGCCAGGATCCAGGAACTCTATTAGGATCTCCCATGCGGGTGCAAGGGGCCCAAGTACTTGGGCCATCTTCTGCTTTCCCAGGGCATTAACGGGGAGCTAGATTGCAAGTGGAGCAGCTGGGACTCCACATGGGATGCTGGTGTCACAGGTGGTGGCTTAACCCATTGCCCACAGATACCTCGTATTAACAACTATCCTGCCAATCTTAACTATTTAAAAATCCTCTCCCTCTCTTCCTCATTTAAATATACTGTTTCTAAGTAAAAAGCAAATTACAAAATGATCTTGGACTTGTTATTCTCCTCAGTTATTGTCTTTCCCCTCACAAGTAACCTTCTTCAGAGAGCTTTATTTCATTAATTCACCTCCATTTGCTTTGTATCTCCTTACCTCAAGCCTGTTCAGTTACCAGTTCCTTCTATTATTAATGCAACAGCCATGTTTCAAGCTCTCTATTCCTTGCTCCTATTTGGCCAGTACTAACCCTTCTTTCCTGTGTGAGATGCTCCAAGACACCATGCTTTCCTAGAGTCTTTTCCTCCTCTTTGGTTGGTTGGTCTCAGTCTCCTTCAAGAGCTCTGCGTCCATTATCCAACCCCTGAATGTTTCCTCAGGGCTCCAAATCTTGACCCACTTGTTCTCACTATATACAGTCCATCTGGTTGAATCTACCTATGTATTCATTATACAAATATTTAATGAGTAGCTATTATTTACCAGGGCTTTTTTTAAAATATAAATAAGCATTGGGGATAAAGAAAAACATACCTGATTGCTGGATTAATAGTCTGGAAAGAACACCAAATGCTCTTGGAGTTATGAGAGCATTTAATGAGGTCTAGCCTGGCTAGTGCGATCAGGGAAGCCTTCAGGGAATATGTGAACAGGTGAGGTGGGATAGAAAGAGATTCTACACAGTCTGTGCAAAGGCCCTTTGCCAGGAGGAAATACAGCAATTCAAAACTCTCGAAGGCCAGTGGGACTGAAACAAAGAAAATGAGGTGAAACAAGTTGAAGACGGAGAGTAGGGGAAGGGCTAGACCATGCAAAGCCTTGCTTGGACACCCACATCTCATATCACACTGCCAGTTTGAGTCCCAGCACCTCTGCTTCCAATCTAGCTTCCTGCTAATGCTTCCCAGGAGGCAGCAGATGATGGCCCAAGTGCTTGGGCCTCTGCCCTCCAAGGAAGAGACCCAGATGGAGTTCATGGCTCCTGCTTTGGCCTGGTCCAACACTGGCTATCATGGGTTTGGGGGAGTGAACCAGCGGCTCTGCCTTTTGAAAGATGAACATACATAACACAATGATGGGTATATGTAAACTTGAGAAAATCTCCCAAAAAATTAGAAAAGGAAAATAAAAAAAATGCATAGACATAGTAAAGAAAACTAGAGAATCTAAAGGTGTTTCACAGAATAAAAATTACAAGAGAGAAATATTGAGATTTTATTCAATAAAAGGTCCAAGAAGTAGAGAGTGAAAGTCTATAGACCATTAGGGCATTCTGTGTGCTTGGTACAAAGGATGACAAGAAACCTACACCAGGGCTGGTGCTGTGGCATAGCAGGTAAGGCCGCTGCCTACAGTGCCAGCACCAGTTTGAGTCCCAGCTGCTTCACTTCCAGTCCAGCTCTCTGCTATGGCCTGGGAAAGCAGTGGAAGATGGTCCAAGTCCTTGGGCCCCTGCACCTACGTGAGAGACCCAGAGGAAGCTCCTGGCTCATGGCTTCGGATTGGCTCAGCTCTGGCCATTGCAGCTATTTGGGGAGTGAACCAGCGGATGGAAGACCTGTCACCTGCCTGTCTCTCTGCCTCTGCCTCTCTGTAACTCTTTCAAAAAAAGAACACCAGAGAACACCCCTGAAATTTCAGAAATCTGTGGAAAAATAGAGTCTACGCATATCCAGAGAGGAAAAAAGAGACCATGAGCAGATTTAGCACTGGCATAGTTCCAGATCTCCCAAGAATAATACTGCAATAAAATGAAGCAACACCTCAACTATACAAGGCAATTATTTCTAAATTCTCACATGTAAGAAAAAAGGAATATATCAGACCTGCAGTGTCTTAAAAATGTTTCTTCTTCAAAAAGCCTTAAGAACAATGTGTTCTTATAAAATGAGAAGTAAACCAGGAAAAAGAAAAAGGCCCAGAAAACAAGATACAGAACACAGGAGAGGTTTGTGGCACACTCCAAGGTGATGATGAAGGGGATCAACCCACAGTGATTCCCAGAACTCAAAAGGTTCTGGGAAACTATGGCTGCGTGTGCATGCTTTAAAGCTAACTAACTGGTAGAAAAAAATCCATGAGAACATTTTTAGCCTACAAATAGTTGTGCAAAAAGCAAGCATTATGATGTGAGGGCCAAATTAAAACAGACTACTATGTAGATATCACAGCTAAAACTATATTTTAAAAGGAAGAGCTTTGCAATGGTAAGGGAAAGACAAAAACAAAATGGAATACTCTTGCAGTTATGCAAACACAGACTGGATGACAACTTAATGGAGACTGCAATTATAGAATACGGACTTCCAAGGGGTAGTTGGATTTGATTATTAAGGTGTATTTCAACAGAAGTGCTTTGTAATTTCTATGACTATATGTGCTTTTCCTACTTGGGAAACAACCTTAAAAGCTAAAATTTATAAATGTGATTTTGTGTGTGCATCCAAGGAATACAGAATTCAGAACAGGTAATAGAGGCATAAAAATATGAGCAAAAGCTTGTATTTAATTTTCAGTCATTTAGAATCCTTACAAGAGTTTTGAACTTTTGCAAGCCAAACTCAACAACACTAAAGCATTACAGGTTTTTGTGAGAATTAAATGAACTTACTTATCTGTACAAAAAAAGTGGTTAGAAAAATGCCTGGCATGGAAAGCCAAGACACTCTGGGGGAAAAAAAAAAAAAAAAAAAAAGAAGACCTAAATGAAAGATCTCTGTGAGTGAGATCCCAGTGGAAAGAATGGGGCCATCAAAGAAGGAGGTACCTTTCTCTGAAGGGAGGAGAGAACTTCCACTTTGACTATGACCCTATCTGAATAAGATCAAAGTCGGTGAACTCAAAAGGCTTCCATAGCCTTGGCAACTCATGACTAGAGCGTAGGAAGATTACTGACACCATAAACAAGAGTGACAATTTGTTAAGTCAACAACAGGAGTCACTGTGTACTTACTTCTCATGTGGGATCTGTCCTTAATGTGTTATCCAATGTGAAGTAATGCTATAATTGGTACTGAAACAGTATTTTACACTTTGTGTGGCTATGTGGGTGCAAACTGGTGAAATCTTTACTTAATATATACTAAATCGATCTTCTGTATATAAAGAGAATTGAAAATGAATCTTGATGTGAATGGAATGGGAGAGGGAGCGGGAGATGGGAGGGAAATTATGGGGGTGGAAGCCAATGTAATCCATAAACTGTACTTTGGAAATTTATATTTACTAAATAAAAGTTAAAAAAAAAAAAAAGTGCCTGGAGAGTAATCTATGCTTCCAGTGCATAAAGAGCAGCCATGAGCTGAGGGACGGCCTCTCTCTGCAAAAAAAAGAAAGGTGCCTGGGACATCAAAGCACTGTGTAAGCATAACTATGAGACGGCATAAACTTAAAGAACACAGACTCTACAGCCAGAATGCCAAGATCAGATCTCCACTACTTACCAGTTACATAGAGCTTTAGTCTGTTTACTTACTTTTCTCATAAGTAAAATGGCTATAATACTTCACCTAATAATTTCACAGGATTGTTGTGAAATCCAAACAAATTAACACATGTAAAGGGCTCAAAATAAGTGCCTGGCATAAACAAAGGTACTTCAAAAAGTTTGTGAAAACACAGATAAGTAGGGGGGCCCAGCATAGAGGGTAGAGTAGTGAGTAAAGCTGCAGCCTATAATGCCAGCGTCCTATGCGGGAGCCGGTTCATGTCCCAGCTATTCCACTTCCGATCCAACTCCCTGCTAATAAGTAGTAGAGGATGGCCCAAGTGTTTTGGCCCCTACCACCCATATGGGAGGCCTGGATGAAGCTTCTGGCTCCTGGTTCTCTCTGTGTAACTCTTTTAAAATAAAGAAATATGGCCAGCACCGCGGCTCACTTGGCTAATCCTCTGCCTGCGGCACCGGCTCCCCGGGTTCTAACACCGGCTGGGGTGCCGGGGTCTGTCCCAGTTGCTCCTCTTCCAGTCCAACTCTCTGCTGTGGCCCGGGAGTGCAGTGGAGGATGGCCCATGCACCCGCATGGGAGACGAGGAGGAAGCACCTGGCTCCTGGCTTCAGATCGGTGCAGCGCCGGCCGTAGCGGCCATTTGGGGGGGGTTGGGGAGGACCAATGGAAAAGACCTTTCTCTCTGTCTCTCTCTGTCTAGCTCTGCCTATCCAAAATAAATAAATAAATAAATAAAATAAAAAAATAGATCTTTAAAAAAAAAAATTGGCAAGCAGGGATGGGAGTTGTGGCGCAGCAGTTAAGTCTACATCCCATATCAGAGTGCCAGGGTTTGCGTCCCACCTTTACTTTCAATCCAGCTTCCTGCTAATGTGAACCATGACATGCAACAGGTCCCTGCCACACACATGGGAGACATGCATGGAGTTCCAAGCTCCTAGCTTTGGCCTGACCCAGCTCTGGCTTGTGGAGTTAACCAGTGGGTGGAGATCTTTCTCTTTCTGCCTCTCTTTGCGTGTCACTGTTCCTTTCAAGTAAGTGAAAATAAAGTTTAAAACTTTTTGTACACGTTTTCCATAAACTTTTTAAAATTTGGGTAGAAGATGCTACATAAATATTATGTTGAAAGAATTTCCCTTTAGGCTATTTTGAAGTTCTTTCAAAATTTTAGCTCAAAGAATATTGCAATTAACTGAAGACATGTCCTTGGAAAGTAAGTGCTGGTAACTATGTTTGTATGTATCTGTCAGATGAAGCAAGTTTCTCTGGATCTGGACCTTTCAAATTAAAAGTATATGATTACATGCAAAAATTCCAGCTATAAGTCATGTTTTTCAATGTGATTATTCCCCCTGAATCACATAAAGGTACAAAAACTGCCTTATTTTCAGAATACAAATAGTATACTGGAAATTGCTTTTCTTTGACATTAGATCTATATGAAACACAGCTGAATCCTGAGCAACTGCCTGGCTCTAGAAGTCTGTGAAAGGCTTCACTGCTTTTCTGCTCTCATTTTCCCTAGTCCAAATAAGTATGTTAATGTGAATATTAAATATACGTAATCAGTCCTAATGAAAAGTATTAACCCTCTTAGCAGGATTTGGTATTGATATTTTTAAAAGCTATGTAATGCTACAGTCTTCACACTTATTCCCTTTCTTCTTTTAAGCCATAACCCTAAAAAAGGATAAAAAATACCAAGATAGGTAAATAGAGGGCTGTGGAATATTCAAGTACCTTACCTGAATGTTACTGTTTTCACAAGGAATGACACTGCTTTCTGCGAGAGGTGACATGCACATCTGAGAGTTTTCAATACTGAAGGCAATTCCATTCACAAAATCAGCCATGGGCAAACTCTCACTATCAACCGGCTCCTTAATCCAAGTGTTCTCATCTGCTGTCTCTGTAGGATCAACCATATCTACAGTGTCATTGTCCTTCTCAGGTTCAACATCCTGCAACAGTGCCAGCTCTTTCTCAGAAGCGCTGGACTGGTTCTGGGTGATGGACATGGCAGTCACCACTAGATGTGTGCCATGTGCAGAGGTGTCAGGATTCACCTGCCGCAGGTGCACTCCAGCAGCACCCAGGGCTGGCGATGAGACATCTGAGGAAGGAAGATTCTCTTTATCTTCTTCATCTTCACTGTGAGCCTCGAGAGTAAGGGGCATCCGAATCAGTGAGCTTCGATACTGGGTACCGCCTCGACACATCTGGAGTCTCATGGGAGACCAGTTTTTGATTGGTGAGCAGCCTTCTATGTAAGGACTTCGGATACATGGATTAGAAATTCCATGAGCATTTGCACAAGATGAAGCATCAGGAGAATGAAAAGCAAACTTCCTTTGTTCTAAAAGATTGGGAGGCAAAAAAATCACATCATAAAAACAGGGACATGGAAGAGCTGTTACTAAATGGTAATCATGTTTCAAGCCAGAAAAACTGGATTTTCTGTAGCAGTTGTGCTGCTGTGGAAGTGAAATTTTGGTAAAAACAGCAGCACAATTTAATGTGTTTCAATAAGGATGAAGGACTTCAAAAATAATTTCACTGGTATTTTCCCAAGTTCACTTAAAATATTTTACCCCTTGAGAATTACTTCTTTGTAAGCATAATGCTATTATACCAGTAAGGTTCATGTACAAAGATCCCAAGCAAATCAACTGAAAGCTATATCTTACCTGGTAAATGAAATATGGGAAAAATCCATGTGTTTATGTAAAACACAGTAAGTAGTATTAAAAGGCAGAAAAAAAAAACTGAAAAATACTATATGCAATGAAGAGTCCAACAATGATAATCAAAATGCTTTAAAGCAATATTTTTGATAACTTCATTAACTTAAAAAAAGCTTTTAAAAATTGGCTAAAACACATAAGCGACCTTCCCAGTGGTAAATAAACCTAAGTGTTTAGCCATGCAAGTAATAAAATATATAGAAGATAAAGCAATGAGAAACCATTCACTTAATAACAATACTTGAGTCTGAACCAACAAAAACCCCCATCAAAAAAAAAAAAAAAAAACATGGCCAATAAACACTTGGAAAAAGTCAGGATCACTAATGACTGAAGATATAAAAATTAAAGCAGTACAAGATCTTAATGTGTTAAATTGGCAAACATCAGAAGATAATACCAGTGTTTCTGGATGGGGAGAAAGGACTTCCTTATACACTCGCTGATGAATATTTCCATTGGCACAACCTTCCAAGAAGAATGTTTGGCAAAATTCATCAAGACCCTAACACTCATTATTTTGAGACATACCTGAGAGTGGCGTCTTTCCTATCTGAAATGCAATCGGAGAGAAAGTGGGTGAAGAAATCGGGGAAGGACTAGCTACGCTTCCCAAACTGTATTTCTTTGCACTGCCCTGAATAGGGCTAGAAGAAAACTGCCCCTAGGATAAAAACAAATAATAAATTGGGGTAATTCTATTCTTCAGCTCAGTGACACACCACATACTACTTGTTTTCATTTTCAAAACACTTTTGCACTTGATCTTAGCAAACGATCGAGAAACAATCAAAATACCTCTATAAACTAGGAATTGTTCACAAGAAGAACCAAAAGGCATCTCTTAAAAAGACAACCAACGACTGCTACAAAAATTTTGAAATAGAGTATGGTAGTGAGTAAATGCACGGTGTAAAACAAACTATTCAATTTCCAACCAAGCAGCTGGCTATGAAACATTTTATGTAATATACTCCATGAATGCCCATCTAGTTGTGTTATACTGTTAATCCTAACTGATGTGGTTCCACCAAGGTCCTACATCATTCCTTAAGACTCATGTTGAATTTGGTCATCTCCTATATCTACAGATACAAAATCAGAGAGTCTGGCCAAAAGCATTGCCATGACTAACGACAATACGTGAATGAGGTTAATATACATGACGTATAATACTCAAAGGACAACTATCTTCTTGAATACAGTTATGAACATCTTGGTCCAAGTTCATCTACAACAAAATAACCAGACACTTTTTAGTCTACTTCTTACCGAACCTGGTGTCTGCACAGGGCTCCTACACCGTACGGGAGATAAATCTATTGAATAAAAAACCTCGAGTGATGTCTGAGCACCACTGTGTGAACCACTGGGAGAACCTGGAGGTAAGGAGTCAGAGATGCTTCCATTCCCATCTAGAAACAGCTTTCTTCTGAGGGATGACGAACTGAGGTTCCCAGGAGACTGATCAGCAAATTCATCAGCTCTAAAATAGTCACCTATATTTAATGATAACAGAATAAAGGGTAACACCAATCACTGTGAGAAGTTACCTAATTTCTTTTTAAAGATTTATTTATTTATTTATTTATTTGAAAGTGAGAGTTACAAAGAGAGAGAGGCAGACACAGAGAAAGGGATCTTCTATCTGCTGGTTCACTCCCCGAATGGCCACAACGGCCAGGGCTGGGCCAGGCCAAAGCCAGGAGCCAGGAAATTCTTCTGGGTCTCCCACGTGGTTGCAGGAGCCCAAATACTTCGGCTACCTTCCACTGCTTTCCTCAGGCCATTAGCAGGGAGCTGGAATGGAAATAGATCAGCCACGACTCTAACTGGTTCCCATATGGGATTTGGCATCACAGACGGCAGCTTTACCTACTATGCCACAATGCCAGCAGCTACCTAACTTTTTTAAAAGCCAGTATGTGCTCTGAATTTTTTTCAAAAAAAGAGAACAAGGTTTAATGTTATGTGTTACGTTTTAAATCTTAAAGTACTTGTTTAGAAAAAGGCACTGCTGGGGCGGGTATTTGGCTTAGCTAAGGTGTCTGCGTCCCATATCAGAGTGTCTGGGTTCAAGTACAGGCTCTGGCTCTTGACTTTGGCTTCCTGCTAAAGCAGACCCTGAGAGTCAGGGGTGATGGTACAAGTAAGTGGGCTCCTGCCTTCCACAAGGGGTCTGGGTTGAGTTCATGGCTTCCAGCTTCAGCCCCGGCCTGGCCAAGTGTCACTCCAAGTATTTGGAAAGTGAGCCAGTGGATGAGAGCTCTTTCTGTGTCTCAATGAAATTAAAAGAGGCACTGCACAAATTCCCATTTACAAAGATCACAAAACAAAACGTTGATTTACATTATTAAAGGCTTAAACACATACAGTATTTACCTAATATACTTTCTAAATTAAAATCCACAGGAAGAGACAGCAATGTCTGACAAGCAGCTGGAAGCAAGCAAATAAATAATTACATAAATACAAACAGATAGGTCAACAAAAGCATGACATGCAACTGAACACATGCCTCCCAAGCAGCCATTTCCCCATGATTCCTGGCCAAAGTGGACTGTTCCATCTCCACATTCTGTTACAGATCGCGCCACCTTTCCACAACTGATGTGACTGTGTTCATCGTCAGAGTTAACCCCTGGCTGTGATGCTGACACTTGAATCAAAAGGGAAGCCTATCTTTGTGAACAGAATTTCCCACATTAACAAATTTCCAAAAGAATGCTTTTCAAAATCAGAAATCAATTCACCCACTTTCAACAAGAAAATAGCGTGCTCCTGCTATTTCCATATCACAGTTGTATTCAACTATTCATATATAGTTCCTTCTGAAACAAATATATATACAACTCATTCATAGAAATTAAGAAGATTTAATTCCAGAGTAAAGTGTCACTACCAGAACTGGGTTTATAAATCAAATGTACCTTACTATGGAACATACTGTTCATCTTCTGTTTATACTCACCATTGGTTTTTTCAGAAAGAATGGTCAGCTTTCTTCCAACTGGAGAGTCATTATTTATGTTAATACCTATAAAACATTTTAAGTTGAAAGTCCTACATTTTATATTCATCAATTACTTTACCATTAAATTTTCCAGAGTGAAAAAATTAACCAAATGGAAATTTTTTTACTACAACAATTAAATAGCCAGGATGGGGCCAGCCAAAGCCAGGATTAGGGCACTCAATCCCTCAATCCAGATCTCCCACCTGGGTGAGAGGGACCCAAGTGTTCGAGTCGTCACCTGCCATCTCCAGGCACAACAGTAGGAAGCTGAAACTGAAAGTAGCGGCAAGACCTAAAATTGTGTACTAAGAAATGGGGATTCAGCAAACTCAGTCTTAACTGCTATGCGAAGTGCCAGCCCCTTGATTAATTTTTTAACACTGAGGAAGTACACGTATAAAACTGAAAGAGTAGCAATGAAGGTGAAGGTACGAAGTAACACTCCCCCACAAAAGTCATTTTTTAAAAATGAAAATGGATAATTATATATATTTATGGGGTACCAGGTAATTTTTTGATACATATACACTGTGGAATGAGTAGATCAGGCTAATTTACATATTTATCACCTCACATGCTTATGTCTTTGTAGTGAGAATATTTTCGCAATTCTGAAGTACACAATTTTTTAGTTACCATGGTATGCAACAAGTCAAGAAAAATAAACTGTTTATGTGTAACAAACTTTGACCCACATCTCCTAACCTCCAACCTCTAGCCACCACTCTATTATGTTTCTGTAAGGTTGACTCTCTTAGATTCTATATATGAGTGATGTCCTACAATGGACTTGTCTTTCTGTGCCTGGCTTATTTCACTTAGCACAATGTCTTCCAATTCACTCAGGCTGTCACAAATGACAGAATTTCCTTCTTTTTAGAGGCTAAATGGTATTCCATTGTGTATATGTGCCACATTATTTAATCCATTCAAATGTTGATGAACCTATCTTGACTATGATGAATACTGCTGCAGCAAACATGTGATGACAATTCTTTGGATATAAATCCAGAAATGGGACTGCTGAATCCCAAGTAACCTTTTTAAAGATTTATTTATTTTGAAAGAGTTACAGAGAGATGTAGGGCAGGTGGGAGGAGGGGCAGGGGGGGGGAGAGGGAGAGAGGGAGAGAGAGAGAGGGAAAGGGGGAGAGGGGGAGAGAGGGAGAGAGGGAGAGGGAGAGAGGGAGAGAGAGAGAGAGATCTTTCGATTCCTGGTACACTCCCCAGATGGCTGCAATGGCCAGTACTAAGCCAGAACAAATCTAGGATGTAGAAGCTTCTTCCAGGTCTCCCACGTGGGTATAACAGACAACCCTCTAGTTAATCCTTTTGTTTTACAAACAAAAACACGATGCAATGAGATTGACTAATCTGGTCTAAGCAACTTCCCTGGCTTATACACAGAGTGGTTTATATCGCTCCCCGTCTTCATGGGGGAACGACACTAAACCCTGCCTAGGCTTCATATCCGAGTCACGGCACCATTATGTCGCTCCCCCTCGTCGTGGAGGAACGACACTAAGCCCTGCGCTGTTCTTTCGTCTGCTCGGCCCTCCCCAGGTTTGCTGCTGGTTCTTCCCGGGTTGGCTACTGTCCCTTCCACCTCCGTGGAAGGGCGGTTCCCCCTGGCCACTTTCCCCACTTCCGCAGGGGAGCGGCACTCCGCCGGCCGGCTCTCTCGGGGGCTGCACAGGTGTTCCTTCAGCTAGATGTTCCCCTTAGATGTTCCTGGTGCATGCCGTCTCTCTCCTCCTTTATAGTCCTCCTCCGCCAATCCTAACTCGGCTGCCCACACACCGAGTACGCTGCTCTCCAATCAGGAGCAAGTCCTACAGTTTATTGGTTGAACTGGAGGCAGCTGTGTAAAAGCTGTTTTCTTCTCTCCCAGCGCCATATTGTGGGAGAGCAGATGCATAGAATAAGTCCCAATTCCAGTAACTTAGTCTAGTCCGAATTGCTCCCCACAGTTTACAACCCAGGTCTTCATCCACTACTGTATCCTGTTTTTAGTTTGCAACACTGAGAATACAGACTCTGATATAGTTTTGAATCCAGGTTCTCCTATTTTTAATCACCTTAGTTACCCCTGACACAAGCTCTAACTTTTCTCAAACTGGGTTTTCTCACCTATAAAATGGAACAACAATTACATCTACCTCATATGAATCACAATTACTAAAAGCCCTTAGTGTTGGCTGGGCATCAAGAAAGTGCTCAATCCATTTTACCTGTCACTGCTGTGCTTTTGATTAAAAAATGGAACAAATATTCCCTCTTATCCTGAGAGCACAATTAAGGGATGCTGAATAGAAAAGTGAGTAATTGCGATGCAACAAGAGGTGAAAACACAGGAATGATATTTGAGCACTATCTACCTTGCAAAGGGCAGTGAGAGCAAATATGAAAGAAGCACTGCCTGCAGGTAGAAAGATACTGGAAATTACTAATTTGCCCTTTAATTTCTTTATTGATTTTGCAAATAATCAGCTCCAATATATACTAACACAGAGATCGTCTTTTTTTAATTTTTTATTTGACAGGTAGAGTTATAGACACTGAGAGAGACAAAGGTCTTCCTTCCATTGGTTCACCCCCCAAATGGACACCACGGCCAGTGCTGCACCTATCCGAAGCCAGGAGCCAGGTGCTTCTCCTGGTCTCCCATGCGGGTGCAGGGCCCAAGCACTTGGGCCATCCTCCACCGCCTTCCCAGGCCACAGCAGAGAGCTGGACTGGAAGAGGAGCAACCGGGACAGAAGCCGGTGCCCATATGGGATGTGGTACCGCAGGGGGAGGATTAACCAAGTGAGCCATGGCGCCGGTCCTTCATCTTAGTATCTATTTCTTCCACTTTTATGAGAAGTCAGCAAATTAGCAAAAAACAGGAAAGCAATTTCAGAATTTTAAAATTTTAACATTCCAAATCACTGCTAAAGTCATTTACAACTTAACTCGATAAACATCAAAACTGATATTCACAAGGGGCAAATTAAATGCAGAATAGAATGATCAACTGCTGAATCCTTACCCTGAATAGAACCAAACTGTGTTACCTAGAAATTTAATTTTAAGCAAGATACTTACTAAAGCAGATAAATTGGCACTTCACTCTATTCTGCTTTACAGACACTGATTTTTCAAGACTATTTTGATGCTATGATTTTTATGAATATAATTTTCAGTACACTCACATTTTTTGGCATGATACTCTGAAAGCTGTTTCCCTTCATGATCAGTCCACGGAGAGGGTACGATGACATCTTTAGTGAAAAACTAGGAAAATTAAAATCACACAATTAGGCATAAATGCCTCCAAAAAATTTGAGAAGGTACTCATATTATTCTCAAATAACCATTGCTCTTGTCATTTACTGACTTGTTATCTTTAAATTATGAATACTTGAAAGTACAACCAACCAAAGGTAGGTGGAAGAAATTTCAAGTATAAACATAAAGAGGAAATCTGACACTTCAAATCTAGCACCTAAATTTTAAACTTGTAAAAAAATTAAGTTAAGGGCACTCATCGTAGAGAAAATAATTTTAATTTCTCTGTGACTTTTCTTGGGGGCAGGGTGCTGATAAAAAGGAGGGCTGGAGAGGGAAAGAATCAATGGAGACAGAAGGAGGCAAGTCAGAAGCACGAATGGTGTGCTGGAGCTTGCTTGGACTGGCTCTTAAGATCTGATTATTAAAATTTTCAGGAATTTTGTGTACTAGTTGTGAAAGCCAATATTAAAAAATAAAATACACTTAAATATTAAGCATAAAGGAAACAGGATTCAGAAATTCATCCTTTGCTCATTAATTGACTGCATTTATCAGCAGCTGTCCCCTCAAAGTTAATTATGTGTTGTGCACCGATGTGCTACTGCACATCTTTTCCAGTGACACCACATTGGTAGGCTGAACTCGCCTCATAGTTGGAGTATTTACACTACAGATAGCAGCAGCAATCAATGTACATCATACTCTCTCTAAAACCAAAGGACCAGGGCTTAAACATCTCCCAGCATTCTATGGGCCAGGATACCCAAAGGGAATAACAGCATTTGGATACACTTCTGCATATTAACATTCCCACTAAAGGATTTTTCCTTTCCTTATATTTTGGAGATATGTCAAAACATTTTCCTTATATTTTGCTACATATATGACAAAGAGCTCATTTCTGAACTAACCTACCTTTGAAATTATGAAGAAAAGACATAAAAAGGATGTGGAAGACAGAAACTGAAGACAATTCCCAGGAGAAAAAGAAAGGTGAAGGGCCCATAAACTGAGGAAATGAGGCATTTGTGCACCCAAAAATTGAAAAATACAAATCCAAATAACAAGCTGTCATTTTAAAGTAGTAGGTGAAGCACAATTTAAGAAGTTTGAAAATAGCATTGCAGATGTGAAAAATAAAAAAAAGGTATCATAACCAGGAGTATGAATTCGTACAACATTTTTAAGGAGGCCACCATGACAAAATATACCAAAACTCAAAATTCACAAAGCCTCTGACTTAGTAAGTGCATTGCAAGTACACAAAGTAAATGTACAAATCACCACAGCATTATTTGTGACATAAAGAAAATTAACATGACTTAAACATCTTTCAATATAGCCTTGGTTACTATGCTATTACTGAAAGAGTATAAGACTCTGTATGTGCTGATCATAAAAGAAAAATTCTTAAGCAAAATAAAAGATGCAAAACACTATGAGAATGATAATCCTGTTTGTCTAAAGCATTTAAAATATGCTATTTTATATATAAATTAACCTGAAAGTATACACAAGAAACATTATAGTAGTTACCTTCAGGAAGTAGCATAATAGAGGAACAAGAATCTTTTCATTTGAAATTTTTTTGGTTGTACATGTGTATGTACTTATTCTAGTTTCAAAGAAAAATAAAAACAATTTGTTTCTAATTATAATTTAATGCTGACATCATTTTCTTAAGTTTTAGCACCTGAATTTCCCTTTAAAGTCGAGGATTCTAAGGAAGCATAATTTTCAAAATGTTGGGTAACTGGAAGAAGAGTCTACGAATTTTCAGCTTGGGGGAATCAAGTGACTGAATCAGAATAAAAATTTTGAGGTTACTCGGTTAACAAGCAGCTAATGTTTGGCAGGAGTAAATATATCAAATTGTTTTCTGAAAAATATGCATATCTGAAATACAAGGAGATAAAAACTGCACTAGAAAAAGAAGTGCAGGAGGGAGCCAGTGCATCACATGCTCTATGAACACACCATAGCAGAAGTCTTGGGATGCAAGAGACCATTGCAAAGCAAAGAACAGACATGAGTAGAGAGGGCTAATTAGAAATGCTACCATAACATGAAGACTTTCTAAGGAAAGATTTAGATAACTTTTATCCTGCAAGAGGAGTTCAGCAAACAAAAAAGCAAAAAGAAACATTATTATTATTTTAAAAAGTACCCTATATTTATGATATACTTTTCCTGCTTAGCAGTCAGACACTTACTTTCATGAAATATATAATATTTTCTAAAAACCCTAAATATTAAAAACAACAACAAATTTATTGCCAATGCCAATCTAGATTTTAAGTCCTGAAAAACATTCAACTTCTGCATAAATTTCTAACTTCAAACAGGTTTGGACTAATGGATATTCTGAAGGCACAAGGAAGACCAATCACTATAGATTCTGAGAATGAAAAGATGTCTGAAACACACAACTGGCCAACAAAGAACTCACTGTAGAGTAGAGAAGCAGCAAACGGGTCCTTACAATAATATGCAGGACTATGGGTAGGACAGGCATAGTTAAAAACCATTGGTCTTAGGAAAGCACAGAAGGGGTGCTTAATTTAGTTGGGGAAGGGGGTAGGGCTGTTGGGGAAATGGACAGTGAAAGATCTGAAGAATGTCTTCCTGAGAGAGGTGACACACATGCAGAATAGATCCTTAACTGGCTTAATCACCCACAGTTTTAAGTTACCTCTTCAATGGCTTTTTGTCTTTTGTCTTCCACATCTTTATCTATTCTATACAGAGATAAAGAAGAAAAATAACCATGCCATTACTTTAGCTTATTGGACATTTAAAACAATAATCTTTCAAAGAAATAATTTCCCTCCATTGAAAATTGGCAAGTAAGTTCACTTTAAAAGAAAAATTGGTTTCTCATAACATTCTGTAAATGGCAATATTCTGAAATTCAGCATTTGGCTATTAGGCTTATCTCCCCCTTTTCCATTCAAAGTTTGAATAGAATGTTTTCTTTTAAAAGGTCTACATTGGTATAAATTTTAAACTATTGTACACATAAAGTGATTCAAATAAACCTTTGTTCTTTAATCAACACAAACTAAGAAGTATTTTGTTCTAACAGAAATCTAAAAATTGTCTAAAGCTGTTCTTATAACTTTAGAATTAACTCTTACTCTGAAAGAGAAAAAAAAAACTAACATCCTTACAGTTCTGAATAAATAGGTAAAAACATTAATGTTGAAATAAAACATCAACAATACAAAACTTCACCCAATTTTTTTTTCACCTTGATACACCATGCAATTACAGCAATACACATTTCTCAGTCACAAGATTTAGTATAAAAGATCAGGTCTCAAACACAAGGTATATCCTCACAAAACTACTTTTTATTCTGTTCTAGGAAAAAATGCTCGCTTTCTACCAATAAATTGGTGGTAAATCACTTTTTTTTAAACAATCCAAGATCATTTTCTCTCAAAAACTTTTCATGTACATGTGTTCATGGCTTAACAAAGCTTACATGAGAAGGGAAGCATTTCAAAAAAGTTAAATCAAGTGGATTTTTCAAGTAAAGTAATTATTGAGAAAACAAACTAAACAGAGGTAATGCCACATATCTTCACTTAAACAACAGTCATTTTGAGGATAATAACTCTGTTCCCTTCATTTTATCACAGTCACAATCGGGTCAAAGTGTCAGATCTTAGCTTAGAGTAAGCAAGCTCTGCTGTAGGTTTACCTCCTTCAGAAACCTGCTATTTCATCAGAGGGACTCAAATATACAGATGATTGTAGGATGCAGTAAAAATCAGTCTAACCAAATATCCCAGAGCCACATCATGGGAGGTTCTAGGAAGTCATCTGGGCAAAGTATCCTAACCAGCACACCACTGAGCAAGGTTAGGATGCAAACAATAACAGGTGTGCCCTGAAGGCTGGTCCTTCGGGGAAGCTGGCAGAAGAGGAGACCTTCAGAATTGGCCACCTCCTGTGTGGACAAGAATGCTGATTACATCAGTATGCCTTACAGTTATCATCATCTGTGTGTATTATGCATGAACAGAATGCAAAGAACTAAAAATAGAGAGCTCTGATTAGACAAGAAGACAGATGAGAAAACACTGCTTATGTCTAAGAATGAATTAACCTGCTCTGTTAAGAGTGTACTCACTACCCTTAGTAGAAGCCATTACCATGTATTGAATTACATTATTAAATTAAATAAAAAATTAGGATATTTTCCCTACTTCCCTCTCACATATCTATCTGCTGAAATATACCAAGATTCTTTCTATAAACCTACCCAGACAACACATTATTTATTAATAGATATAAAGTTCCTGGGTTGCAACTTTGGTCTAATTGTATGAGGATACTTCAAAGGGTATGGATATATGGAGTTAAAAGATCAGTTTGTTCTGGTGCAAAAAAATTTTGAAATTCATGCATAGTTTTTTCATCATACTCATTTTAGGCAAACTTTTTGAAGACCTTTCTTATACACGGATTTCCAAAAATCTGGTGCTAAAATAAACCTATCTTTTAATTCCACTGTCCATGCACTTTCGGAAGTACCCACCTGTTATTGACTGTTCTAAGCAGGAATAACATCCTACATTGCTTTACTCTACCTCACAGTGCCTCAGAGTGCTCAATGTGATGCATGTAACAGTTGTCCAAAATATCAAAGAGGTGAGGAAAAATAATAAAGCATACAGTCTGTGTGAAACCAAAAAGTGAATATTACTCATTTAAATGTAAGTATTCTTACATTTAAATGTAAGTATGCTTTTCAAAAGCATTATTTAAATTTAACACTAAAATTATTTTTTTTAATTAAAGATTTATTTTATTCATTTGAGAGGGAGAGACAGAGAGAGGTCTTCCATCTACTGGTTCACTTCCCAAATGGCTGCAACGGCCAGGGCTGGGCCAGGCCAAAGCCAAAAGCCAGAAGCTTCATCTGGGTCTCCCATGTGGTTGCAGGGGCCCAAGGACTTCAGCCATTCTCTGCTGATTCCAGGCACATCAGCAGTGATCTGGATTGGAAGTAGAGAAGCCGGGACTTGAACCAGAGCCCATATGGGATGCTGGTGAGGCAGGTGGTCGTTTTAACAGTTACACCACAATACTGGCCCCAACACTAAAATTCATTTATGTTTTATTCCTATTCTATTCTCTTCTTATGACCTCTGAATGGATAGCAATTGATAAGTGAATGATCATCAAATTACCAAGCAAAGAGAGGATGAAGTACAAAAGCTTAGCAAAACATGTATGCATCTTGTCTGACTGAATTTTAAAGTCAAAGGGAAAGGGGTTATCCATCATTTTGAATTGACAACACATCTCTCGGGACAGAAAATTAAAACTGGTCATATCATATTTTTTTAAACATAAAGCAATCAGACTATAAAACAAGAGTCCCTCAAAGCATAAAGCAAAAACTAGGTCTGTTCCCCTAAAGAACTGCATGTTTTCACTACATGAGGCATCATTAAGTTCACAAATCTGAGGCTCACGAATGCCTTAAAACCTGCACCAATGATAAGCAAATAAGCTAGGACTGCCAGGTGTTATGTAGAATTCAAGCAAATAATGAATTATGAAAGGTTAGATGACATCTAGAAAATATCTCTGTGGTGAATGAATACCCTTCCAGTGTGTCTTAACTTACTGTGGAGATTCTGGGTGTCCCCTGACACACACAGCAATTAAACAGCTTTTTGCTTTACCTTAAAACTACAACACAACAAAACAAAACAGGTCACAACCACGTATAGAAATGTACAAGTTCCAAAATGCCCTCCCCTCTACCAAGTGCTGGGAAGGCAGAGCTGTTCTGTTCCATAAACAGAGGAATCTTAAAGGAATCTTTCTGGATGTAGTTCTCTGAACTCACTTGTTTAGATGGTAATAATCTGTATTAAGAATTTTTTTCTCCCTGATACCTTCACATATAAAAATATCCAACCTATAGAATTTCCAATATCTCGTCACTTAACAGCATGTTATTCTATTTAGGAGCAAGAAAAGAAAACTCACCGAGAATGACTTAAATACGACGCTTGACGATGAATATCTTCTGGGTCTATTTCTACAGGATTTATAACAGCGAGTTGATCAATAGACCATCTAAATTTCCCTGGAGTCTTAACAAAAGAAAGTGAGCTTATGAGCAAAAGCAAACCAAAAGAGTTCATCAAAATGCTAACAATGTCACTATCGAAAATGTTGTGAATGGTTACAATATAAAAATATTTAAAAGTTCATATTTTAAAACTTGATTGGACCAGTTAATTAAATGGCAAATGGGAATCAAATCACACTGCATTAAATGACTTGATTATAGCTCTACTAAAATACAAGCTTCCATTTTTAAATTTAATATTAATTGCATAATAATAGCAAAATCACAACAGAGTAATAAAGGTACAGGAATTTCACAAGACTCATCAGTAACACATCATGAGTATGTAAATATAAAAATCTCTTAGCATTATTAAAGGTCTTTACTTTCATTAAGAATGAACTGAAATTAAAGTCCTAACTACAGCTGCAAAATGTCATAAAGTAATTGATCCTTAAAATAATTACAAAGGGTAACTAGGGCTGCCTTTAAATATTCAACTATCCAAACGCTTATCCGAGCACTAATCTAAAGTTGGGAATATATATATTCTTGACAAACTCAGGCCAAAAAAACCCCAGGATGCCACACATTCCAGTTTTGTGGATTAAACTGCCATCATTCCATTATTTATTCTCATTAAAACTAACAGATAACTAATCTGTAACGCGATTCAATTAAAACGCATAAGGTCAGATTAATGAAATGGGCCAATACAAGTAGACTTCCAAAAGTTCATGGAAAATGTAAATTACAAGATAAGTTCAGAGGCCAACACTGTGGCTTAGTGGGTAAAACCACTTTCTCCAGTGTTGCCATCCCATACGGGCGCTGGTTTGAGTCCCGGGTGCCCCACTTCTGATCCAGTTCCCCGCTAATATGCCTGGCTGAAGATGGCCCATGTGCTGGGGCCCCTGCACCTACATAAGAGACCCAGATGAAGCTCCTGGGTTTGGCCTGGCCCAGCCCTGGCCATTAGGGCCATTTGGGGAGTGAACCAGCACCTCTCTCTCTCTCTCCTTCTCTGTATTTCTGCTTTTCAAATAAATAAATAAATAAAAAAATCTTGGAGAAAAAAAAAGAAATGAAAGAAAAAAAGATCTAAGCTGAGACAGCAAAAACAGTCACCCAGTTTGCATTTTTTCTGGTAATCTACTAGTGACAGACAAGACGAGACTTCCGAAGAACTTACCCAGTACAGCAAATAACAATGAAAATAAGCTAAAGTGATGAAGGCTTCTCTAATCTCCAGTGGAGCACTTTCCCCTCCATATCACCCTTGTGCTAGCCATGAATCATCCATATGACTTTGTTCTGAAATTGCCCATTTAGTTTGTCCTATCTCATTACAGTAGGGATTGGTTTTTTTAAAACAGCCTGCAGGGGCCAGTGCTGTGGCATAGCAGGTTAATGCCCTGGCCTGAAGCACCAGCATCCTACATGGGCATTGGTTCTCAACCTGGCTGCTCCTCTTCTGATCCAGCTCTCTGCTATGGCCTGGGAAAGCAGTACGAGATGGCCCAAGTCCTTGGGCCCCTGCACCCAGGTGGGAGACCCGGAAGAAGCTCCTGGCTTCAGATCAGCACAGCTCCGGCCACTGTGGCCAGCTGGGGAGTGAACCATCAGATGGAAGACCTCTCTCTCTCTCTCTCCTCTCTCTGTGTAACTCTTTCAAATAAATAATAAAAATTAATCTTAAAAAAAAAAAAAACAGCCTGCAAGCTGAACAATGGTTTCTGACATTCTTTAATCTGAAAAAAACCTAACAATATTGTTTCATGACACATTAAAATGAAATGGGATTCAAATTGCAGTGTTCACAGATGCAGTTTTATTTTAATAACAGCCACATTCATTTGCTCACACGTGCTTAAGGCTGCTTTTGCGATACAAAGCAGGAGTAGTTGTAACAGAATCAGATATTACCTATCTAGCTTCAGCCAGAAGTTTTCTGACCCTTGCAAAAAAGTATAAGCTACTTGAGTGTTTGCACCCCTGCGTTTAGCAGTAATCAGACACATGGCATACTCAAATGTTTGCTGAACAAATAAAAACAGATTATTAGATGACCCAGTTCCTATCTTTTTATTTTTTATATTTTTTTATTTTTTTTTGACAGGCAGAGTTAGACAGTGAGAGAGAGAGACAGAGAGAAAGGTCTTCCTTCCGTTGGTTCACTCCCCAAATGGCCGCAACAGCCAGAGCTATGCCGATCCGAAACCAGGAGCCAGGTGCTTCTCCTGGTCTCCCATGTGGGTGCAGGGCCCAAGCACTTGGGCCATCCTCCACTGCACTCCCAGGCCACAGCAGGGAGCTGGACTGGAAGAGGAGCAACCGGGACAGAACCTGGCACCCCAACCAGGACTAGAACCCGGAATGCCGGCGCCGCAGGTGGAGGATTAGCCTAGTGAGCCGCAGCGCCGGCCCCAGTTCCTATCTTAATATGGTATTAGTAGATACATCATGAATTACGGTATATAGCTACACTTTAAATTGTAGGAAGCTAACATATGCTATCTCTCTGAATTAAAAAAGGGAGGCAAGTAATAACTTTAAAGAAATTTTCTAGTTAAATTACTGACCAATTACTAGATTTTAATGAACACTCTATAATTATAAAAGCAAACTGGGGAACAAGTGTTTAGCCTAACGTTAAGACACTCAGGTAGAGTTCCGGCGCCGCAGTTCACTAGGCTAATCCTCCACCTTGCGGCACCAGCACACCGGGTTCTAGTCCCGGTCGGGGCGCTGGATTCTGTCCCGGTTGCCCCTCTTCCAGTCCAGCTCTCTGCTGTGGCCAGGGAGTGCAGTGGAGGATGGCCCAAGTGCTTGGGCCCTGCACCCGCATGGGAAACCAGGAGAAGCACCTGGCTCCTGCCATAGGATCAGCGTGGTGCGCCGGCCGCGGCGGCCATTGGAGGGTGAACCAATGGCAAAGGAAGACCTTTCTCTCTGTCTCTCTCTCACTGTCCACTCTGCCTGTCAAAAAAAAAAAAAAAAAAAAAAAAAGACACTCAGGTAGAAAGCAGTGAAGATGACCTGAGTGCTTGGGCCCCTGCACCCACGTGGGAGACCTGGAAGAAGTTCCTTGCTCCTGGCTTTGGATTGGCTCAGCTCCAGCTCTGGCCATTGCAGCCAGTTGAGGAGTGAACCAGCAGACGGAAGACCTTTCTCTGTCTCTCCCTCTCGCTTTAACTCTGCCTCTCAAATAAATAAATAAAATCTATTAAAAAGTAAAATAAAAAGACACCCTTGTTGCACACTGGAGTGCCTGGGTTTGATTCCTGGGTCTGCCTCTTGACTTCAGCTGTCTGACGATACACACTGTGGGAGGCAGCATTGATGGCTCAAGTAACTGGGTTCCTACCTCTCAGCCAGGAGACATGGATTGTCTTCCTGACTTCCAGCTTCAGCCTCAGCCCAGCCCTCACCCTGGACTTCCCAGATGAACTATTAGATGGAATCTCTCGCCCTGCCTGCCTCTCAAGCCACCAACAAAATTTTTGCACACTGCAGCCATTTATATATATATATATATATATTCTGTGATATAGTCCCCCTTTACCTTATAAAGATATTTACATCTACAATTATTTGTAGCTGTTAACACTTAAAATTAGTAGTAAAGATTAGCCAAGAATAACTCACTGGCAATTTTGCTGATTTAAAAACAGAAGGACTGGCGAGAGTTTGCTCATGGAGATTACAATAATCACTAGGACTTTCAAAAGGATTTAAAACAGGGATCCTCCCTGGAGTTTCTGGTGATATTTGCATCTTTAATTCTTTGACTTCTCCCATAGCCTGCAGCGAAAACTAAAAAACAAAATCAGAAACATCCGTATCAAAACTATACAGTTTCACAGACAGCGACTATGACAAAATGTACTGAACAATCACATTTCATGGAAAGGATTAACTCCAAACCTAACTCTCTTGGGGCTATCTTATAGCTTACCCTCTCTCCTCCCCACCCCACCCCAAAAAAAGCATTACTTAAACATTTCCTAGAGTGCTCCTCCAATAACCCGGGAAGCCAGACTGCCACCATTCTGCAGCAGAATTAAGCTTAGAGAAGTTAAGAGGCTTCTAAGTAGCAGTCAATCAAATAGGAATGAATTCAGGCCTGCCTTCGAGGCGACTAAACGTTCCAGCAGGGAAAAATATCTTCCCTTCTGCCTACAGCTTCTCATCCATTCCTTCAAGATTCGCCACAGGCCGATACTCCAGCCACTCTGGGCCGAACTCCAGTGCTTTGTGGGCCAGCGAGCAGATGAGGAAGCCAGCGCGCGGGCGCCTTCTTCGCACAGGAGACCTTGGCCAGCCAAGTCCGACTGACGGGGGCCTCTCCGCAAACCTCCCGCTCCCGTCGCCAAGACCCTCCCGAGAGAGACAGCGAGGCCGCACGGCTTCCAGTTCAAAGGGCTCCATCTCCAGAAAAGCCAGCATCCCGCCTCTGCAAGGGCGAAGTGCAGCCGGCTTCCTCGGGTGAGCAGCGGGGAGGACGTGTCACGGCCCCGGGCCCACGCGATCGCTCTGTCTGCGCAACCCCTCTGGGCAAGACCCCACTCCCTCGCTGCTCCCGTCCCCACCCCGGGGCGAGCGGGCAGGCAGGCCTGAAGCCGAGAAAAGCAAGCTCTCCAGTCAAGAAAGGAGGGAAGCAGAGGAAAGAACTTACGCACTGGCGCGTGGGAAAAGCAATCCCTCCACAACATCAACTCCAGGATGCTCCCAAGAGGGGGCCAGGCCAGCTCCCACGACAGCCGCAGACTCTTTAACTCCCCGCTTCCGCGCTGTCTTAGGCCAACCAGCGCACGGGGCCTGACGACGACTGGCCAATGGCGTCGCACCGCCGTCCGCGAACCAGCCAATCACATCCAAGCCGCGAGGTAAATTCGAATGGCAACGCCTCGCCCCCCACATTCCGCGCAGAGGAACGAGGCTCCAAATTCAAATCCACGCAGCCGCACGCTGGCGGCGAGCGCGAGGGGCGGAGCCTGCCCGGCGTGAGCGGGCGACGCGCGGTGTGATTGCCCGGGAGAAAAGCAAGGCGCTCCAGTTCCGGGTCGGGCCCGCAGCCGCTTCCCTCGGCCTCTGCCATGGCGAGCAGTAGCGGCTCCGGGGCGGCGGGGGCGGCCGCGGCGGCGAATCTGAACGCAGTGAGGGAGACCATGGACGGTGAGTGTCCCTTGTGGCCTCTTTATCTGGCCGAGGCCCCCAGGCGGAGGACAGCCCGGGGAGGACTTGAGGTCGCCTTCCCGCCCCGACGGGCATCTTGGAAGATCCGGGAAAGCGATTCGCCGGGGCCGCAAGGCTGCTGCTGGTCCCGTCCCTGCAGAGTTGTCTCTCCGCTCCTGGGTCGTTGGTCGCGCGCGGCGTCCCGGCCCCGCACGCCAGTCCGTTGCTCGCGCGCCGCGCCCACTCCGCTTCCCGCGCGCGTCCAGTGTCTGCGGAACGCTTCGGATGGAAGTCTGTGCGGACGTGGGCCGCGTGTGCGTGGCCACCGCCGTGGCCCCTGCCCCTGGCACAGCAGGGACAGGCGCTGTTTAGATATCTGTTATTAGAGTCGCCCCCGTTGCGTGTCGGAGCGGGTGACGCGTGTCCGGATGCGGTGGGCGTCGTCGCGTGCACCCCGAGGCACGTGGCGGCCAAGCCTCCACGTGGGTGGTAGACCAAGTCACCTTGTACCCTCCAGTGTCGGCCCTTCCAGTATAAGCTCTCGGAGTGAGTTTGGACAAGCTGCTGCGACATCTTTAAGCGTGTTCTCACCACTCCGCCTCCCTCCCTCCCCGGGGCATGCAGGAAGCAGGGTTACTGTGATTATTTAAAGACAAAGCAGATAAAGGCATAGCGAGGATCGATTTGGGGGGAGGGGGATTAGATGTCAACCCGGTTGCAGCCTCCTTGCGTGAGAGGATTTGAGTGCTGTTAAATAGTCCTAGGTCCTGTTTGCAGTCTGCCACGGTATTTTCCATCTCTGTTAAAAAGAGACCGCTGTGGAATCCTCACTAGGGAGTGTCAGGCTTCCTACAATGTTTTGTTCACCGGAAGTCCCACTTGCTATCTATCAGTCCCTGCATGTAAGAGTTTCTGATGAAGGCTTCTGACTTTTTGCACTGGCTGCTGCTTTCCTCTTCAAAGACTCACCTAACACTAGTGGAGACTTTGCATTCATTTCTTACTCATCCAGTATCTACTTTGCTGGTTTTCTGAGAATTTTCTTTTATGACACAGCATCCAGCCTATTTTTCATCCTCATTGATGTGTCATGGCATACCAATTTTATAAATGAATTTAGATTTATGTACATGAGGATTTCTGTATAAGTAATATTATCTTGTATGTTTCCTTGGAAGTCAGTGTTTCTATTTTTTTTTAAAGATTTATTTATTTATTTGAAAGTCAGAGTTAGAGAGAGAGAGAGAGGTCTTCCAGGCGATAGTTCACTCCCCAACGCCAATCCGAAGCCAGGAGCCAGGAGCTTCTTCCAGGTCTCCCACGGAGGTGCAGAGGCCCAAGGACTTGGGCCATCTTGTACTGCTTTCCCAGGCCATAGCAGAGAGCTGGATCGGAAGTGGAGCAGCCGGGACTTGAGCCGGCACCCATATGGGATAACCTGTGCCACAGTGCCTGCAGGAGTGTTTCCATTTTTAACAGGATGGAGAGGCTGAGGCCTTGGGTCCAGCCTGTCTTCTCTGTTAGCTGTCCTTGAGTTCCTTATTTATATTGCTGTAGGATCCCAAAGGCTTCAGTGTAGTACTACTTTATACTTAATCAGAGAGTGAATTTAAGGAATGCATCATACAGAGCCGAGGTTAAGAGAGTTCACAGTGTATTCACCTCATTTGACCTGCCCTGCAAGGCCCTGTCAGCAGAGTAAATCCAATCCAGTTATTCATTAAGTCTTTCCAATTTTTCACTCATCTCAGATTTGACCACTTGTCTTAATCTCTCCTATCACTAGTCTTTCACCAACATTATAATAACTGGACTTCCTTGCCTCAGGTGCTCTGCCATTTTCCAAATCCCGTTACATATTCAGGCAGTTTTTTTTAAATGCTGATCTGATCTTCGTATATTCCCCATTTTATTATTTTCCAGTGACTTCCCTCAATTTTTTTTTTTAAGATTTATCTATTTATTTGAAAGTCAGAGTTATACAGAGAGAGGAGAGGCAGAGGCAGAGAGAGAAGTCTTCCATCTGCTGGTTCATTCCCCAGTTGGGCGCAGCAGCCAGAGCTGCGCTGATCTGAAGCCAGGAGCCAGAAGCTTCTTCCGGGTCTCACATACAGGTGCAGGGGCCCGAGGACTTGGGCCATCGCGTACTGCTTTCCCAGGCCACAGCAGAGAACTGGATCAAAAGTAGAGCAGCTGGAACTCGAACTGGTGCCAATATGGGATGCTGGCACGGCAGGCAGCGGTTTTACCTGCTATGCCACAGCGCTGCCCTCCACCCCACCCAATTTCTTTTTTAAAAATAGTTAAAACATTTATTTTTTTATTTGAAAGTCAGAGAGAGAGAGATGGCAGGGCTGGACCAGGCCAGGCCAAAGCCCATAAGCTGGGAATTCCATCTGGGTCTCTGGGTCTCCTGTATGGGAGGCAGAGACCCAAGTACTTGAGCCATCATCTGCTTTCCCTGGCACGTGAACGGGGAGCAGTGGAGAACTCCAGTACGAGAAGCCTTCTTTGCAAAATGCAGCTTAACCTGTGTCAAAACACCAGCCCTGCTAAGATCTTTAATAGGGCCTCAGTGGATTTGCGTTTTACACCCATCCTCTGCCTTACTTAGATTACTTTCACATTAGCCATGTAAGTCTATGAACTTAGCAGCTTCTCTCTAGTGGAGGAGGCGTTGCACAAGCTGTCTTCGCTACCACTCTTCACCCTGCCTCTGCATTGGTCTGATTGATTTCTTCTTGCCCTTTAAGTCGAGACTTAAGTGTCATGTCTTCAGACAAGTCTGCTAAATATTGTACACTTCCAAACTTGGTAAGATGCCCTTGTAATTTGTTTCAGAAGCACACTATTCCGTTCTTTTATTTGTCATAGTTGGAATTGATTTTAATATATGCTGCCTCCTAGACTGCGGTATCTGTGACACCTCAGATAATTTGTTTTGTTTACAGTTGTAATTCCAGTAGTAGAATTATAGGCACAATATATACATGGGTACCAAGTACACAGTAGGCACTAAAGAGATAGTGTTGATTATAGACAGTTTGTAAAGATAGGAAGTAAAGATTGTTGTCAGTTTAAAAGAAAGCTTAGGGGCTGGCACTGTGGCACAGTGGGTTAACACCCTGGCCTGAAGCACTGGCATCCCATATGGGTGCCGGTTCGAAACCCAGCTGCTCCACTTACTGTCCAGCTGGTTTACATCCTGGCTGCTCCACTTCCGATCCAGCTCTCTGCTATGGCCCGGGATAGCAGTAGAGGATGGTCCAAGTCCTTGGGCCCCTGCACCCACGCTGGAGACCCAGAGGAGGCTCCTGGATCCTGGCTTCGGATTGGCTATCTCCAGCCGTTGCAGCCAATTGGGGAGTGAATCATCAGATGGAAGACTTCTCTCTCTCTCTCTCTCTCTCTCTCTCTGCCTCTCCTCTCTATGTAACTCTTTCAAATAAATAAATAAATCTTAAAAAAAAAAAAAGTGTAGGGATTAGATATTTAGCCTAGCCCTTAAGATACCAAAATCCTGCATTAGAGACTGGATTTGAGTTCCCACCCCAGCCGCTGACTAGTTTTCCACAAATGCAGACTGGGAGGCAGTGGTGTCACCCATGTGAAAGATCTAGAATGGAGTCCCAGCTCTGATCCCAGCATAGCCTCACCCCAGCCATTGCCAGGCATTTGGAGAGTGAATTGGTAGGTGGAATTGTGCCCTCTCTCTCTTCCTCTCGAATTAACACACACTACTACTTTAAAAATGTTAAAGAAAGCTTAAAGGAAGAAATACTAGGACTGAGGTAGACCTGAAAGACAGCATCCAGGGAAAGAGGAAGAGGACAAGCAGAGGAGAAAAGCATGAGTGAAGGGCAGTGACATCAGGCACGAGTGTGACATTTATAGGTAGCGGTCTACCAAGGAGAGAACAAGTGAGAGAACAAGGAGAGATTGTCAGGAAGAGTTGGTGGCAATGGTGATAACGATAGAATTGGAATAGGGTCATAGTACATGTTCCAGCTTTTAGTTGCTGTGTGATGAAATTACCCAAACCTAGTAACATTAAGCAACAGAAGTTTCGTATCTCATAGTTTTGGGTGCTGATCTGGCTCATCTAGGTGGGTGTTACTGAGTCCCTCATGTATTCTATTTAGATACTCTCTGTCTGGAGTCATCTCAGGGCTTTCTTATTCACATAGCTGCTTGTTGATGTTGATGTTGGTAGACTGAAGAGCCACATTTGGTGGCTGGGTTCGAGATATGGAATAACAATGGAGAGCCAGAAGGAAACTACATTATCCTCTTGTAGTTGTTGGGGTAGGGAGATAGAACACTCATCTACAGGCTGGTTCACTCCCTAAATACCCCAACCACTGGGGCTGTGCTGGGACCACAGTCTAGACCTCCTGAGTTCTGTAGGAATCCAGTTCCTTGAGCCATCACTGTTGCCTCCTAGGGTCTGCATTAGCAGGAAATCGGGGTGAGGCACTATAGCCAGATATTGAACCTAGGCACTCTGATAAGGAAGGTGTACTAGACAGTGTGCCCACTCCTACATTGCCTTTTTTATTTTTTTTTAAGAGTTACAGAGAGGTAGAGACAGAGAGAGAGGTCTTCCACCCACTGGTTCACTCCCCAGATGGCTGCAGCGGCTGGAGCTGCGCTGGTCTGAAGCCAGGAGCCAGGAACTTTTGTTCTCCCACGTGGGTACAGGTGCCCAAGGACTTGGGCCATCTTCTGCTTTCCCAGGCCAAAGCAGAGAGCTGGATTGGAAGAGGAGCAGCTGGGACTAAAACCTGTGTCCATATGGGATGCCGGCACTTCAGGCTAGGGCTTTAACCTGCTGCACCACAGCGCGGGCCCCCATTGCCTCTTTTAACCCAGCATTGGAAGTTGATACAGTGTCACTCAGGTGAGGACTTTGAAGTCAGCAATAGGCTCCCAACATACCTGGACTTACTTGCTCTGTAAACCAAGAATGCAAGGCTGTGCATCCAGTGCTCTTTCCTTAGGCTGTTTCTCAGACTTCTGGTAACATATTCCCAGTGAGAGCTGGTTTGCTAACCCCTTCCTGTAAAAGTAAGGATTTTCCAAGGTCACTGTTCTTTAGATGCAGTTAGGAAGTCTGTCAAAGTAACGCATTACTTCAAAGGAGAGAAGAGCTATGTGATCATTTCAGTCATTGATGAAAAGCTGTTAGTATCATTTTTTTCAAGTACAGGTTAGCAATATGAAACCAACATCATTATTAATGTATTCCAGATCACTTTTTTTCAAATACTGATTTTTAAGGCTTTGCCAAATAGCAGAGGATAAGGAAAAAATTATTAATAAAGAGACGAAACTTATTTGTAGGGGAAATAATCATCTGATTAAAAAATACAAGTCAGTCAACTAAAAAACTATTAGACGTAGCCGGCGCCGTGGCTCAATAGGCTAATCCTCCACCTTGCGGCGCCGGCACACCGGGTTCTAGTCCCGGTTGGGGCGCCGGATTCTGTCCCGGTTGCCCCTCTTCCAGGCCAGCTCTCTGCTATGGCCAGGGAGTGCAGTGGAGGATGGCCCAGGTGCTTGGGCCCTGCACCCCATGGGAGACCAGGAAAAGCACCTGGCTCCTGGCTCCTGCCAGGATCAGCGCGGTGCGCCGGCTGCAGCGGCGGCCATTGGAGGGTGAACCAACGGCAAAAAGGAAGACCTTTCTCTCTCTGTCTCTCTCTCTCACTGTCCACTCTGCCTGTCAAAAAAAAAACAAAAAAAAAAAAAAAAAAAAACTATTAGACGTATCAGCAGTAACTACTTAGAATGTGCAAGCAGGAAGTGGAACCCATGTACAAAAAGTTAAAGAAAATTAATATTAAATAAGGCAGATTGAGCACTTGCTGAAGCTTTTTGATCCAATCATATAAGAATTATTGGAAATAATAAGAAAGTATTGGTTATTATCAATATGGCCATATTCAGAAAGCAAAAGGGGAGTCTCTATTGATTAGAGAGTGGTTTCCCCAACGGGAACCACAGCAGGAGAGTGGAAAGAGAAGCTGATGAAACATGCTGCCTTGCCCGAGTGAAGCTGGAGTCAGAGATGACCCATCTGCTGTGGTCAGGGGTGGAGTGGCATCTGCCATGTGTCTTCTGGGTCCAGAGCTAAGATGCTTCTCTGAGGCCTAACCCAGGGTGCTGAGAACGGGGTGAGGAATACTGTCCAATAACATGTTCCCAATTTATGACATCTGAGAGAAATCCTCTATGGAAGGTAAGCTTTATCCAAGAATCACAAAGCACCTAAGGTAGATTTTTTAAAGAAGGTAAATAACTGAAATAGAAAATTAAGTAGATTTTGGGGTGGGCAAGAAAGAAAAGTAGTAGTGGTAGCTAGTAACTCATAGTGCTGCATGTGCCAGGCACCATTCTTAAATATATCCTTTAATCCGCACATCAGTTGCATAAAATAAGTACTATTATCTCCATTTTGTAGAATCATGAATTAAAGTTACAGTAAGTTTAACTTGCACAGTAAATAAGAAAGCTGAATTTGACCCCAGCTTGTCTGGCTCTGGAGATTACCCACTTAGCCCTACTATTTTGCTGCTTGCTTATTCTTCCAAAAATAGATATAAGAGAAAAATCTCAAAAACAGTTTTAATAATATAGCCTTAACTAGATAAAGGCTTGAGAGCCAGCCATGAAGTAGGGATGGGTTATAAATAGGCATTTATTTATGAAACAGGAAAAAGTGATTATGAGGAGAGGATGTTAGGAAGGAATTAGAAATCCAGAACAAATTCAGAATAAATTCAGCAGATACAAATGAAGAGCAAAGTGTTCAGTAAACTGGAATTTTAAAACTGAAGAAATGAGACTGGCGCCGCGGCTCAATAGGCTAATCCTCCACCTTGTGGCACCGGCACACCGGGTTCTAGTCCCGGTTGGGGCACTGGATTCTGTCCCGGTTGCCCCTCTTCCAGGCCAGCTCTCTGCTGTGGCCCAGGAGCGCAGTGGAGGATGGCCCAAGTGCTTGGGCCCTGCACCTGCATGGGAGACCAGGAGAAGCACCTGGCTCCCGGCTTCGGATCAGCGCGGTGCGCTGGCCACAGCGGCCATTGGAGGGTGAACCAACAGTAAAGGAAGACCTTTCTCTCTGTCTCTCTCTCTGTGTCCACTCTGCCTGTCCAAAAAAAAAAAAAAAAAAACCTGAAGAAATGAAAATGTCAGCTGTCAGACAAGCCAGATTGACAGGGACAGAGGTTGCTCTCTGACTTGAAGCAACCAATAAAACCCAGGTAAAACATACAGACAATGGCACTCAGGACACTGCACATCAGGCGTCAAAGGACAATAATCCCTGAGACAGGGCACAGTGGAGCAAGCTGTGTGGTCATAGAGCTTGCTGCCCTCAGAGTTTCAGACTGCAGTGTGGCTAGAGGTCCCTGGTGGGACTTAGTGGACGACCTGAAGTGCACACAAGGAAGTTACGAGGCCAGGGAGACCGAGGCAGGTAGAGTTTGTAGTGTACCTGAAAGAAGACAGCTGTACAGAGAATTCTGGAGATCTGTAGAAGAGTCCCGCCACGAATATTCAGCACAGTATTGATTAGCATGTATATGAGAAAAGTACCCAGAAAGCTGGGTGAAGAACCCTCCCAGAGGATTAGAAAGAACAGTACACCATGCTCAGAAAGGGTAGAGAATAGTGCCAGTATCTACCAGCCAGAATGAAAAATAGATAATTCACCAGATATTGGTAGACTTCTCAGAAGTGTCCTGCCTCAGTAGTGGGAAGCAATTTACTCCACACTAGACAGGATTTTGGTTCTGCCTAATAAATCTGAAAAATAAGACCCCAAAAGAATTGAACTGTTCACAGATAAAGTATCTTTTAGCTCAAAAATATATACAGAATATAAAAATGTCTGGGACAGGTGTTTTGGCACAATGGGTAAAGCCACAGCTTGGTTCCCACAACCTGTTTTGGAGTGACTGGTTCAAGTCCTGGCTACTTAGAGCTTCCCATCCAGCTTCCTCTTAATGCACCTGGGAGACAGAAGATCATGACCCAAGTTCTTGGGTTCTTGCCATTTGGTGGGGAAGACCCAGATGAAGTTCCTGATTCCTGGCTTCAACCTGGCCTGACCTTGAAAGTTGCAGGCATTTGGGAGTAAACCGTGGATGTAAGATCTATCTAATCCATTTTAAAAAGAAATACAAAAATGCCTAGCACCCAACCAAATAAAATGAACACCACCTGGC
The DNA here is from genome assembly GCF_051225735.1 of Oryctolagus cuniculus. Taxonomy (NCBI): domain Eukaryota; kingdom Metazoa; phylum Chordata; class Mammalia; order Lagomorpha; family Leporidae; genus Oryctolagus; species Oryctolagus cuniculus. Next base: position 40,102,784 of record NC_142875.1, read on the forward strand.
ATCTAATTGAAGATTACCAGATATGCAAAGCAGTTAAAAAAGTGGCCTGTGATGAGGAGAAAAAATGTCAATCAGTTGAAACAGACCCAGAGATAACACAGATGGTAGAATTAGACAAGAGCATTGGAACTGTACTCTTTGTATTCAGAAAGTATAGTATGAGCATGGAAGACAAAACATGTATTTTAAAGACTTAAATTGAACTCCGAGATGAAAGTGAATGTCTAATGTGGAAAAGTAGAATGAGTCCAAATCATGAACATTATGAATAACAGAAAAATTTTCAGAAGGACTTAGTTAATGAAAGACAAAATAAATACTGTTAACTTGTCTGTTCTTCAAAAATAATATGGTTTTCATGCAGTTAAAATCAGAATCCAAATCACATTTGTGTTGTTTGTGGATTGATGGAAGATTCTAAGTTCACCCAGAGAATAAAAGGGTTTATATAAATGAATAGTAGCAAAGGAATCTAACCTCTTGCATGTAATATAAAATTAGTGTGAGGTTTATCTACTATGTGATAAATCTAACATCTCAGTTGAGTGGTTAAAAGGTCATTCAATAAATTATATTGGGGCACCTGACTTATTTCTGGGAGGAAAAATTAGGTCCTACTTTCTGTCCAAACTCAAGGAAATTAAAATGTGTTTATGGAGTAGGAGGGAGGAAATAAACTTTCAGGAGCTGGAAGAGAATTCTGGTAAGTATGATCTTTATGTAGGTAGCAACTTAATAAGCATAATGTCAAGGGAAAAATATAGGAAACAATAGATAACGTGTTGACAATGGACTTAAAACATTCTTAATACATTCTGGGAAACAGCAACCGTAAGACAAAGTCCAGTGGAATTAACATATTTACACCCTGTAATGGAAGGGAAGGGATTCTTGAAAAAAATCGCTTTGGACTCATAGTTTCTTTTCTTTTCTTTTTTTTTCTTTTTCTTTTTTTTTTTTTTTGACAGAGTGGACAGTGAGAGAGAGAAACAGAGAGAAAGGTCTTCCTTTGCTCCTTTGCTGTTGGTTCACCCTCCAATGGCCGCTGCGGCTGGCACACACGCCTTTCTGAAGGCAGGAGCCAGGTGCTTCTCCTGGTCTCCCATGGGGTGCAGGACCTAAGCACTTGGGCCATCCTCCACTGCACTCCCTGGCCACAGCAGAGAGCTGGCCTGGAAGAGGAGCAACCGGGACAGAATCCGGCACCCCGACCGGGACTAGAACCCGGTGTGCCGGTGCCGCAAGGCGGAGGATTAGCCTAGTGAGCCGCAGCGCCAGCCCCTAGTTTCTCTATGCTAGTGCTGCTTGCATCAAAGATAGATAATTTTTATAAACCACATAATGTGTCGTGCTATAAAAATGAAGTTAGAAAATACAAGCTTTCATTTTTATTATTAGACTCCGATAAATAGTGATATTGTTGTAGAAATTTCTAAGCTCTCTTGAATCCTAAATTATGTATTTTATGGGCTGACTCTGTGGCTACCTGCAGTGCTAGAATTCTATATGGGTGCTGGTTCAAGTCCTGGCTGCTCCACTGCTGATCGAGCTCCCTGCTAATGCACCTGGGAAAGCAGCAGAAGATGGCCAAAGTGCTTGGGCCCCTGCACCCACCCACATGGGTGACTCAGATGAAGCTCTTTGCTCCTGGCTTCCGTCTGGCCCAGCCCTGGCTGTTGCAGCCATTTGGGGAGTGAAACAGTGATAGAAGACTTCTGTTTCTGCCTCTGCATCTCTCCCTCTCTGTAACTCCGCCTTTCAAACAAAAAGCTTTTTTTAAAGAAAAAAAGGGCATTTTACTGGCTGAGTAGTTCTTCTTACAATAGATCCAAATCTATTTTTTTTTTAAATATTATTTGAATAAGGGAGACATGAGAGCTTCCTAACTCTTAAATAATAGACTGCCTAAGTGTGGTATTCCATAAAACAGGAATTTTTAAAGCTAGTTAAGGGGACAATAGTATTACGTGATTTTATATATTTTAAAATATAAAGTTTTAAAAAATGCTTTCTTAATTGTTTTTCAGTTCTGCTTGAGATTTCAAGAATTTTGAATACTGGCTTAGATATGGAAACACTGTCTATATGTGTGCGGCTTTGTGAACAAGGAATTAATCCAGAAGCTTTATCATCGGTTATTAAGGAGCTTCGCAAGGCTACTGAAGCACTAAAGGTTAGAGATTTGTTTAATTCTAAGACATGGTACTTTTGATTAGAAAATAATTGATGATGAAGTTATATGGAAGATCTTAGTTGAGCGATGCTCAACTAATTTCCAGCACCATCAGGACAAATTCTAAAAGCTGAACTTAATATTTTACAGGCCATATTATCTTTTCTTTTTTAAGAAAGCTTTTATTTAATGAATATAAATTTCATAGGTACAGCTTTAGGAATATAGCAGCTCTTCGTCCCATACCCACCTTCCCACCCCTACTCCCTCTTCCCATCCTATTCTTCATTAAGGTTCGTTTTTAATTAACTTTATATACAGAAGACCAACTCTATACTAAGTAAAGATTTCAGCAATTTGCACCACACACACACACACACAAAGTATAAAGTACTGTTTGAAAACAGCTTTTACAGTTAATTCTCACAGTACAACTCATTAAGGACAGAGGTCCTACATGGGGAGCAAGTACACAGTGATTCCTCTTGTTGATTTAACAATTAACGCTCCTATTTAGGCCATATATCAAAAGTCTTTATCTGTGTTTAGAATTTTCCTTCGTGTTGAGTAGAATTGTGTCTGCCTTTAAAAATATTCCTGGCCTAAATCCTGGTATAGGTGAAAATGATCTCATTTAGGAGTAATGTCTTTGCAGAAGCAGTCAAGTTGAGATGTCCTGTGCTAGATTAGGGTAGGTCTGATCCAATAATTGGGTGTCCTTATAGACCTAGGGAAATCTGGGTGCAGATATACAGAGACAGTACCATGGGAAGACACAGCAGGTTGAAGGCTGTGTGACAATGGAGACAGAATTAGAAGTGAATGAATGTACAAATATACAAGCCAAGAAAAGCAAGGTTTTTTTTTTTTGTTTGTTTGTTTGTTTTTGTTTGTTTGTTTGTTTGTTTGGCAGCCACCAGAAGCTAGGAAGAGGGAAGGAAGGATCCCCATCTGGAGCCTCCAGAGATTATGGTCTAGCTGACACCTTGATTGTGGACCTCTGGATTCAGAACTGTAGAAGAATAGATTTGTATTTTATACCACCCAGTTTATAGAACTTTGTTATGGCAACCTTCAAAGTGTCATATCAGTTTTAGTAGAGGGAAGTGGGGTGCTGTTAAATAATTTAAAACATGGAAATGGCTTTGGGATTGGGTAATGGATAGATTGGAAAAAGAAGAACCAGCTGGAAAAATTTTAGCTGGTGGCTTCAGATAGCTTAACCCACGGTGTCACAGTGCAAGTCCCAATACATTCTCATGAATGTTTTCCTGACTAAACATGAATCTCAAATATGTAGCATATTTGAACTGTATCTAAAATCTTTGTTATAACATTCACTTTTACTGGATTCTTTTTTTTTTTTCCTAAAGATTTATTGTATGTATTTGAAAGTTAGAGATACACAGAGAGAGAGGGAGGGAGAGGGTGAGGGTCTTCCATCCTCTGGTTCACTCCCCAATTGGCTGCATTGGCCAGAGCTGCGCCAATCTGAAGCCAGGAGCCAGAAGATTCTTCCAGGTCTCCCATGCAGGTGCAGGAGCCCAAGCACTTGGGCCATCTTCTACTGCTTTCCCAAGCCATAGCAGAGAGTTGGATTGGAAGTGGAGCAGCTGGGTCTCGAACTGGTGCCCATATGGGATGCCGGCACTGCAGGCGGTGGCTTTACCCGCTACGCCACAGCGCCGGCTCCATTACTGCATTCTTGATTTAACATTGTGTCTACCAGGTTCACTTACATTGCATATAGCTGAAAAGCATTCCTTTTCACTGTAGTGTGTTCTGTTGTACAGATACACTGCAATTTACTTACCATCCCTACCATAAATAGATATTAAGTTATGTTATATTTTGTTGGGCTAATCCAGATAATGCTGATTTGAGCATTGTTATCCATGTCTGTTGCTGCATGTCTGCATGCATTTTTTTTTTAACTTCTATTTAATGAATATAGATTTCCAAAGTACAGCTTATGGACTACATTGGCTTCCCCCTCCCCCCCGCCATGACTTCCCTCCCACCTGCAACCCTCCCCTTTCCCACTCTCTCTCCCCTTCCATTCATATCAAGATTCATTTTCAATTTTCTATATATACAGAAGATCAGTTTAGTATACATTAAGTAAAGATTTCAACAGTTTGCACCCACATAGAAACATAAAGTGAAATATACTGTTTGAGTACTCATTATAGCATTAAATCTCAATGTACAGCACATTAAGGACAGAGATCCTACATGAGGAGTAAGTGCACAGTGACTCCTGTTGACACTCGTGTTTATGGCATCAGTAATCTCCCTATGCACCAGTCATGAGTTTCCAAGGCTATGGAAGCCTTTTGAGTTCTCTGACTCTTACCTTGTTTAGACAAGGTCATAGTCAAAGTGGAGGTTCTCTCCTCCCTTCAGAGAAAGGTACCTCCTTCTTTGAAGACCTGTTCTTTCCACTGGGATCTCACTCACAGAGATCTTTCATTTAGGTTTTTTTTTTTTTTTTTTTTTTTGCCAGAGTATCTTGGCTTTCCATGCCTGAAATACTCTCATGGGCATTTCAGCCAGATCCGAATGCCTTTAGGGCTGATTCTGAGGCCAGAGTGCTGTTTAGGACATCTGCCATTCTATGAGTCTGCTGTGTATCTCACTTCCCATGTTGGATCACCCTCCCCTTTATTTATTCTATCAGTTAGTATTAGCAGGTACTAGACTTGTTTATGTGATCCCTTTGACTCTTAGTCCTTTCATTATGATCAATTGTGAACTGAAATTGATCACTTGGACTAGTGAGATGGCATTGGTACATGCCACCTTGATGGGATTGAATTGTTAGGTGTGTATCTAGAAGTAAAATTGCTGAGTTGGGCCATCTTCTACTGCTTTCCCAGGCCAGCTGGACAGGAAGTAGAGCAGCCAGGCTGGGTGTTGAACCAGCGCCCATATAGGATGCCAGCACTTCAGGCCAGGGCGTTAACCTGCTGCGCCACAGCGCCGACCCCAAAAAAGAAAAAAAAAAAAAAAAATATATATATATATATATTCCAACAGTGGATTCATGGATTAAAAAATGTTATATATATATATATATATATAGTTCATCAATTTATTCATGGAATAAAAATTTGTTTACACATATACAACAAAAATTACATATATTTATGGGCTACTATGATATTTTAATACAATGTTTACTGATCAAGGCAGAGTAATAAACATTCTTGATTGACACTAAAAAAATTATTTATTTACTTGAGAGACATGGTTAAGAGACAGAGAAAGAGAGACAGAGAGGTCTTCCATTCACTGGTTCACTCCACAAATGGCTGCAAAGGCAAGAGCAGGGCCAATTCAAAGCCAGATTCTTCCAGGTCTCCCACGTGGATCAGAGACCCAAGCACTTTGGCCATCTTCCACTGCTTTCTCAGGTACATCAGCAGAGAGTTTGTTCAGAAGTGGAACAGCCGGGACTCGAACCAGCACCCATATGGGAAGGCAGCAGTACAGGTGGATGCTTAACCTACTATGCCATAGCACCAGCCCCCACTCATATTTCTAATGCAATTAAAACTTGCCTTATTCTATATTCAGAGCTCTTTTATGAAAATCTTCACCAATACTGGAAAAACTAGATAATGCAATATGGAATAAGGATGAAACTTTCTCTTCACAGAGCTAACCTTGTTTTTCTGTAGTATAGTCAAGTTCACAGACCTATTTCCCTAAAAAAGTTCCACTGATCTAAAACAGTTCTTACTTCTGTCAATCATTGTAAGTTCCTATATTAGCTTTAGCAACACTCTGCAGGCACACACCTGTTAGCTCCCTAGCCTCAATATCAGTATTGCCTAATTCAAAGAAGACTTGAAATTACATACACAAGTTTTTAAAAAGTCAAAGTAACAATCAAATGTGATTTTTCTTGTCCCATTCTATTTTCTTACTAATACTAGAGGTTTTCTGCCCATATACAATGAATAAAACATTTTCACTTCATCTAAGTAAGCATTACTATAGCATTCACATTATACAAATGTAGATCTTTCTATTTTCACACCTATATAGGTACCTAATGGGTAGCAGGCTCCCAAGGAGTTAGGCCATCTCTGCTGTTTTTCTGAGGCTATTAGCAGGGAGCTGGAATGGAAGTAGAGCAGCTGGCACAAGAACTGGTACCCATATGGGATGACAGCATCACAGGTGGTGACTTCACCATACCACAACGCTGGCCCCTGAAATTATTTATTGATGAAAGATGACAGTGGGATTTCTTCAGAATCATCTCGGAAAATATAGTTGTTAGGGGTAGGATGAAACAGGGTTAGCCAGATATTCACTAGTTCTCATTTGCTTTTTTTCCATCTATAGCATCAAAAGCCTTTTTCATTCTTAATACCCTTTTTGCACTATAATAAAGCAATAGACAATATAATATAATATAATATAACAATAGACAAACTAATGGAAACTATGGGAACAAAGGTTAATAGATTAATTTTTCAAGTGGCAGTACATTTTTACATCTACCCTTAACTTTATTTAAAATAATATGCCTGGGCTGGTGCTGTGGCATAGTGGGTAAAGCCACTGCATGCAGTGCTGGCATCCCATATGGACACTGATTTGAGTCCTGGCTGCTCCACTTCCAATCCAGCTCTCTGCTATGCCCTGGGAAATCAGTAGAAGATGGCCCAAGTCCTTTGGCCCCTGTACCCAGAAGAAGCTTCTGGGGAACCCAGAAGAAGCTCCTGGCTCCTGTCTTTGGATTGGGCTCAGCGCCAGCCATCACAGCCATTTGGGGATTGAACCAGTGGATGGAAGACCTCTCTGTAACTGCCTTTCAAATAAAATAAATAAATCTTTTTAAAAAATTACCCCTCCCCTCCAAAAATGATATAGCTGTTTTCTACTTTTGTTTTAGCAGTGAATTCAGAAGATAGTCCTGATATGCAGTAAAAAATGAAAATTACTGGAGTATCCACTATCCTGTTTGTTTAAAAAAAAATTGGAGGCAAGCATTTCAAGCCAGCAATAAATATGCCAGCTAGGATGCTTGCATTCTACATTGGAATGCCTAAGTTCTAGTCCTCCTGGCTCTGGCTCCCAGTTCTAGCTTTCTGCTAATGCACACCCTGGGAAGCAGGGTTCAAGTGGTTGGGCCCCTGCCACTTAGGTGGGAAACCTGGGTTGAGTTTCCATCTTGGACTCTGCTCCCTTGCAGGCATTTGGGGAGCAGACCAACAGATGGGGGATATCTCTTGAGTGCTCTTGTGGTTCTCTCTCTCTCCCTCTCTCCCTCCTCCCCCTCTCTCCCTCTCTCCCATTCTCCCTCTCCCCCTCTCCCCCTCTCCCCCTCTCCCCCTCTCCCTCTCTTCCTGTCTTTCCCTCTCTCTTCCCCTCTCCTTCTCTCCCTCTCTGCCTCTTCCACTCTCCCTCTCTGCCTCTCCCTCTTTTCCTCTCTCCCTCCTTCTCCTTCTTTCCCTCTCTCCCTCCTCCCCCCCCCCAAAAAAAAATAAAAAACTGTAAAAATGGTTTAGCTACATGGAGGAATAGTTGTTGATGACAGTGCAGTATTAACAAATTTATCTCCATGATGTCTCATTTTCTGTGGTTTTAATTTAATCAATCTTACTTTTTTGTTCTAGACTGCTGAAAACATGACAAGCTGACTTTGTGGAGAAGTCCTGATGAGATGTGTCAAGCTCTGCAAGAGGATTTGAGGATTGCATTGTAGTCAAGAATGAACAGTGAAATTATTGCATGCAGCAGTGTAGGAAAGTTTCCCTTTTTTAAAGAGTTATAAAACTATGGCTTTATAAATCAGTGGAAAGTAGCTTACAGGAAGAACCATCAGGTGTGTTTACATCTCATCTCATTCACTTTTTTAAACTACCCTAATGCTTTGGCATTGCAGTGTTCATATTTATGTATTCCTTATTTATAGCTCTGATAACTTTAATTTTCTAAGCAGTCTGTCTATCAGATGTGCACATCTGCTGTGCCTGGTTGAAGTATAGTGGAACCCATCAGTAGTGATGTGTAGTAGTTGACTTGTTGACATTTCCATTATAAACGTTAATTTTGAATTGTTTTTGTGTAATAACTGTGGATTTATGTTGTATTGGGCTGAAAGTTGACAGGATTTCAGCCACTATTTGAGAATTGTGATTTAAATTCATTATGTATATCAGAATCTTGTTTTTTTTTTTAAATCAGAGCATTGAAAACATTTATTGTAATCTGTTCTTTAGTAATACTTATTTTTTAAAACAGTTTTTGAGCAGATAATAATGTGAACAAGACCATTTTTGTATTGATTGGAAAATAAAATTTTTAGAAATTTAGATTTTAAAAATAATATTACTTAGCTTAGTAGTGCTTATAATTTGAATCATTTAACTCTAATGAGAATTTTAGTTAAGAATATTTTTCTTTCTAGATTTTAGACATAAATGAAGTTATCCTATAAATTAAGGCCTAAAAAAAAACTGTATAAAGCAAAACATAGCCAGCATGCAAAATTCCTTTTTACTTTTACTACATAAGAGTAATTGGAATGTTTACCGAATAGATCTTGAGTGGTTACTTAATAAATCACTAGATGGGTGATATATTTCAACAGATATTTAATGATTTCTGAAGATTAAAGATTTCTAGTCATTAAGTATAAAACTAATCAAATGTTCTGCATCAGGAGTTCTAAGTATTACATTCTAAAGTCATTTTGTGTCGTTATTTTTACCCTTAAAGTTTCAAGTTTTTTTTGTTTTTGTTTTTGTTTTTGTTTTTGACAGGCAAAGTGGACAGTGAGAGAGACAGAGAGAAAGGTCTTCCTTTTGCCATTGGTTCACCCTCCAATGGCCGCCGTGGCCTGCGCATTGCGCTGATCCAAAGGCAGGAGCCAGGTGCTTCTACTGGTCTCCCATGCGGGTGTAGGGCCCAAGCACTTGGGCCATCCTCCACTGCACTCCCGGGCCACAGCAGAGAGCTGGCCTGGAAGAGGGGCAACCGGGACAGAATCCGGCGCCCGGACTGGGACTAGAACCCGGTGTGCCGGCGCCGGCCTTCCCTTAAAGTTTTAACCAATGAAAGTGATAATTCAAAAGTGAATTTTAGGAAATTTATCATTGTGTTGGTTCTGTTCCTGTAACAGAATCTCAGTAGAAGTTTTTGCAAGACTAATATGGAGTGAATCTGATTCTATTGTTTCCCAAATTTTATATTTTGTTAAATACCATTTAAATGATAGTACAAGCATTCACTGTTACCATTTTCTGTTGTTCCAACAAGCTGATATGGATTTAAGAAAACTGTATTTAAATCGCAACTTTCTCTTAATGTAAGCCTTTGACCATTTTAACTTTTTAAATGCATAGCACTGAATGGTCTGTCATTGACAGAACAGTTTGGGAGACAGTAAGAACTTGTGACAAATCATTTGATTGATAATAAACACTGCAAATAACAACATGTTCTTATTTAAAAAATCAAAGAGAACACTTTTGTCCTACTCAAAAATTTGTATATATTTCTAGGCTGTAAGAATTGGTAGTTTTATTTATGACTTTGTAGATTAAGTTATTTATGTGTGAAATAATAGTGGGAAAATATATTGAGGGATTATGTTTACAGAGGACTTCTTTAATGTGTCACATTTCTTAAATGTAAATGTATTTTTAATGCATACTTAATATTTAAGAAACTGAGCAAAATTATGATACAATTGCAGTGTTGTGCATGTTGTCAATGACTAAAATAAAACCATTTTGGTGGTGTTGACATTTATTTCTGATTTAATATGTCTCTGTGAATTCAGTTGTTTCTACAGATAACCTGTAAGTATTTTTTTTAAAGAGCTCTTTTCTTTTTGTTATCATTTATTTTATTTTAAAGATTTATTTAATTATTTGAAAGTCAGAGTTACAGAGAGGCAGAGACAGAGAGAGAAAGAGACAGGTCTTCCATCTCCTGGGTCACTCAGCCAGAGCTGTGTCGCAACAGCCAGAGCTGTGCCATTCCGAAGCCAGGAGCCAGGAGCTTCTTCAGGGTCTCCCACGTGGGTGCAGGGGCCCAAGCACTTTGGGGCATCTTCCACTGCTTTTCCAGGTACATTAACAGAGCTGGGTAAAAAATGGAGCAGCCAGGATGTGAATTGGTGCCCATATGGGATGCTGGCACTGCAGGTGGTGGCTTTACCCACTGTGCCACAGCACCAACCCCACCTGTAAATATTAAAATGTGTATTATATGTTACTGAAAACTATTTAAAGGCATATTGTATAATTTAAAACCCTTGTTAGGCTTGAGATAAAAAATGGATTGCTTTTCCCCTGGTAGTTAAAGGAGATAGCGCTATTAACACTGCCTCAGGCTTTAAAACAAAGTTGGTAATTCAAGTAACTGAAATTGTAAGATAGTACTTCAGAAAGTTTGCAGAAAAGCAAAATGAAAAGGTTTTTGTTTTGCTGCAGACTTTTTCAAAATCCTCAGTTTATTCAACATCAATTTCAATGAACTTTTTGAAGACCCCCCATATATTTCTATACTTCAAAAAAAGAACTTCCTTACAGTATGAAATTTACATATACATTGTTCCAAACATGTTTAAAAGTTAAACATTCCATTAAAATTAAAAATCCAGTTCCAGTCTCACTAATCTACTTATTGTAGTAAAAGATACATAGGTTAAAATGTATCAGTTTAACCATTTTTAAGTTGCATAGGTTAGAGGTAATAATATTCACATCATTTGCGGTCTTTACCACTCTTACCTCTAGGACTTTTTCAGCATCCCAAACTGAATCTTTGTACCTGTTGAGCAATAAGAGTAGAATCACTCATTTGTCCTTTTCCATGTTGTAATGCAACAGCATAATAATCTTCAAGATTTATCCATGTTATAGCATATATCAGAATCCTCTTCCTTTTCAGGACTGAATAATACTCAATATTTATGTATATACCACATTTCATTTATCTTCTGTCAGTGTACAACTGGATGTTTCTACCTTTTGGCTACTTAATTAGTGTTGCTATGAACAAATACTGTTCAAGTCCCTGATGTTTTTTGTTTGTTTTTAAGATTTACTTATTTATTTGAAAAGCAGAGTTAACAGAGAGGCAGAGAGAGAGAGAGGTCTTCCATCCGCTGGTTCACTCCCTAAATTGCCACAATGGCCAGAGCTGGGCTGATCCGAAGCCAGGATCTTCTGCTGGGTCGCCCATGCAGGTACAGGGGCCCAAGCACTTGGACCATCTTATACTAGTTTTTCAGGCCATAGCAGAGAGCTGGATTGGAAGTGGAACATGGGATGCCAGCACTGCAGGCAGTGGCTTTACCCACTACCCCACAGTGCTGGCCCCATCAAGTTCCTGGTTTCAGTTTTTCTGGGGATATACCCAGAAGTGGAATTTCCAGGTTATGAATATCCCTAAGACGTTTGCCCTTTATTCCAAAGGCATTGGAAAAAGGAGAAGACTTGATCAAGCTATTGAACCAGCTTCACTAAGTTTACCCATAGGATGAGTTAGAGTATGCAGATGCTAGAAGTGGAGACTAGTTAGGGCACTATGCCAGTAACCCAGGCCCCAGTGCTCAGATAAATGTAGCTTCAATAGATTTAAAAAAATAAAAAATATGTAATGGCAGATTTGGAGGGGAATAGGCAAGGAAGAAGGATGACTTGCATTTCTAAACCTGTGTAATGAAGAATGATTAGCAGTAAATGGAAATTAATTTTCCTGGAAAATTTTAAGAACTCTATATTTGATCCCAATCTTTTCCTCTAACAGTATGTAGTTTACTCGGCTATAATTGTTGATCATTTTCTACCTATACCAAAAAAGGCCCCACAAGATCAGGGATTTTTCTTGTTATTGATGTGTATGAGTGCAGTGCACGTTGGCTGGATGAATATCTAGATTGAGCACTCAGAAAAATAATGACTGATACTCAGAACTTTGTACATCAGGGCACTGACTGGATGCTACAAATAGAATAGTTTGATCCTTAAAGCAGCCTAAGGAGATAGCATCATCCGATGGCAAATGCTAAAGCTGAGGCAGTGAGAAAGCAATAGTTTAATCATGGAAGCGTTGGAGCCAAGATTCAAGCCAGGTAAACTGGCTCCTTCGTTTACACCTTTGTGACAATGGAGGTACGGGAACCATCTTTCCACTAATTGCTGAGGTTTCCACGACCTTATGGGGGAGTGATGTGCTCTCCTAAATGCAAGTGGTCCTTACTACGGATCACAAATCTCCACAAGCCAACAGCTTTAATGGAGAGCCTACAAGTAAGGTTCACCCCCAATTCTAGGGCCACTGCTCACCTCATACAAAAACCAGGCCCAATCCCCATTGAATGGGAAAAAACAGGAAACATCTGGGTAGAGCAGTAGCCAATATTACAACCCAAACTTTGCATCCTTAGAGAATTGGTACAGGAACAATTGGAAAAGGGACACATAGAGCCTTCCACTAGCCCTCACAACACACCCATTTTTGTGATACCAAAGAAACAGGGAAGATACAGGCTACTATAGGATTGGAGAGCCATCAACAAAATCATAAAAAAGATGGGAACATTCCAGGCTGGCATTCCCCATCCAGGGGCCATTCCTAACGGATACCACATTGTTACCATTGATATCAAAAATTGCTTGTTTTCCATTCCCATCACGGAGTAGGGTAAGGCCTACTTCGCCTTTACAGTATGGGAGCCCAATTTCCAGCTCCCTGCAAAAAGATTCCAGTGGGCAGTACTCCCACAAGGCGTGAAAAATAGCCCTGCTTTTCCAAAGATATGTTTCTCATGCGACCAGCACACTTAAAGATCAGTGCTTGGTCATACATTATGTGAATGATATCTTACTTGCTCACAAGAATGCAGCAACTCTGAAGGCCTAAGTGAGACGGTAAGAAATTTACAATTCCTGGGTTTGTCTATTGCCACAGAAAAGGTACAACATTTTCCTCCCTTTCAATTCTTGGGTTATCAAATCTCCCATATATCTCCAGTGGGCCCAAACCTAAAAAGTCAAGCATAAATACTTACCTAATGAACTTCAGCAACTATGCGGCCAAATCAATTGGCTGAAGCCCTTCCTTCCCCTAACACCTGCAGAGCTTAGACCGCTATACGATTTACTAAGGGAAACAGCCCTTCTTCAAAAATCACATTGACACCAGCAGCTAAATCCACTATAGAAAAGATCAACACCCAGATGTCAAATTTAAAAACCTTTAAATATGACCCTCAGGTGCCTCCATTTGCCATAACCATATCTACCCTCAAGGCCCCTATAGTAGTTATTTGGCAACAACACGGACCACTTTTTTGGGTGCACATAGCCTGGAGCGAGTGTCATAAAATAGTTAACAAAGTAGATGCCATCCTTATGATGGGACTTAAATTAAGATATTACGCCAATGAGATATTTAACATAGAGCCAGACATAGTGGTCCTACCCCTCTCACAATTAGAACTGTCGACATTGATGCAGAATAGCACGCTCTTTCAAATGTTAATGATAAATTTCCCAGGACAGGTTGACAATCACCTGCCAGTGGACAGGCTACTCCAGACCTTACAAACCTTAGAAATAGACTATCCAAAACATGCTTTCCCTGCTAATCAACCTATACCCATGGCACCATGTGCGTTTACGGATGCCAACAAGTTACTGTTTGGAATGGTGATAAAATCCTCAACAGAAAAAGATAAGATCCATGTAGAACCCCACAGGGGATCAGTACAATTGGGAGAAATAAGGGCAATAATCAAGGTTCTACTCCTTAGCCAGGATGGGCCAGTAAATATATTTTCGGACAGCAAATACTCAGTACAGGTAGCAAAGATGATTCCTTTTGCAGTCTTTAACCCGACCAATAAGCCAATTGACCAGATGTTCACAACACTTAAAGAGCTAACTGAGAACAGAAAACACCCATGGTATATCTCACACATAAGATCACACACTGGGTTACCTGGCTTTATTAACCAAGGCAACAGAAAGGTTGATTGTCTGATCTCCTGCAACACGGCTTCCATCAGACACCTAGAGCAAGCCCGTATTCTACACCAAAAATTTCATATGTCAGCAAGCAACATAAAGTTGCTTTTCCCGGAGCTAACAATGAGCCAATGCAAACACCTAGTGCACTCTTGCAAGAATTGTGCACCCCTCGCACCATTAGCCCACTGCAACAAGCAGGAGTGAACCCGCAAGGCCTTGCTCCTAATAAGCTCTGGCAAGTGGACATCACTCACATTAACTCCTTTGGTAAACTTAAGTTTGTCCATGTGGTGGTAGATACTTATTCAAAAGCTGTATTTGCAACAGCCCAAACTGGAGAAAAGGCGAGTAATGCGATAAAGGCGGTTAAATCAGCCATGCTGGTCCTTGGTGTCCCCTGGACCATAAAGACTGATAATGGGCCAGCGTATACATCACAGGAATTTAATTCCTTCCTGAAATCCTGGAACATACAGTCTACCACAGGTATCCAATACAACCCACAGGGATAGGCAATCATTGAAAGAACTCATAGGACGATTAAAGATCTCTCACAAAGACAGAAAAATAATCATATGCCCCCAGACCCACAGCTTGCTTTGACTAAGGTCCTTTTCATTATCAATTTTCTTAGTTTTGATTCCCAAGGGGTCAACCCAGCTTATAAACACTGGGGATCCTTTCCATCCCAGACCGCAGCCCCTATAGTTAGGTGGAAAAACCCCCTGACAGGAGAATGGAAGGGACCATACCTTCTGCTAACCAAGGGTCGAGAATATGCTTGTGTCTTTCCAGAGAATGCGGGACAGCCCATTTGGGTACCAGCCAGAAACATCAAGCCTGCAACTGACAGCCAACCAGAACCAGCTGAACAAGACGGAGAGTCCGCCTTGTTAGTGGATGCACCTGCCCTATCATCCTACCCTGACGAATTGCCCATAGCCACATCCATTACTGTTTTATACCCCACTGGTCAGCCACTTAAATGGCCCACAGCCTGTGTGCAGTTAAGCCATTTCTGATTAACATCGTCCCTCATTCCTACCCCCATCTGAGCAAGCACTCCTGTGATCTCCCGTTTTGAGCGCTGGTTAGTCAACGATGGGTAAGATCCCCTGGGGGACAACCTAAGACAGGCACAGCCACATACGGAGGCCACATGGAAACGGGGTCAACAATGGTATGGCCAAGAATCATGCCTCCCATTGCTCAAAAATAAATGAAAAGGGGGAAATGTGGTGGAATGAGAAGGCCATGCCAAGATGGCCACTGGCAACAAAGTATGCCTGGCAACAGGCTGTGATTGGATGGCTTCAAAACTGCCTGGCAACAGGGTGTGATTGGTTAGGGCATAGACCGCCCCTTGACCGAATTGGCTGCCTTGGCTATATAAGCAGCTGTAGCAACTGAAACAAATGAGTCTGCAGGTTGCTTGCCTCAGGCCTGCTTTCACCCGACTCCCAGGGTCTGTGTGGTGACTCCATGCCTCTTGCCCCCACCACGCTCCTCCTCCCAGAAACGAATCCACTGCAACAACTAGAGGCAAAATGGGAGTGGGAATCAGATGCCTAAAGTGGTACTTGAAGCTAACAAGAAACTAAGGACAGATGCTTACCTTCCTCAAGGTTGCCCCATTCTTTTCCTATAAGTATGCTGTTGCTGATGGCAGTGGACTGGTGAGTTTTGTAGCAAATATATATTGCTGCCTTCTAATTAGGACAAAAAATTAACAGGTTAAAGCCCCTTATTTTCTACAAATGCTATACTTAGGTAACCCAGTTCTAACAACAACAAAAAAAAATCTCCCTTTTCATGAACTTCAGGTTGGAGTATTTTTAAATGTTATGAAAAAAGATGGTGCATCTGACAACCCTAAATAGCAGCCCTCAAGAAATCTGCTGGTAAAACACTTCATTGGAATAGAGCAGAATGTTGAGGTATCTTGTGGGCTCGGGTAGCTGACTGGAAATGCAGGCATGTTATGTTAGAAGTCCATTTTATCACTTGCAACTACTGTAGGCAATAGATGTATCCTTGGGAGAGCTATATCAAGAGCCTTTGAAGAAATTGTTCTGACACTTGGCTTTCAAGAGATAATGGGCTTTTTATTCTCTTAACTACAGCTTAGACTTGAATTTGCTCACTGTTATACATAGAGATATTTAAAGTAATGTGAATTTTATAAAAATATCAACTTTGGATTTAATTTGAATACCCACATTATCAAAGTAGTCTAAAATACACCTACTTAAGGGGCCATTGTTACAGCATAGCAGATAACGCTGCTGCCTCCAATGCTGGCATCCCATATGGGCACTGATTCGTGTCCTGGTTGTTCCACTTCCAATCCTGCTCCCTGCTAATGGCCTAGGAAAAGCATTAGAAGATGACCCAGATGTTTGGGTCCCCGCTATCTGTATGAGAGACCCAGATGAAACTCCTGGCTCCTGACTTTGGCCTTGCCCACCTGTGGCCACTGGGTCCACCTGGTGAGTGAACCAGCAGATGGAAGATTGTCCCTCTCTGTAACTCTGTCTTTCAAATACAAATAGTAAAATATACCCACTTCAACGTCACATCCTTCAGCAAGAAGAAAACTATGACAGCTCTGGAAATAGTTTTTTTTTGTTCCTATAATTTTTGTCTATTTGTTGGTCAAAAGGTGCCTGATGAACTGCAGGAAAAATGCAAACAGTGGAAGTTGACTTGACTTGCTTGTGAGGAAATCAGGGGAATTAGTCACGTGTTAGCAATTCAGGAAACCTGGACCTGGACATTGAACAGCTCTAGACATTCTTTGGTTGTATCAGGAGGGTTTTCACCTAGAATCTAGGTCTGTGGCCCTTAAGTCTGGATTTCCTGAAGCATCTTCATGGTTTTTTTTTTTTTTAAAGATTTATTTATTTATTTATTTGAAAGTCAGAGTTACACAGAGAGAGGAGAGGCAGAGAGAGAGAGGTCTCCCATCCGATGGTTCACTCTCCAGTTGGCCGCAATGGCTGGAGCTGCTCTGATCAAAAGACAGGAGCCAGGAGCTTCTTCTGGGTCTCCCATGTGGGTGCAGGGGCCCAAGGACTTGGGCTATTCTCTACTGCTTTCCCAGGCCATAGCAGAGGGCTGGATTGGAAGAGGAGCAGCCGGGTCTCCAACTGGCACCCATATGGGATGCTGGCACTTCTGGCCAAGGTGTTAACCCACTGCGCCACAGTGCTGGCCCCCATCTTCATGGTTTTTAACCACATCTGTATGCTGCTGAATATTTAGAAACTTATTTTTAAAAGATTTGTTTATTATTATTATTTTTTTTTGAAAGGCAGATTCCCGGAGGGGATGGGCGAGAGATAGAGAGATTTTCCATCTGCTGACCGACTCCACAAACAGCCACAAAAGCCAGGGATGGACCAGGACAAAGCCAAGAGCCAGGAGCTATAGCTAGGTCTCCCACATGAGTGCAGGGGTTCAAGTACCAGGCCATTTTCTGCTGCCTTCCCAGGTGCATTAGCAGGGAGCTGTGTCAGAAGTGTAGCAGCTGGGACTTGAAACAGCGCCCATACAGAATGCTGGAGTTGCAGGCAGCAGTCCAATCCAGTATGCCACAACACTGGCCTAGAAACATTTTTATGTGACTAGTCTCACTCCCCCCTGCTCTAAGAAACCTTTTATTTAAGGAATACAAACTTCATACATTTCATAAGTACAACTTTAGGAATTTAGTGATTCTTCCCACCATACCACTCTCCCACCCACACTGCCACCCCTCCTCCTCCTCCCTTCCCATTCCTAATCCCATTCTCAGTAAGATTCATTTTTCAATTAACTTTTTACATAGAAGACCAACTCTATACTAAGTAGAGTTCAACAATTTGCACGTAAAAAAAGCACTTCCTCAACTGTTGAGACAAGAGCTGTTCAAAGTCATTGCATCTCAAAGTTAATTTCACTTTTTTTTGAGAAAATTAAAGAAGCACCCAAAAGTGATACATCTTTTGTGAACACTTAGACATAACTATAACTTGTGAGACATAAGAATATCCTCCACTTAATACAATTAATAAAAGTAAGTTCTTGAGAATGAGTTTTATCATTAATTAAGGAAGCACCTAAGAAACTAAGCAATGGAGTTGGACATTTAGGCATATTGAAAACTTATGAGACATAAGAATATCTTCCACTTACTACATTAAGATGAAATAAATCTTTGAGAACAAGTTTTACTGTTAACTCTCATAATACAGCTCTTTGAGAACAGAGGTCCTGATTGGGAAGTTAGTGTACAGTGACTCCTGTTGTTAATTTATCAACACTCCTATGTATGACGTCAGTGATCACCTGAGGCTCTTGACATGAGCTGCTAAAGCTATGGAAACCTTTTGAATCCACAAAATCCTTCAGTATTTAGAAAAGTAGGCTCACTTTAAAAAAACTAAAAACATTTTATCTTGAAAATTAAAATTTTTATGACTACTAAACTGAATAAAACCATTTGCCATAGCTATAAGAATAATTACAATGAAAAATGTAGTTATATTTTTTGCTAGTTGTCTGAGAATTGTTTTTCTTGAGTAAAAAAAAAAAAGCAAATGAGCAAGTATCCAGCATTTGTGAGCACTTCCAAGAGTTTGTGGAAACTTGGAATTAGTGATACTCGTTTTGGTGCTTAAAATTTTTGAAAATCATGCAATTTTTAGAAAGTACGCATTTCTATGAACTTTTGAACAACTGAGATGCATGGGTTTCAATGTTTTATACCAAAGTAAAGTTATCTTTTAATTCCATTTTCTGTGAACCTTTTGAAGTGCCTTTGTATAATGTAGAACTGAATTTCCTCTGAATGTTATCAAAAGGATTAGAAAAGTACTGAAAAGATGGCCGGCGCCGCGGCTCACTAGGCTAATCCTCCACCTTGCGGTGCTGGCACAACGGGTTCTAGTCCCTGTCGGGGCGCCAGATTCTGTCCCGGTTGCCCCTCTTCCAGGCCAGCTCTCTGCTGTGGCCAGGGAGTGCAGTGGAGGATGGCCCAAGTGCTTGGGCCCTGCACCCCATGGGAGACCAGGAGAAGCACCTGGCTCCTGCCATCAGATGAGTGGCCGGCGTGCTGGCGGCGGCCATTGGAGGGTGAACTAGCGGCAAAGGAAGACCTTTCTCTCTGTCTCTCTCACTGTCCACTCTGCCTGTCAAAATAAATAAATAAATAAATAAAAGAAAAGTACTGAAAAGAAATTAACTTCTTCACTAGGGTATTTGTTGCATTTTAGTTTTTTATGATATTGATTTTTAACTATTTATTTTTCATCTACTCAAAAGGCAGAATAACAGAGCTTTCATCCTCTGGTTTACTCACCCAAGTCTAGAATAGCCAGGAATGGTCCAGGCCAAAGCCAAGGTCAAGAACTCCATTCAGGTCTCCTACATGGGTGACAGGGGTACTTAAACCATAATCTGCTGCCTGCCACGGTGCAATTATCAGGAAGTTTGATTGGAAGGAGAGTTGGCAGAATTCCACCCAACACACTTAATAGTGGATACAGGCATCCCAAGTGGTGGCTTAACCTACTGCAGCTCAATGCCTGCCCCCATTTATTGAATTTTAAATTCAGTGTCCCATGTATCCCCTTTTTTGGTATCTATCCTCCACTTTAGGAAATGACTGTCTTTGATAACCCTCATCCTTTTGGCTCTAACACTCATGTACTTTAATGTAGATAGGGGCCGGTGCTGTGGCACAGCGGGTTAATGCCCTGGCCTGAAGCACTGGCATTTCATATGGGTGCCGGTTTGAGACTTGGCTACTCCACTTCTAATCCAGCTCTCTGCTATGGCCTGGGAAAGCAGTAGAGGATGGCCCAAGTTCTTGGGCCCCTGCACCTGTATGGGTGACCCAGAAGAAGCTCCTGGCTCCTGGCTTCCGATCAGAGCAGCTCCGGCCATTGCGGCCAACTGGAGAGTGAACCATTGGATGGAAGACCCCCCCCGCCTCTCCTCTCCTCTCCTCTCCTCTCCTCTCCTCTCCTCTCTCTGTGTAACTCTGACTTTCAAATAAATAAATAAATCTTTAAAAAAAATTTAGTGTAGACAGCACTAGTTTGGAGTGAGATAGACTTCATTCTGTGTGCCCTCTCTAATCAGTTTGTAATCTTAAGAGGAGAGTAACATACAGCTCACAGTGTTGTAAAGATTAAATGGAAGATCCAGCATTGTGATGTAATGGGTAAAGCCACTGCCTGCAGTGCCAGCATCCCATATGGGCGCTGGTTTGAGTCCTGGCTGTTCTGCTTCCCATCTAAGTGCTTGGGCTCCTGAACCCATGTGGGAGACCTGGAAGAAGCTTCTGGCTCCTAGCTTCTGAGAGTTCTTCCATTCACCACTCCCCCCAGATGGCTGCAGTGGCTAGGGCTGGGCCAGGCAGAAGCTAGGAGCTTCTTCTGGATCTCTTGTGTGGGTGCAAGGGGCTCAAGGACTTGGGCCATCTTCTGCTGCTTTCCGAGGCACATTACCAGAGAGCCAGATCAGAAGTGGGGCAGCTAGGACATGAGCCAGTTTCCATAGGGGATGCCAGCTTTGCAGGTGGCAGCTTAACCCACTGAGCCACAAGACTGGCCCCAACAAAATGGATTTAAATTTAAGCAGATATAGAGATTGTGTAGGGAGGAAGATCAAGACACCACCATACTAATAAAAATGAATGAGTCATGTGTAGCTAATTTTTAGTGTTAAGACTTGCATAGCTGATTAGAGAAAGAAACTCGTGGGGTTGAGAATGTATTGGGAGAAGAGGTAAAGATTATGAATAAATTTTGAGTCTCTATGTTCAACACAAAAAGAACCCATTGTTCTCAGTTGCTTCGATAAACCCAATGGGAATATCAGTGATCTTTGCTCCTGCTGAACTGAAAACCATCATGTGAAAGAGGAGCAAACAGCTGGCTAAATGAAAGCATCCTTGGAAGTTGACTCAAAAAATTGTGAGGGAGGAGGGTTCTATAGGGTTTAATTTAAGGCCTGGGTAAAAATCATGCCTGCTTTGACCAAGTTTACCTAATAGAAATGGAAAGAATTTCATCATTCAAGACCAAATTCAGGGAAAGGGACATTTTACATGAAACAAAGACACAGTGCTTTAATTTTCCAAAAGGTGCACTCTCTACTGAGTTGTGATTACATTGACAAGCAGTTGGGCCAGGACCTTGGTGGTCCTACAGTCAGGAAAAGGTGGTGTGGACTTGACCTCTGAAGGCAGCAGCACCAGCATGACTTAGACATAAAAAGAGTAGTTGTGATGGAGTATTCTGACCCCTGCCCTGCCATTTTCATCAACACAGACAGGCATGAGAATCTGTGTAGAGATTTAGTAGAAAATCTGGTGAACCAGAGAGCCCCTAGGGAAATCAACTTGTAGGAGAGAGAAGATACTTCCCCACCTGGGATTTCTCAAGTCTTTTCTTCTCTCACTTTCAGCATTTTGGGCCAAGCTTTCTTGTTTCACTCACAGGCTCAAATCATCCCAAAAGAATCTGTACTGAGATGTTTCTAATAATGTAACTCCCTTCTCTGGGGAAAAGCTTGCCCTGGAGGTACGATTGAACTTGAAGAATGCAGCCAACCAGGTAGCACAGGGTGGTAGGGGAGAGGATGAGATTGGCAGGTGGAGAGGGTTTGCTTAGGACCTTCAGTCATTTGGCTGCTGGACTCAGTACTCCCTTAAGCCATCCAATATAAGACTAATATAAAGCCCTCCTCATGATCCATGAGTAATAGAAATATAGATGAAGGGCTCCTCTCTTTGGCTTTGCTTACCTTGTACTCAGGTTCCCATTTCAAATATAATTCACTTCTCCTAGCTAGTTCCCCATCACTCAGCTGTCACATAGTCCCTGCATTTCTGACAATCTAGCCCAGTAGGTAGATTCTAGACAAGTATCTGAAATCCAGTCTATATCGCACTGGACATGAGATAGGAACAAAGTGCTATTACCATAATTCTTCCAGAAAAAAAAAACTGGGGCTACCTTTTCATATCCTATTCTAATGTATCTAATTCTAATTAGATAATATCTAATTCTAATGTATCTAATTTAACACAGTGGTCAAATTAACAAGTCCCACCCCTATTGTATGGACCTCCTTTATAATTATCTTTTCTTCCCACTCCCAAATTACTATATTATCACTACAAAATATTTCAGGCATAAATTTAGTCTGTAATAAAACAAATAATCCTATATTCCACAGATAAAGAACATTTTAACCACTTTCTCTCCAACATCTAATATAGGTTATCCCGTAAACCAATACTTTAATCATCTTTAAATGAAACACCTTATTCACAATATCACTGGCTTCTCACACTTCTCTCTCCATGCATGTATATACATGGACGTTGACACTGTCTTGTGAAAAACCAATCCCTTATCTTTTGGGGCTAACTCATCCTCAAGGGAATTCCTGTTCTTGATCCTTAACCCCAGCATCTATCACTATATACAACATGCAGGGAATACTCAATAACATTTGAATGAGTGATTAAAAATCATACATATGTGGTGCTATGGTCTGGGTATGGTCTGGATGTGTCCCCCAATGGTACATGTATTGGAAGCTTGCTCTCTAGCATGGTAATATCAAGAGGTGATGTGACCTTTAAGAGGTGAGCTCTTGTAGGTGGTTCCAAGACCAGTCCCTCCCCATACTCTGACTTCCTAGTTTTTCATGTCATCTCTCTCTATGGGATGCATTCTTGCCACCATGATGCCATCTGCCATGAGGCGATGCAGCCAGGGGGAGCCATACAAGAGCTGTGGCACTTTGAGCTAAGTACCCATCTTTTCTTAGAAGTTGCCCCGCCTCAGGTATTTTGTTAATAGTTAGGGAAAACTGACAATGGCAATAATAGTAACATGAAATTTTCCTGCTACAATTATTAATATCCTTCTCTTCAGTGTGACCAGGAAAACATGATGTTAACTGGCATATGCTCTTCCTTTAGGGTTTTTTTCCTCTATGTCTCCACAATTTCCCAACTTTCTGGCCACATGGGATTGCCATAAAATTTTAGACATCTACAATGTACAAGTTTCTTCTCTGTTTTCCCTTTGAAACAGACCATAAGCATCAAGAGGGCAGGCATAGGGTCTAGCCTGGTACTTAGCAGATAGAAGATGCTGAATAAAAAATGTTAGTGAATGGACTTGCTAAATGCATCTCATCTTCCCCCTTTCTTTACATCAGAACAGTCTACAAAGTCACATTTCATAGGGAAATGAAAAAAAGAGCTAACAGTTTGGCAACATATCAGGCACCAAGCTGGAAGTCATGCATACATTACTTCAAATATCTTTCAGAGCAACCTTGTGTTGTAGATATTGATACTCCAGTTTTTCAGGTAAGGAAACTGAAGCCCAGGTTGGTCTGTGATGACACAAATAAGTGCATATGACATTCCTCCTCTTAGAGTATCCTTTCTCATTCTATTGTTTGACCA